>NC_137965.1:14992946-15567946 GCF_963924665.1 Micromys minutus | reverse complement strand
GTGTGTGTGTGTATGTGTGTGTGTGTGTGTGTGTGTGTGTGTGTGTGTGTGTATAGGTTAAAGGCCAATGTTAGGCATGTCTCTCAATTGCTCTCTGCCTAAAGTTCCCTGACTAGAATAGACACGCTGCTCTGCTAAGTCCAGGCATCCTTCAGCCTGTGCTTTTCCAGTGTGTGTCGCTGTGGTCAGCTTTTTACATGGTTTGTGTTTTTGGGGGGTTGGACCTAAAGCCTTATGCTTATGTGGCAAGTACTTTACCAACTGGGCATCTTTCCAGGCCCTGTATGTTTCATTTTTGATTGATTTGCATATTATTACCATATAAAACAAACCTGTGGCATTGCAATTAAATTGTCCAGAGGGATATGTCATGACCAAAAACTGGGTGTTAGCTCTAATTTAGTAATTTAGCTCCGTAAGAAGGTAGTTTTTTTATTTTTTGTTTTGTTTTTGTTTTTTTTTAATTTTCCAGCTTGTTTTCGGTTGACTAGAGGACAGGGACATTGGAGAAGATGGAGTTGTGGAATTCATTAGGGCTCCATCGTAAAGGGCTCTCTGCTGAGACACTTAGGCTTTATCCAAGAGCAACTGGGAACCATGCAGGGTTTTAATTAGAGAAGTGACTTGAAGCATGCTCATGACTTGGAGATGTGCTGTGGCTGCTATTTGGAATCTATGTTGAATTGAAGGGGAGAATTAGAAAGGGAGGAGGGTGTGGCTTTGGAGGCTGTTGCAGAAACAGCACTAATGATGATGAACAAGCCATGATGCGGTAGGAAAAGATGAAGGAACCATTGGTGGAAGATGTAACCATGGCACTAGTTTGCATTTACCTGCATGGATTCTGGGAAGGATTGTCTCGGTTCATCTTCTATAACAAAATACCGGAGGCTGGGTAGCTCATAAAGAAAAGGGATACTTATTTAGTTCAAAGGCTGGTGCCAGACCACTTAGCTTCCAGCAAGGACCACATGCAGCTTTGTACCTTGGAGAAGGCAGAAGGCTTAGTGTATGCAAAACGATCTCAGCGTGTGGGCCACCTTCTTTGACAACAGCCTTTTCTCTCAGCAGGCAAGCCAGTCTCTAGAAAATAAGAATTCACCCTCATGAGAAAAATTTTATTTGCCAAATGGCTTCACATACTCACTCACTTTTCATCATGTGTTTGTGGCATGAGTGTTTTCGTATGTGTGCATGGGAGACCAAAAGGAATATCTCAGTCATCCCATACTAGGCCATTATAAACCTAGGTACAGGACTACAGGTTCAACTCTTGACTCAAGTTATAGATTTTTGTTTGTGGGTGTATATAGATGATGTATGAATTTGTGAGAGGGTCACAAGTTACCCTTCCAGAGTTGCTGGAATAGAGAGGGTGTAGGTTTATGGATTCCAAGGATCCCTGATACTTGAGAAGTAGCAGGAGACCCCATGAGAGCTTCAGAAGAGGGGGTAACTAGAGGCTAGGTGAGCAGCAGTGTTGTGTATCAGAAAAGCTAAGCCAAGAGGCACAGGAGAGCATTTGACTGTGTTAACAGTCATTAGATCCATCTCGGATTACAGAAGAGTTGGGTGGGAAGGAAGTACTGAGGCTTCATAGAATCTAGTGCAACTTGCAGAGAGTTACATGTTAGGGAGAGATGGCGGCAGATGCTTAATATAAATGATTATTTTTCTCAAGACCAGCTATGGGAATTATTATAAAAATATGGCCATTTTACCATGAAGTCAGTACTTGAGTGGACATGTAGTACATTTGCGATAGTCTCCAACAACCTCTATCTGGTTCTACAATATTTCGAAGATAAACCTGTACTCTCTTTGAACTGTTATACCCAATTCTTCTCTCCACAAGACCCGGATTTAGAGCTTCAGGTTTTTTTTTTTTTTTAAATTATGCATTTTTTATTCTGAATACTTTATATAAATGGAATCAAATAATATGTGATCTTTTTTGACTAAACTCTTTCACTTAACATAATATTTTTATGGCTTATCTACACAGCATCTGTCAGTTCATGGGGTTTGTGGCTATATATAATATTTCTCTGTGTGGATTTATCACAGCTTGTTTATTGATAGTCATTTTGCTTATTTCAGCCTGTTGACTATTGTGAATGGTGTTTCTGTGACTGTGAGTATATACCTGAGCATCCAAATTTAGTTGTTTCTAGTAATAGGATTAATGGGACCTGGGTTTCCTAAAATTACATTTATTCATATAATCACAGGAAACATTCTATGTGTTAGAAAATATCAACTTGTATATTGTACATTCCTTGAATACTTGGTTTTTCTTTATTTTAAAGATGAGATTGGTGAAGCTACCATGTGGTGACTAAATAGACTGCTAATAAGCAATATATCTATATATGCATTCAGTGTACGAACGTGTGTATAAATATTTTAAAGAGAGAAGTTCTTACTAGTCCTGAATTTTAATTCTCATAAGGGTGAACATGCAGGTGCATGCTTGGCTAAATCTAGTCTTGTCAGAGGTAAAGGCTAGGAATGGAGTTGACCATTTCACTGTTTAATTTTTCTGAAGAAAAGATAAGTTGATTTCTCAATGATATGGAACTGAGACAAAAATCGAAAGTCAACTAAAATCATCCAGGGACAAATTTAACACCTAGATGATTTTAAAATTAATATTGTGTCTTCAAAACAATTTTATTCATCTTCAAATATCTGTCACTTCATTTACATTTTGATTTTTAATTGTGTTTCTCTGCTCGGGGATGCTAGTGAGTATGAGAAGAGACCTGTGTTCCATTTATGACATACGACCCAACTTCTTTGCAGACCATCTCAACTTCATTCATACATTATAAGTCAACTGGTTCATAGAGAGGTAGGGCCTTGATCACACTTCCCTTGAAGAGTTTGTTTTTTAGGGTTGTTGGAGAGGTTCTCAAGCTGTGAGTCATCTTCTCTGTGGCCCAATGACCCTTTTACAGGGTGTCTTAGTCATGGTTTCTATTCCTGCACAAAACATCATGACTAAGAAGCAAGTTGAGGAGGGAAGGGTTTATTCATCTTACACTTCAGTATTGCTGTTCATCACCAAAGGAGATCAGGACTGGAACTCAAGCAGGTCAGGAAGCAGGAGCTGATGCAGAGGCCATGGAGGGATGTTACTTACTTCCCCCGGCTTCCTTAGCATGCTTTCTTATAGAACTCAAGACTACCAGCCCAGGGATGGCACCACCCACAATAGGCTGGGCCCTCCCACTCTTGATCACTAATTGAGAGAATACTTTACAGCTAGATATCATGGAGGCATTTTCTCAAGGGAGGCTCCTTTCTCTGTGATAACTCCAGCTTGTGTCAAGTTGACACACAAAACTAGCCAGTATATAGGGTTTGCTTAAGACCATCAGAAAACACAGATATTTGCAGGATTACACAATACAGATTCATAACAGTAGCAAAATTACCGTTACAAAGTAGCAATGGAAATATTTTATGGTTGGGGGGCCAGCACACCATGAGCAACTGTATTAAAGGGTCACAGCATTAGGAAGGTTGGAAACCACCAATTTAAAGCAACATGCCTCCTATGTCATCTAAAGTGATTTCTTTCCTGAGGACTCTCTTCTATAAGAACCAGCCCATGACACCAGGGTTTCACAAGATGTGAGTCTGATTGGGCACTGCAGACAGACTTAGGGAAGAAGCTCATCCCTGTTGAGTGTCTGTGAAGCGTTTCATTTATCCCAGCTCACCGGAAGTCCTAACATCCAGCGAGATATGCACCTGTGGGTTTGCCAGGTTCAAGGCCTGGGCTCTGTCCACCCTCTCACGACTGCTAACTAGGTTTCATCTCCTGTGCTTGTGACTCACCAAGCTTGTGGGGGATAAAATGACACTGAGCCTCCCTCTAGGCTCAGCAGGAAGCAGGACGTGGGTGAGTTAACTTTGTAGGTTTCATAAGGACAGAAGTGGGGCAGGGCCAGGGCCAGGGCCAGATGTATATTGACCATCCCTAAGCTGTGTCATGTCATGTCTTATGAGAATATTCTGTTTATGTTTTTTAGAATATTAATTTTTCCTATAAATGGTGTATCTAAGTCCATGGCTACTATATGGACATTCTGTGGATTCTATTTTATTTCATTCATACCCTGCCTGTTTGTTGTCGGGACATCAAAGTCTAGGATCAGATCCCAGCACTTATTAACGTGTGTGCTATGTTTCAGGCAGAGAAAGCGGATGGATTTGTCAACCTGCCAGATTTCACAGTGGAAAGAGCCTCTGAATGCAAGAAAAAAAAGTGAGTTGTACTTTCCCTTCCTCCACAAAGCCCTGGTCTAGGGTCACAGCCCTTTTCAAACTTCACCTAGCAATGGGGTGATTTGTAAGTGGGTGCAGGTAAGAACTCAAATGTCTGGGAACTTTGAGCATTGTGATTTGTAGTTGTGTAAGTATATGCTCATAGAAAATGTACATAGAAATGTTTACCTTCTCATTTTCTGGTATGCCGACCTGGGGGTGGGTGGGTAAGGTTTAACTCCACCCACCCCAAAGGCAAGGGAATCAACATTGAGATTTTAACCTTGTAAAGAATGATAGCTAAGCAGGGGTCACCAGATAGAAATGCAGACCCTACGGCAAGAACAGATCATCTTGGCTCATGATACTACCAGCCTGGCCATGCAGCGCGCTGGTGCCTTTAGTTTGAAATTGCATTCTGCTATAGATTAAGTTCGAGAGGAGATAGAAATGAACGAGTCTCCAGCTCATGCTTTTGCTCTCCTCCCAAGCACAGAGCCTATAGGGTCTGGAAACAGCTCAGAGCTCCCCAGAAAGCTGCAGATACACTCTGGTCACATGACCATTACAAAAAAGCATGTGACTTCGACTTACTTTTGTGTCTTCCCTCGACTCTCTTTTCTTTCTTCAATATCTTCTTCCATATTATCGAAAAGGGACATTTCTCCATTGATCAGCAATGAGTTGTTTTCTTGGGAGATATATATATATCACTTTGGTGTGACATTAGAGTTTTAAGCTGATGATCACATCAGATGCTGTCCTATTTATATATATCTTGGGATATATATATATCTGTGTTTTTCTCTGTATTGGTTGTATTGATGCTCTTGATTTTTAATTGGTTCAACAACCAACTATACTCCCCTCCCCCCTCACCAACCCTCCAAACTCTGTCCTGTTCTGTAGACCTTCTGCTAAGATTGGTTAACAGAAACATTCTGCTTGTCATCATGGATGGGTCATACATTTTCTTTAACTAATATCTCGTTCATACTTTTTCCTTTACCAATACATAGCCCCTTATCTATGGCTTCTGAAGAGTCATGGGGTGAGGAAGTTGCATACTTGACTGTTTTCCAATAAATTAAATGCTACTGTCTATTTGGTTGAATGTAAATAATGCCTTGATTGAATGAGTTGATTTGAATAATGTTAAGTGACAACTCAAGGACTCTTGAATTTAACTGTCTCTATACGGTTAAATAGCAGGTGAAAACACACACATACACACACACACACACACACACACACACACACACACACACACACACACACACTTAAATGGAAACTCTTGAATGACTAAAATGCAGCCCTGATGATAAATTGACTCTCACTTTACTAAGTGAAATCAGGACTATATAAAAGGTATTTTGTATAACAATTACTTTAAAAACGCTAACACATGTATGCTTTTCTTTTTCTCTAGTGCATTTAAGATCAATCACCCACAGATCAAAACCTTCTACTTTGCAGCAGAGAACTTGCAGGAAATGAATGTGTAAGTAGATGAGACTGGTTGGTCCAGTTCCTAAGAGGGGAACTCACTTTGGTGTGACATTAGAGTTTTAAGCTGATGATCACATCAGATGCTGTCCTATTTATTTTTGCTACTTAATCTTGTTCTGTTAATTAATTTCATTAGCTTTTGTAAGATCATCTTGCTTTCTCCTCTAGCATTTGTAGTCCTTTGGGGGAAGTACACTTATCCAAATGGCTATTTTAGGAAATTGATTCTTCTAAAGGAGCCACTGAGAGGAGAGAGTAGCTGGATGGAGACCTTAAGATAAGAACTCACATCCCAAGGGGAAGGACCCGAAAGAGGCTTGGAACCACTGTCACAGCTTTCAGATCTTCACTTAGTCTGTGTGATTGTCTCAAAATGCTTATGGACTTATTGCCTTCTTCTTTATGTATTACCTTTAGCATCTACTTCCTTTAGGTATCACCCTGCGCATCTACTTCCTTTAGGTATCACCCTGAGCATCTACTTCCTTCAGGTATCACCCTGAGCATCTACTTCCTTCAGGTATCACCCTGCGCATCTACTTCCTTCAGGTATCACCCTGAGCATCTACTTCCTTTAGGTATCACCCTGAGCATCTACTTCCTTCAGGTATCACCCTGAGCATCTACTTCCTTTAGGTATCACCCTGAGCATCTACTTCCTTTAGGTATCACCCTGAGCATCTACTTCCTGTGCATCTGACTTTAAAAATTATCCTGGCTCTGCTTCCTGCATCCTCTGTTAAGGCAAGGTCCTCAGTTCCCACATCACTCCTGGTTTAGACAAAGATGCATTGTAATTTGAATGAGGCTGTCAGGTGCTGCCTTGAGGCATTGAGGACACCCTACTAGCCTAAAAGGCCTGTCCTTGGTGTCTTTTAGACCGTCATATAATAATGTAAAGCCTATGAAGCATCTATAGTGTGCCCCATTGCCAAACATGCTGGGCGATAGCAGTCAACCCCCTCCACCTCCATAGTTCCTTCATCGACAGAGTTTATACTGAGACTCCGCTATCTATTTATACATGGTACATTCCTTGTTTACCTTCCATACATAATCCCCCCCTTTGCCTTTTTGTTTTAGAAAGCTAAATAAAATAGGTGCTGCCTTTCATGACATACTCTCTCACCCCTGCTTCAGGTCACCACTTCAGTGGCCCTGCCTACCTGGGTGCCTTCTCACTTATGATGGCCACTTAGCTTACCCTCACCTCATCTCTTCAGATGAGGACGAAAAACGTTCACAGGAAGTTGGGAAACCATGTTTAGCTTTCAGGGAAGGACTTGACAACAGTGTCCTCCAGATATACCTTTAATAGACAAAGAGTGTCTGTTTCTACACGTTTTCTGGTTGTAGCTGCCTGCCTCCCCCCATTTATCAAGAGAGAGACAGAGAGACAGAGAGACACAGAGAGACATAGAGAGACAGAGAGACAGAAACACACACACAGAGAGACAGAGAGACAGAGAAAGACAGAGACAGAAACACAGAGAGACAGAAACACACACAGAGTGAGAGAGACAGAGACAGAGAAAGAAAGAGAGAGGGAGGGAGAAGGAAGGAAGGGGAAGGGGGGAGAGACATCAAAATAGAGGGCTTATACCCTTCAAAGGTCAACACTCTGTATGGCATTACTGACTCAATCCAGCTGATTTGCAGTGACACAGTCTGCAAACATTCAGAGGATGGTAATGCTCTTGTTTAGAAGTACTTACTTAGAACCCAGAGATGGTGAATGCTAATCTGCAGCTGAGTCAGTCATCAGTGAGGTTCAGGGATGGCTCTGGTCTGTGGTGGCAGGGAGACAGGGCTACCCACTCCTTTAACAGCATCCTGGGCATTTGTGTAGCTTTACCTGTAACCATCTTTCCCACCCATCTTGGGGCTGATTATTTCAAAGTAGTTTTCATCTTCTCAGTGAGAAAGGACATCCCAGAGAAATGGTCCTTTGGAGTGCTTTGTTGCCTGGTGACTCCTTCACAGCAGAATACATTTCCTATCAAGAGAGGGTTTTAGACTCTTATGAGATTATTGGGACCCATTGTTTCAGGTACTTTAAGTCACGCATCAAGGTTGCTTAGCTCCCTGCTCCTGGCTTCCACTGGCTCAGCTTTTATTTCCATCTTTACTTTTTATCTTCAGGGTTTTTTTTATTATTATTCTTCATTTGCAGATTTCCATTTACTGGCAGGTCTTGTGTGCATTTTATTGATAGACACCTTTATGTTATTGGCTACTAACTCAATACCTGTCACCACAATCAAGGTCAAATCTTATGGTTAGTCGGTGTAATGTATCCTTTCTCAACCAATAAACAAGACATAAGCTGAAAGTTGAATGTCTTGTATCCTGGGCTCTCATTTTGAATCTCTCCAAGTTATCTTTATACTTCAAAGGATAATTTTAATCATAGTCCTTAAATTGCTCACTTCGCTACTCACTATGACATGGCCCATTCTGTCTGTGCCTGGATACGTGATGATTTCTTATGTCTGTAAAACAATTGTCCTAGTTTCACTTCTACTTTGTCTTAAAAGATCCTGACCAAAAAGCAACGTAGGGAAGAAATGGTTTGTTACACTTAAAATTCTAGGTTACAGTCTATTATTGTTGGGAAGGAGCTTCAAGCATCCTATCTGTATCTAGTTAAGAGCAGAGAGAATACGTGCCTAGATCCTTGCTTGCTTGCTGTCTTGTGCTTAGCTAGTGTTCATTTTTCTACAGTGCAGGACCTAAGCCAAGGGAATGGTGCTTCCCACTATGGGATGAGTGTTCCTATATCAGTAACAATCAGGCTGATGCCCCAGACACAAGCCCAACCTGATATAGGCAGTGCCCTTAATGAGATGTTCTGCTTTGATAATTCAAGGTTGTGTCAACTTTACAAAGCTCATCATAACAACCATGTCTGGGTTTTGTTACTTCCAATAGAGCCAACAAGGATCACCAAGTTTGTCCTTTCTCCGACAAGATTATGCAGATGATACCTACAGATTTATTTTTAATGATACCCCAAAACTCTTCCTTTTTTCTTGATAGAGCCTATTTAAAACTGGTTAGTAATATATAGAGCATTGACTTGGTGGGCAGGAAAGAAGTGGGAGGGATGGGTAGTGATTTCAGATTTTAGTCATTTAACTCCTTGGGTAACTACAACTCTTGGGAGGGGAGTATAAACTGAAAACGGTTGGTCTTCTTAAAGTGAACCATGAAATATATTCTATATAATCTGATTTTTAAAAATGTGCTTTAATTTTTGTTTGTGTAAAACACATGTTGATGTATGTACTTCATGTAGTACACATGCATGTTCATGTGTGCAAAGGTTCATGCATGTTTGTATGTGTAAGTGTGGAGGCTGATGGTCAACTGGATGCCTTCCTCTGTTGACTATACCTTATTTTGTGAGACATTCTTACTGAACACAGAGCTCATCACTTTGCATGAACTGTGTAGCCATTAAGCCTCCTGATGGATCTGCCTGTCTCTGTCCCCTACCCCAGTGTTGGACATACAGACTAGTGTCACTGTTTACCTCTTTATGTGGGCACCGGGAATCTAAAATCAGGTTGTCATGCTTGTGTGGCAAGCACTTTACTCACGGAACCAACTCCCGAGCCTCCTACTCTATGATTTTAAATGTCAGTTAGGTAATAGATAAGACATCTTGTAAAAAAAAAATGACATAGAAACACACAACACATGAGCTTCCTGGCCCTTCCCGCCTTCCATCCAGCTTCTTCCCACGGTGAGCCACCGTTTCCAGTATGACTCTTTCCCCTCTTCACACTGTGCACACCAAGGTCGTGCACAGGTGTGAATGCACCAGTTTTACAGAAAATCAGGACAGGCCAAACACATAATCCTGTCCCCCCTTTTTTTTAATACTAACAGTATGTTCATAGTAGTTTTTTTCCAAGTCATTCCAAATCCCTTTATGAATACTTTTTATTAGCTTCATTGTAACACAGTGTTCATATAATCCAGATCATTACTTTTCCAATTTCTTATTAATGGACAATTATTAACTATTGCAGCAATAATTAATATTAGCTGGGGAGTTTCTATTCTGTCTTTGATCATTCAGTTCCCAGATAAAAGATGCAAATATTATTATATTTATAATAAGCTTTTATTATTTAGAGCTAGGCAGATATCAACCCTCTGTGGCTCTTTTTGACTACTTCCCTTTAAATACCTTCAACATATGACTTGCCATGAGCTACCTCTTACTCCGACTGACCATGCCTCAAGGCCAGTTCTCATGATCCTCTACCCTATAGTGTCTTCTCTCTCCACTATCCCCCCACCCCCAGACCCCAAGCCCAGGAACCAAAGCCCTGCCTACCTCTCTTGTGCCAACTACAGGCTGTAGACATCTTTATTCAACCAGTAGTTTAAAATTTTAGGAGCAAGATTACATAGCATCACATCACTCAGTGTACACAAGGATCTCCTCACCCCTGAGGCAACCAGATCTTGGGGACCAGTATTTAGCATTACAATTTGTAGCAAAAGACCAAACCTGAACAATTAGTGATTAACACAGGGCCTTTTCTTTTCTGCTGTTACAAGCCTTGTTAACACTTACAGTTTTCTACATGAAGATGTGCTTTTTTTTTCTTTCAAAACAGATATTCACAATTACAATTACTAGGCAAAGAAGATGCACATTTAAAGTTTAAATGATATCATCAAGTTGCCTGCGCAAAACTGACTATATCCATTTTCATGTTTATCTCAACAGTTGCTTCAGATCCTTATTTTCCATTCTTTCTTTTTTCTGGTATTTATTTTTATTTTTTTTCCTTACAACTTTATTTTTTAAAAAAAACAGATTTTTAAAAGCATTTTGGCATAAAACTATATGAATATATTTTCCATTCATTCTTTAGACACAAATATTTCCAATGTCTGATAGTCTTTTATTGATACCTCCCTGTATCTAGATAACAGTTTTCAAATGGGCAGTAGGTCTGGGAATGTGTGGCGTTGGTGCCGTGGCGCCAGAGCAGTAAGCTGACTAGCTCAAGATGCAGGACAGGACTGGAAGAAAAGTATAAATGAGTCAACAAATGTGTAGAACCATTGCTATTATTCTGATATTAACTTAAGTCGTTATTGAAAGTGTTGGTTTCTCAAAAAAAAAAAAAAAAAGCCCCAGGAATATGAAATACATTTTATTTGAAAGCACAAACAGAAAACCAGAAAGACTTGGGAAATAGTCCCCTAGCTCGCCACTGTACCCAAAGGTCATTTTCCCTTCAAATATTAGGTTGCGTACAGGAGAATATGAAGCAGGCATGCCTTGTTTCTTATTTTTAAGTATTTTTATTTTTATAATATGTTCCTATCTGAAATCTTGAGGAGGCATGGCAGTGACCTAGAATTAAAAACAGAGTTTGAGTTTATTGAGATTTGTCTAAACGTATTACACACCTGATGTGTAATCAATAGGAAACAAATCAACACACTGCTAGTTTTTACCCTCCACGTAGAGTTTAGAACTTAGACATTTCCACCATTTTGTGATCTCTCCGTGTTCTAGTCAGACCGTCTGCTGAACGATGCAAACCCTTTTCTGACTTAAGAATGGATGCTATGGACATTTTTTTTTCTGAAATCAATTGGAATTATTAAAATGATAGATGGTTCAAATGTTCTGTAGGTAAATAGCTTCCCAGGCAAACCCGATGCCTTGAACTTAACACCTAGAAGCCACGTACAGGAATAAAGATAGACCTGAGTCCCGAAAGTTGTCTCCTGGCTTTCACACATATAATGAACATGTATATATATATATACACACATATATGTATGTATGTATATGTATATATGTGTATGTATGTATATATTTTTGATGTCAAGTGACTGAATTTGATGACCCAGTAGCTTGATGATGACCAAAGGCTTAAAATACCTAATTCCTAAAGAAAACATTTTTGCTCATATAGTTAGAATATCTTAGCTTCCTTCCTTAACCACTGGATAAAAGCTCACCCCATTTCTCTCATAGTGTAGACCCTTGGAAAGCCAACTATTGTGAAACCAGAACTCTTAGGTCTCCATGTCTCAAACTCATGATGCTTTGGGAAATACTCAGTGTAGAATTAGGACTGAATTTTATGCAAAGCCTGATGCCAGAAGGAGCCTCAGTGTCTAAGGGGAGTGGATCAGGGGCCCAGCTGACTGTTCAAACATTCACTTTCCTCTTGAATCTTAGGTGGTTAAACAAACTTGGATTTGCTGTGACCCACCAGGAATCCACTACAAAGGATGAGGGTAAGTCCTACTTTATATTTCTGAAATTTTATCAAGAATATTAAGCTAGAACAAATCAGGGTGAGGAGACAACTTGAGGTTCTATGTGTAGGCACATCCCGGGGAAACACAGTTTGGCATTTGAAATGATCTCAAAGGTACTGAAAACCATCTACACAGCCTCAGCATGGGGCCTGGTTTCCCATGCCAGCTCGAAGTGATTTCACACTTCACCCACACCTGAGCAGCTGCAGGCTTCACCGAGACTCCAACAATTGCCAATGCAAGTGCGTGGTGCCCTCCTTACAGAGTTCTTACTCATGGGCCCGTGTGTGTCACGGTCTAGTCAGATAAATTTCACCCTACCATTTCCGATGACAGTTTAACTTTTCCACCAGCTCGGGGCTGATATCAGTTACCTTAAAATTATTCTCTGAGCCTGAAGACCAGGCTGAGAGACATACCATCCCTCCCTGCCCCCCATATCTTTTTTGGGGTGCCCAAGCCACAGGCACATACATCTTCATGTTATTTAGTCATTAGTGTGGAGAATAGAGGTTGCAGGTGCTGGGGCCACTGACAGATTCTGGTGCTGAGATGCTGAGATTAAGGGACACTCAGGGACTGTAAGGAGATCTTAACTTTAGAAAGGGAAATGTGGCAAATTTGAACCAATAAGGAGAGTTTATTACAATGCTGCGAAATTGCCATCGAACCACTTTGGTGGTTCTCTTTCCTGTAAGGCCAGCATCCATTGTTATCAACAATACAAGATAGACCTGTATGGGAGACTCCGTTTTAAATTAATTAATTAATTAATTAACATTACATCCCGATTGCAGCCTCCCTCCTCCTGGTCCCCATTCATGTACCCTCTCCCCCATACCCCCTCTTTTTCTCCTCTGAGAAGGGGGAGTCCCCCCTGTGTGTCACCCCCCCTCCACCCGCACATCAAGTCACTGCTGGACTAGACACATCCTCTCCCACTGAGGCCAGACAAGGTGGCCTAGTTAAGAGAACAGGATCCAAAGGCAGGCAACAGATTCAGGGGTAGTAACCCCTCCAGTTGTTGGGGGACTGGCATGAAGACCAAGCTTCACATCTGCTACATATGTGCAGGGAAGGGGCGGGGGTAGGTCTAGCCCATACTTGTTCTTTGGTTGGTGGTTCAGTATCTGGGAGCCCCCACACCAAGTGTCCATGTTAGTTGACTATATTGTGTGTGTGTGTGTGTGTGTGTGTGTGTGTGTGTGTGTGTGTGTGTGTGTGTGTAGACCCTATCTCCTGCTGGTCCTTCAGTCCTTCCCACAATTCCTCCAAGACTCCCAAGCTCTGTCTAGTGTTTGGTTGTGGGTCTCTGTATCTGTTTCCCTCCGCTGCTGGGTGTCGCTCTTTGAGGACCATTACGGGCTTATTCCACTCTGGTTTTTAAAGACCTCGTGTGATACTGCCTTTAAGGCTCCAAAGCATCTTCCAGCATCTCCCTAGGGGATCTCCATTTTTATGGTTCAGCCCCTATGCTCAGCCCGGTCCCTCCTCTCGCTGTTTGGGTACCAGGCATGAGTGAATTATTGGTCAGACTTGACTCCCAAGGCTGAGTCCCATCTTCATCACTGAGTGTGTTATAATGACACATTTTGAAGGTATTTTTAATTTTTTTTCTGAGTTATAACAGCCCCTGTCTTGCATGCTAGATGCTCTCTGGCAACAGAAGCCACCCTGGGGACTACTTGCTTCTCCTAATCTTTACATTTCTTTTCAACAGGTAGCACCCTAGAATTCTTGCTTTCTACTTCCTTTAGTATAGTTTTTTTTTTTTTTTTTTTTTTTTTTGGATGCTTGCCTTTTGAATTAGATTGCCATTACAATAGGCAGGTGGAAAGGAAAGACCTTTGCTCATTCATTGCGGGATAAAGGATGGGAGCCCTGAAACCTGAAGCATCTTCCTTCCGGTTTTAGAATGTTACAGTGAGAGCGAGCAGGAAGATCCTGAAATAGCCGTGGAGACACCACCCCCTCCGTACGCGTCTGCAACTTCCTCTCCTGTGGTACGTGTAGATGTGAGTAGTCTGTTGGTCACTAATCCTTTGTGTGGTTGTCCCTCCTCCCAATCATACACAGACTACCTACCTTGGCTAAAACATTTTTCTTATTATCGTCTAAGAATGGACAAATTTAAGGCGTCTCCCAAAGAGCAAGTGGAATTCTCGGGCTGCTGACTCAGGGCACTGACTTCTCCATAGCAACCCACTGGGATGACAATCTGATGGATTTGCTAATAACCCACAGATGGACTGGATCGCACTCAGAGGATGCATGGAGGTGTAAAGGGCTTTTGAATGGCAGGCTGACGCCTGCAGAGGCTCATTTGGCAGTACCCTATTCTCAGAAGGAATGTCAAGTGCCTTGCCTGGATGCTCATGATGCAAGATAAACTTTAAAGGGTTATTAAATATGAAAAGCAAAACAATCAGCCAGACTAGACATCAGCTGGGGTCAGCTCAATAAGACCAACTGACAATAGAGTGATGTGGTATGTTTCCAAACAGTCCAAGCTGCATCCTAAGCTTTGGAAGGTCAGGTCTTCATAGGTGCCAAGACTTTGGAGAGTTACTTTGTGTTTGGATGTATGGATGTAGATTCTCTGCAAGGGTCATTGAGTATATAGATGTTAAAAAATGAATTAATAATAGATCACTAATGATATTGTTTCAGGTTAAATGGCTGAACTCAGGACCTCCTGCATGCTAACATGTGCTTTACATCCGACCCACACCACCAGGCAAACTTATAGTTTTATGTTTATCATGTGCCTGTTACTTTAAACACATGAGCATTTAATCCTCAGACAACCTTGAGAGACATTAGTGTTTTATTTGCTTTCTACTGATTGCTAGCGAGGCCAAACCCCTTTCCTTGGTTAGAACCATTTGTATTTTCTCTTGGTGTCTGTTAGATGTCTTTAGTTTTGCCTTTTCTTCCTCTTCCTCGTTCTTGGTGATTGGTGGTATTTTCAGGTTGTGACTATCTGACTGTCTATATTGGAAACAGCATGTGTTTGCTGTGCATGCTTGTCAGCTAAAGGGGAGCTGTTCCCATTTTATTTATTTATTTAAAGACACTTTCATGGCTTCTTTTAATAAATGACAGTTCATGAGTTTTAATGGGTCAGATTTATCCATCACTTTTATTGGACCTACTATCTGTTTATTTATTTTATTTCTGGTTTTCTGAATTGCTTCCCAAGGCCATAAGGAAGTTGGTCTTGCTGTTTTTGTTTCTTGACAGAGGAAGCCTGTTTGGAACTATACCATGACACGTGACTATCCGCAGATCTGAAGTCTAGCACTGCACGTTTAAACATGAGAGACTTATGAGACCTGAAAGTTAGGTTAATAAATTTAGAAAATCTTTACTTTTCCCCCCAATTCAGGAATGAATTTCCCTGTCTTTTTTGAGGCAGCGTCTCAAGTGACCCAAGCTGGCCTTTAACTTTCTGCATAGCCAGCAATGCTCTTAGACCTTTTGTCTCTATTCACATCCCCTCCCCCAATTATGATTACTGTAACAGCAGGTATACACCACCGTACTTGGCTTTCATGTAGTGCTGTGGATTGAACCCAGGACAAGCACACTACCAATTGAACTGCCTACTTAGCTCTTAAATGTTGTTTCCAAACAAGTTGTAAGTCTTTTGATAGGTATTTTCTAAAGTAATACGTGATAAAATTGTCATGTAAATGTTGACTTGGTTAGTGTTTTGTCAACTTTATACAAGCTATTGTTATCTGAGAAGAGAATGTCTATCTAAGAAAATACATATATCAGATACCCTGCAGGCAAGTTTGTGGAGGCATTTTGTTGATCAGTGATTGATATGGGAGGGCCCAGTCCACTGTGGGTGGTACCATCCCTAGGCAGATAGATAGTCTAGGTAATATAAAAAATGCTGAACAAGCCATGGAGAACAAGTCCAACAGTTTTGTTCCTTTGTGGCCTTTGCTCCAGTTTCTGCTTCTAGGTTTCTGCTTTGAGTTCTTTCTTTGGCTTCTCCTGATGATGACTGTCCAGCCAAACAAACTGTGCCCAAGTTGTCATTGGTCATGGTGTTTATTGCAGCAGCCAAAAGCAAACTAGGACAAATGGTGAACAGTTAGATGTTTTCCCCTAGTAACAGAGTACATTCCTTCTGCTCACATATTTCCCAGGCAGACTTTGTTTTTGTTTTCTCTTGTTTCTGAAAAAACAGACATATAAGACACTTGGTTAAAATAACACTAGGCTTTCTATTTAAACAAATGAAGTGAAAGAAAAAAAAATTCTGGGTAACTTTCATCCAGGGCATAAATCAAGTTATTGTTTCATTCGGTATGTTATAGGCTAGCCATGGTCAGATACAGAAGCCTAGGGTATCGATACAATTTTTACAAGATTTTATTTTTAACAGTTGGGCAATAACTTTTTATTTCATAAAGTTGAACTGGATATAATAAAAATAATATTATTCTGGAGAGTTGTCTCAAAAACTTTCAAAGTTTGGAATAATTAGGTCAATGTCTAGCTCTTCATACCACTAGACAGTAAAGATAATTTTAATTTTCAGTACCCAAGAGTTTGGACTTGTGGTTCTAGTGCCAAATCTCAATGGGCTGAATTCCTCACTGTAGGAGCTCAAATGAGGGAAGAACAGAATCCGAAACTATTCTTCTCAACTGAAGACCTCACAGGAACAACAGTGGGCGGGATCCACTCTCTGCCTTGTCTGGGGCTAGCACATTCACACTAAGGTCAACCCCAACTGTCATTCTTTAGGAGTCAACCTTATATTTCCATAAGGGAACCCAGGGCTCACTGAGACCCTAGGCTGGCTAGCTAGCAAGATCCAGAGAGTCTCCCTTTGCTGGCGTTATTTATGCTTGCCTGCCACCATGCCCAGCGTTTTACGTGGGTGCTAGATTTCTGAGTTCAGATCCTTGAACTTGAGCGGCAAGTGCTTTGTTCAGGAACAATGTCACCAGCCACAGCATGACCTGATTCTTAAAAAAATGATAGTCTCCCCCCCACCCCAGGCTTATTTAAAAGGCTTAAAAATAGACAGAGGTTCTTTACATTTCATTGTGAAAGATACCTTGTAGGTGTTATCATTCAAATTTCTTCAATTCCTCAAAGAGTATAAAAGAAACCTCCCTCTCATTTCATGTTTCCCAGCGTCCTCAGTTTCTGTTTTAAGAGCTATTACGACTGATAAAGTTTTCACCGTGTATTTTATTCTTCCAAGTTTAATTTTTTTATTCTTTAATCATTTTTTTTTTTATAGTCCAGTCTTTATTCCTCTACCGATCGGCCCTCTGACTGTTCCTTATCCCATAGCTCCTCCCCCATCTCTAACAGAGTGGCCCCATCCCTTGACCTGGACCCCACCATACCTCCTTATACCCTGAGGCCTTCAGTCTCTTGAGGATTAGGTGTATTTTCTCTTATTGAGTTAAGACCTGGCAGTCCTTTGCTGAATATGTGTTGGGGGCCTCATATCAGCTGGTGTAGGCTGCCTGGTTGGTGGTCCAGTGTCTGAGAGACCTAAGGGGTCCACATTAGTCGAGACTTCTGGTCTACTTATATGTCTCATAACCTGCTTTGTTAACGCCGATTGACTTAAAAACCTACCCCTTTTTCAGGTCTTGGGACCCATCAATGAATGGTTCATATTCTCTATGGGATGTAAGGACCTGTTCATAGAGATAGATGCAGATGGCCATCGTAGTTGGTGGTCTACAGTGGCAGACGCAGAGAAGGATGGGCGAGGAGACTAGGGAGCGGGAGGTAGAGAGTGGGCTGTGGCACCCGCTTGGAGGCATGGATGATCAGAATGGGTCCCATACAGCTTAAATCTGAGGAAAGGTGGGCCAAAGAAGCACTTTAGGTGAGAAGGAATTTTCCACTAGAGAAAACAGAGATCTCATTGGTGAGAATCGAGGCCCAGATGTCCCCCGAGCCGGAGCATATGAGTTTGAAGACCTAGAGGAAGTGGTAGCCTTCCTCTATGGGGCTTGTGGTCCAGCTAAGGCTTTTGATGCTGTATTCTGGGTGATTAGGGTGCAGTCAGATAGGAGCAGAAGGTATGGAAGAAACAGTTCATCAGGAAGAGGCTTTCTGGGCCAGCGCTCAGGCCCTTGGGGAAATGAGATGCCCGGGACTTGATTTGTGCTCGGAATGTAGACCACCAAGAGTTGGATCGGATATGAAGGGGAATAAACATTTATCACTCCAGCTTCAGGCAGCTCAGGCAGATTATTTTAACAGAATGTCGGGCCTCACAGTTCGATGTGTTTTCCGAAGAACAATTCCTTTATGTCTCCCAGAATGTTGAAACAAGCTATCTAAAGCAAACCAAAGTAGCAGGAAGTAAAAATAATCTCTGAAAAGAGGCGCACTGGGCAGGGGTAGGAGAGGAAGTTAAAGACGGAACAAACAAGAGCAGGGTAATTTTAGAAATACAGATCTCATTTAAACAGGCTATGGCTTGAATAGCTGTCTGCCAAATGGCATTGGCCAACAGTCACTGTGTAAAATGGTACAATGCTTGCAAGTGGGTAATTGTAGTAAGACTTACTGGTGAATATAAATAATATATAATTCTAAACCTATGATCTCTCTCTCTCTCTCTCTCTACAGACACACACACACACACACACACACACACACACACACACACACACACACACACACAGGTACATACACACATGCAAAAGAAACAGGGGTAAAGAAAAACCATCTTTCTACTCGGGATATAAAGGACTGTAAGCTTTATGTTCAGAAAGCGAACCGATTTTCAAACTTTGCTAAAACTCAGTATTGCATATTTTTGTCTCTTGCTTTAACAGTTCATTTTCACAGCCAGCTAGCATGGCGGCTCTCCCACTACCTCTTCCTGTCTTCTCTCACTGGCCAACTCCAACCTCCTCATTAGCTCTTGCCTGAGTCCTTGAAACAACAGGCTCTTTCTTTCCCTGTTTCTAGTCTGCGTGTTCTTTTAAATGTCCCTCAAACAGTGCTCTTAGTGATACTGATTTGCCCGGAGCTCACCACGTAGAGCAGGTTGGCCTTGAACTCACAGAGCTCTGGCTACCCCTTCCTCCCAAGTGCTAAGATTTAAGACATAAACTACCACCCCTGGCCCTGACATGATCTTGATTCCCGGAAGCCACAGTTGAAGAGAACCAACTCCAGGAAGTTGTCCTCTGCTCTCCATAGGCTTGCTATGGTGTGTGCCTTCTTTCTCTGTTCCACACATGTGTGCCCACATGCACACATAGATACATAGAAACACACACAGGCACACACACACACACACACACACACACACACTAATAATTTAAATTAAGTAAAGAAATCAGTATATGTCGTTCCTTTTCTATCATTTGGTTGTCACATTTAATCTTGTTATTCTTCTGTTTTCTTTTGCACCATACCCCGACTAATGCTGCTAAGACTTGTGCTGAATTGTTTCTTCCTAATTACCAGCTTTCAGTGTTTGTTTTCAATTACTTTTCATCTTGTTGAACTTGTGTTTCGAGCACATTTTCTTTCAAAAAGGACATTAGTGGCAAAGTAGCATTTTAATTAAAATTCTCCAACAATAAAAACACCGTGCAGAAAAAAAATGAGAAAAATCAATTTCAATATTTAAATTTAATCAAGTCAGTCAGTTATTTAGTGAGATATTTCAGTAGAAAAGGTGCTCGCCACCAAGCCTGAAAACTCGAGTTTAGTCTCAGACACTCACAGACTCACATGATAGAAAGAAGGAATCATTTCCCATAATAATTGTTCTCTAACCTGTGTGTGTGTGTGTGTGCTCGCACACGCGCGTGGGCATGCACCCACAGCATGCTCACAGAGACATAAATATAATAAGTAAAAACTACAACCATTAATACAGCTTTAATTCTATGATGGAGAACATTTCAAACTCATTCAGAAACAAATGAAATCATATCTTGTTAACAATTCCCTAGGTAAAGTGAGCCCTGTTGCTTAAGTTCATGAACATCTACCATGTCTGTCTGACTCTAATAGTTCTCTATTCTGAAGTTTGCCATCCTATTCAGCAAGTGGATGGAGATGTGAGGAAGCTCTTCAGTACGGGACTAAACTACCATGCTGAGATTTCCTTCGCCAAGTTGCTTCTCTGATCCATTCTTTCCTGGCACGAATTTATTATCAACTATGTGTTCGGCACAGATGCAAGAAAAAAATGGAGGTGTAAAAAGGACTAAAAACAGCCTGCTTTCAAGTAGCTCATACACACACACACACACACACACACACACACACACACACACACACATGATTTAGAAGTCAATCAATAGTGGCAATAGAAGTTAAAAAAAAAAAAAAGCTATTCATTTGGTACTGTAGAAGGCAGCATGAGGTATAGTGACCTCAACAGCCTGGCACCGCTAGGAAGGTTCTTACAGGACCAGGCATGTGACCTGACTATGAAGGGGAGACCCGTTAGTCAGACAGAGTTGCGGGGCGTAAAGAAGGTGGACCTATAGCTTTCTGCTTTTATTTCCTTTGCTCTTTTATAAGTATAGTATATAAACAATTTACAGAAGGCCAGGATTCTGTGCCTGGTGTTGGCTACTGGGAGCTGCTGGAACATGGCCTTTCCTTTCTCTGTTTTCCAATTTCCCTGGTTCTTTTCATTGTTTATTTATTGTTTTTGTCTCATTATTCACACACACACACACACACACACACACACACACACACACACACACACACACAATCTAGGGCAGTGTCCCTTAACAAAGGGACACTGATCGAATGGAAGGCAAGCTTCATCAAAACAGTTCACTATAGAATGCAAGGACCGGAGCATCCTGCGTGTTTTTGTTATTTGTTATTTTGTATATTCATCTAATGGGCAAAATAGCCCTCCTGCACTTATCTGGAGAAGGGAGGGTCTGCATGTTCCTCTCCTAGAGAATTAGGATTTCTGAATCTTTGATCTCTTAGTTGTTAATTGGTCTAAGGTGACTTAAGGTAAGGCAGCTGCCAAGCTGTTGGGCGCTCTGCTGAATGCAATGTTTCCATTTCATTTCCTATCTGATTAGGCATTTTAATGGCTTGTTAATATCCAGAGTAGGTTTGCTTCTGAAGAGATGGGCTGTGGCCATTGTGTTCACTGTGAAAATAGAAACACATGAGTTTAGATCCCGAGTGAACGTTGTGTAGATACGGTGGCTTGCCTGTAATTCCAGCTGGAAGGGGGAGACAGGATTCTCAGAGCAGCCTTGGAAGACTCCCCATAAGGTGAGCTCTGGGCCCTATTGAGAAATTGTGTCTCTATGAGAGGGATAGAGAGAGAGTGAGGATAATTCCCAACATCATCTTCAGGTTTCAAGGAGTGCCTGTGGAAACACATTAGACACAAGCACAACACGTGCACATACATATATAAATGGGATACAGCAGATTTATTGGTAATTTAGTGGCCTATGTTCACCAAGGATCCAAGTAGACACATAATAGTTAGGAGCAATTCTTCCCATTAGAAGTTCAGATCGCTGAAAATTCATAGTGCCGCTGTGGATTGAGATTCAGGTAAGCATTCTGATGTGGCTACCATGTTGCAGATGTCTTGAAGAGGACCCACATGTTTTCTTTGGTTTTCTCTTTTTAATGATCTCCATCTTGTCTAATGGACAGGGCTAGCCCATAGATGACAACGTGAAGCAGAACCGTGGGCTACCTTCTGTCTTATGCAATGGGAGATATAGGGCAGCCCAGGACACAATGAATACAGATGTTTGGATTTTACTGATAAATAATGTTAAAAGGGGAAGGCATTGCTGAATCTTTCCTTTGGTGTAGATAACATCAAAAGTGTAAATGTTCCTGAAATGGCACGTATAAATATTGACATTTGTCAAGTCTCAGAATACTGCACCATCAAAACGTAACTAATATGAAATCCCAGCATAAATGGTGTCTGCCCTGAGAGAATATCCTTAGTGGTGATGTGGCCTTAGTCCTAGGTCTGTGGGCTGGTGGAATGTCCTTCAGGGGGATTATTTGCCCTCGGAGAGCATGCTGGGACACTGCTGTCAGAGAATCCCATAGAAACCTACTTATCGCCATCCACGGAGTAGCCCTGGCTTCTTGCTCATGAATTCAGAGATTATAAATACGTTCTCATCTTGCTCAGTGTGAAACTATATTAAAGTTGTGAGTGGTTGGGGCTGGCAAGATGGCCCCATAGGTACGGATGCTTGCCTTCATGCTCCATGGAATCTATACAAGGCAAGGAGAAAAGGGACTCTTGATCTCTAACACATGCTGTGGCATCTGGACTCCCCCATTCCAGTCAAAAAATAATAACCCTGAAAAAAATCTTAATTAAAACTTTTAAAGTGACTTGTATTTAGCTCATTTGTTTAGCCTTGATAGTTATGGATGGACAGACAGTCACCTCTGCTTTCTTTTTATTAATTACCCTCCTGGGTTGTTCTTGCTCCCTTCATTGTGAATCAAAATGGATGATAAGTCATCCTCACAGCCATAAGCATGCTAAAGGATTGTTCTGACATAGTCTTTTAAGTTGTTGGAGAGGCTTAAAGTTTTGAGTAAAAACAAATCTTGCTATGGACATTTTTCGGCTCTTCTACGGTAAACCCGAAATCATGGGAAAGGCTCTTAGAAAACGGTCCTTGGTAACTGTCATACAGAAATGAGTGTCACACATTTTTGACTCCAACATTTTTTTTTTTAAATTCCTGATCACTTTCTGAAATAATTCTGGGCAAATTTGAATAAAAGCAGGACAGAGAGAATGATAATTCATAATGTCTCAATGTCTCTTCTTACCCCTCCCCCTTCCTTCTGATTTTATTTGTGGAAAATAGGCTGCTCGGCGGGCATCTTCTTCTTCACCTAAACGGAGAGAAACGTCATGTTCTTTCTCTTCTCTGGAAAATACAGTAAAGGCACCCAGCCGGTTTTCTTCCTCGGGATCTAAAGAAAGACAGTCCTGGCTTGACATAGTTAACAGCTCGCCTGCTACTGAAGACGTGGGACAACCCCTGACATTGGCTGTATCGGTCCACACACTTGCCTTCTCAGAAGCAAGCAATTGCCGGGCCCCAGAAAACAGCTCCATCACATCAGAAAGTGGTTTTTTGAACTCTTTGTCTAGTGATGACACCTCTTCATTGAATAATAATCAAGACCATCTAACAGTCCCAGACAGAGCTGCTGGATCTAGGATGACAGACAGAGGTAAACCGGGAAATTGCTTACTCTTCTTAGATGGTGAATATCTGTTGGGGCATTATATAACTCTGATATAAAATTGTCACAAAAGATTGTAAACCCATGAATGGAAATTTGATAATTAGTCACATGAACTTTAGCCTCCAGCTTCTTTTGTATAGTTTGCCTGTGGGAGCTCCTGTTACCAGGCCACCAATTCAGTTGCCTGTTGTAAATGTCGCTAACCAAATGCTTTAGACGATGAAGCAGTCAGGCATGTGATCAAATGGAAACTCCCCATACATTTGGGGAAGTCCCTTTATTAGTTCCATAGTTTAATAATTAAGGCCTGGGGATCTGTAGGGTGGATTTATTTTCCTTGGATGTTTCCAGAAGGGTTTAGAGAGGCTATCTTACTGTTTGAAAGGGCCGCTCGGTGCTCTTTCTTTCTCTTTATTTATCTTTATGTGAGTACACTGTAGCTGTCTTCAGATACACCAGAAGAGGGCATCAGATCTCATTATAGTCACCACGTGGTTGCTGGGATTTGAACTCATAACCTGTGGAAGAGCAGTCAGCGCTCCCAACCACTGAGCCATCCCTCCAACTCTGATTGGTGGTCTCTTAAAGGTATCTTTGTGATTGTTGGAAGGCAGATACTTCAGATGCATTTTGGGGGGCAGGGCCTATAATATAGGAGAGGTAATAGCTTATATTCTTGGGAAAGAGTTTTCTCTTGACAGAAGAAATAGTTGTGTGTAGAAATTAATAATGTGTCTTTAAATATTCTGTGATAATTTTCATCTTTGATTCAGGACAAATGTGTTTCTATCATTATCCATTCATGACAAATCTTTTCAAATTGTGCCTCATTCATTGTGTAAAACAAGGTTGTCTGATATGTCAGTGAGCAACTGGAGAACAATGGGTTTGCACTGTAAGTTTTCAGTGTACTGCTAAAAGTTGGCTTGCTAAATTCCTATGCTAATTTGCAGGGGTTCCCCAGTAAGAAGAATGACCATTCTTCTCTACCCTAAGCAGGGAGGGTGTCCTTAAGTTCTCAGGTTTGGGGGCTAGAGAGATAGCTCAGTGGTTTAGAACAATGCTGCTCTTTTGGAGAATCAGTTGCTAGCACCTGAGCTCAAAAACACCTGTACCTCCAGCCCAAGGGATCCATGTACTCCTATGGCCTCTGTTTGTACCCAAATGCATTGTGGGTACACATGCATGTGCATAGATGCACACACAGGCACTCACATACGCATGCACATAGAAAGAGGGGGCATTTGCATATACACAGAAATAGATCATGAAGTAAATACTTTAAAAGTATCAATATTTTAGATATAACATATTAATTTAATTTTTTGTATATGTATATATTTTTATTGGATATATATTTATTTACATTTCAACATTTCAAATGTTACCTCCTTTCCCTGCCCTGACATTCCCCTACACTGGGGCATAGAGCCTTGGAAGGACCAAGGGTTTCTCCTCTGACTGATGCCCAAAAGGCCATCCTCTGCTACATGTGCAGCTGGAGCCATGGGCCATCCATTGGTACTCTTTGGATAGTGGTTTAATCCCTGGGAGCTCTGGTTGGTTGGTATTGTTCTTATGGGGCTGCAAACTCCAACTCCTTCAATTTTTTTCAATTCTTTCTCTAACTACTTCATTAAGGACCTTGTTCTCAGTTCAGTGGTTGGCTGTGAGCATCTGCCTCTATATTTGTCAGGCTCTGGTAGAGCCTCTCAGGAGACAGCTATGCCAGGCTCCTATCAGCATGTACTTCTTGACCTCAGAAATATTGTCTGGATTTGGTGGTTGTATATGGGTTGGATCCCCAGGTGGGGCAGCTTATGGATGGCCTTTCCTTTAAAAGTCTCTGCTCCAAATTTTGGTTTTATATTTCTTCCTGAGAATATTTGTGTTCCTCTTCTAAGAAGGACTGCAGCATCCACATTTTGGTCTTCCTTCTTCTTGAGCTTCATGTGGTCTGTGAATTTTATCTTGGGTATTCCGAGCTTTTGGGATAATATCCAGTAATCAGTGAGTACATGCCATGTGTGTTCTTTTGTGACTGCATTATTTCACTCAAGATGACATTGTCTAGATCCATCCATTTGCCTAAGAATTTTATGAAATCATTGTTTTTAGTAACTGAGTAGTACTCCATTGTGTAAATGTACCATGTTTTCTGTATCCTTTCCTCTGTTGAAGGACATCTGGGTTCTTTCCAGTTTCTGGCTATTATAAGTAAGGCTGCTATGAGAATAATAGTGCATATTTCCTTGTTGTATGTTAGAGCATTTTTGGGTATATGCCCAGGAGTGGTATAGCTGGGTTCTCATGTAGTACTATGTATAAATTTCTGAGGAACCACTAGACTGATTTTTAGAGTGGTTGCACCAGCTTGTAGTCCCATCAACAATGGAGGAGTGTTCCTCTTTTTCCACATCCTCACCAGTATCTGCTGTCACCTGAGTTTTTTATCTTAGCCATTCTGACTGGTGTGAAGTGGAATCTCAGGGTTGTTTTGATTTGCATTTCCCAGATGATTAGGGGTGTTGAACATTTCTTTAGGTGTTTCTCAGCCATTAGATATTCCTCAGTTGAAAATTCTTTGTTTAGCTCTGAACGTCATTTTTAATAGGGTTCTTTGATTCTCTTGAGTCTAAGTTCTTGAGGTCTTTGTATATATTGGATACTAGTCCTCTATCTGATGTAGGAGTAGCAAAGATTTTTTTCCCATTCTGTTGGTTGCCATTTTGTCTTAATGACAGTGTCCTTTGCTTTACAGAAGCTTTGCAATTTTATAAGGTCCCAGTTGTCTATTCTTGATCTTAGAGCATAAGCCATTGGTGTTCTGTTAAGAAAAAAATTCCCAGTGCCCATGTGTTCGAGGATCTTCCCCACTTTCTTTTCTATTAGTTTGAGTGTATCTGGTTTTATGTGGAGGTTCTTGATCCACTTGGTCTTGAGCTTTTTACAGGGCAATAAGAATGAATAAATTTGCAATTTTTTACAATTTTGCAAATTTTTACAAATTTGAAATTTCTTGCCGACAGTTAGACCAACACCATTTCTTGAAAATGCTGTTTTTCCTCCCACTGGATAATTTTAACTTCTTTCTCATAGGTCAAGTGACCATAGGTGTGTGGTTTCATTTCTGAATCTTCAATTCTATTCCATCGATCTACCTTCCTGTCTCTGTACCAATACCATACAGTTTTTATGACTATTGCTCTGTAATACAGCTTAAGGTCAGGGATGGTGATTCCCCCAAAAGTTTTTTTATTATTGAGAATAGTTGTCACTATCCTGGGATTTTTGTTATTCCAAATGAATTTGCAAACTGCTCTTTCTAACTCTATGAATAATTGAGTTGGAATTTTGATGGGGATTGTATTGAATCTGTTTATTGTTTTTGGCAAGATGGCCATTTTTACTATATTAATCCTGCCAATCCATGAGCATGGGAAATCATTTCATCTTCTGAGATTTTCTTCACTTTCTTCCTTTAGAGACTTGAAGTTCTTGTCATGCAGATATTTCACTTGCTTGATTAGAGTTACACCAAGGATTTTTATGTTATTTGGGACTATTATAAAGGGTGTCATTTCCCTAATTTTTTTCTCAGTCTGTTTATCCTTTGAATAGAGGAAGGCTACTGATTTGTTTGACTTAATTTTATATCCACCCACTTTGCTGAAGTTGTTTATCAGCTGTAGGAGTTCTCTGGTGGAATTTTTTGGGCTCACTTATGTATTCTTTCATATCATTTGCAAATAGTGATATTTTGACTTCTTCCTTTCCAATTTGTATCCCTTTGATCTCCTTTTTTGTCTAATTCTCTGACTAGGACTTCTAGTACAATATTGAATAGGTAGGGTATCATGGTTTAGTTTCTGGTTTTAGTGGGATTGCTTCAAGTTTCTCCCCATTTATTTTGATATTGACTACTGGTTTGCTGTATATTGATTTTACTATGTTTAGGTATGGGTCTTAAATTTCTGATCTTTCCAAGACTTTTAACATGAAGGGGTGTTGAATTTTGTCAACTGCTTTCTCAGCATTTAATGAAATGACCATTTCCCCCTCCCCTTTGAGTTTGTTTATATAATAGATTACATTGATAGATTTCCATATATTGAACCAAACCTGCATCCCTGGAATAAACCCTACTTGATCATGATGGATCATGATGGATCATGATAGTTTTGATGTGTTGTTGGGTTCAGTTTGCGAGAAATTTATTGAGCATTTTTGCATCATTATTCACATGGAAAATTGGTCTGAAGTTTTTTTTTTCTTTATGTTTTTTGTGTGGTTTATGTATAAGCATAATTCTGGCTTCATAGAACAAATTGGATAGTGTTTCTTCTGTTTCTATTTTGTGGAATAGTTTGGAGAGTATTGGTTTTAGGTCTTCTATGAAGGTCTGATAGAATTGTGCAGTAAAGCCATCAGGTCCTGGGCTTTTTTGGTTGGGAGACTTTTGATGACTGCTTCTATTATGGGGCAGTTTAGATGGTTTATCTGATCCTGATTTAACTTTGGTACCTGGTATCTGTCTAGAAATCTGACCATTTCCTCTAGATTGATTTTTCAGTTTTATTGAGTAGGATCTGATGATTTTTTTTTTCTGCCCAGAGTCTTCTAGCTTTCTTAGTCTCTGTTGAGAACTCTGGTATGATTCTGATAGGTTTGCCTTTGTATTACTTGACCTTTTTCCCTTACAGCTTTTAATATTCTTTCTTTGTTTTGTGCATTTGGTGTTTTGTCTATTATGTGATGTGAAGAATTTCTTTCCTGGTCTAATCTATTTAGAGTTCCATGGCTTCTTATATGTTTATTGGCATATCTTTCTTTAGGTTAGGGAAGTTTTCTTCTATAATTTTGTTGAAGATATTTACTGGTCCTTAATCTGGGAATCTTTGTTCTCTTATATACCTATTATCCTCAGGTTTGATCTTCTCATCGTGTCCTGGATTTCCTGGATGTTTTGTGTTAGGAGCTTTTTGCATTTTACATTTTCTTTGACTGTTGTGTCAATGTTTTCTATGGTATCTTCTGCTCCTGAGATTCTGTCTTCCATCTCTTGGATTCTGTTGGTAATGCTTGCATCTATGATTCCTGATCTCCTTTCTAGGTTGTCTTCCTTAGTTATTTCTTTATTGTTTTTTTTTTTTTTTTTCATTTTTAGATCCTGGATGGGTTTGTTTAATTCCTTCACCTGTTTGCTTGTGTTTTCCTGCAATTCTTTAAAGGATTTTTGTGTTTCCTCTTTAAGGACTTTTACCTGTTTACCTGTGTTGTCCTGTATTTCTTTAGGGGAGTTATTTATGACCTTCTTAAAGTCTTCTGATATCATCATGAGTTGTGATTTTAAATCAGAATCTGCTTTTGCAGTGTGTTGGGGTATCCAGGACTTTCTATGGTGGGAGAATTGATGCCACGTGGCCCAGCTTTCTCCTGCTTAGGCTCTTGGACTTGTCTCTCACCACGGGCTTATCTCTGGTGTTAGCTGGTCTTTCTGATTTTGACAGTGGCTTGGCCCTTCTATAAACCTGTGTGTCAGCACTACCTGGGGACCAGTTTTCTCTCATCAGTGTCTGTGTAGAGATAGCTGTGGCACAGGGACAGCACAGGGTGTAGACAGAAACCGGAAGGATCCTGTCCCAGACTGCTCCTTGGTTTCTATGTCCTGAGTGCTCTGGGTGGGTTACTTTTGGGCCAGGAATTTGAGCAGTGGTAGTGGCCTCCCTTGTGTTCTCAGATATGTCTGCTCTCCCAGCAGGGTCTGGGTACAGAGTGCTCTGGCACCAGGTCAGCTCCAGGTACAGGCAATAACCATAAGCTAATTTAATTTTTAAAAGACAATAATTTAGGCCAGAGATCTCAACTGTGTGCCAGAGTGCAACTGTGTGCTGTGTGTGTGTGTGTGTGTGTGTGTGTGCACATGTACATACTATATATTTCAATACACGTGAATTTGAACAGCCAGGCTTGCAACTCATTCTCAAAGCCACTCAGTTGTCATGGTTTTCTAGGGCTTTCTCCATGGATGCTTTGTATTAAGTGATGTTTTCCATTGATACCTCCTGTCTAGGCCAACTATCTAGTTTTTCATTAGAAAATAACTTCTAGAGGTGGCTGGTAGGCAGACAATAGGAAGCATTACCTCTGAGGGGGAGGGGCTAAGATGAGGACTGTTCTATGAGGAAGGGAAGTAGTGGTCTCCACCTGGCCACAAAGATACGAGAGGATGTGCTGCTACTAAGTATTGGGGTTAATAGAAGCTCCTTTGGCATATGCAGTTAATATCAGTGGTGTAACCAAACAGGAGGTATAAACATACGTTAAGAGACTTCCTCTTTTTTCGAAGCTATGAGCTGTTCAAAACAGAAGAGAAAAGCTCATGCCTGTGCGCTCCTATCACTGGATATGCTTACCATTTGTAAATGGCCATTTTCATCGAATATAGACTGTGTTGTACACATTGATTTTTTTTTTTTTTTTTTTTTGGTTCTGGTGAAGATACACAGAATTTTCAGGCATAGGTTTTAAGTGACCTTTATCTCTGTGCTCATAAGATGCAAACGTGGCCTTGCATGCACCACAGAGTATTTGGGCAGTACAAATTGGTACTGCAAGCTTTTATTTGTTTTTTAAAGGACGGAAAATTAGGAGAATAGGGATGAGGACATGGATCTGGGAAACGTGGTGGTGGAGGAGGTTGAATGTGATTAAAACACTTTGAACAAAGCTCTCATAAAAATAAATGAGTGAATACAAATAAACATTTAAAAAAAGGATAAAAAATATACAGATGTTAAAAACGGGGAAGCTGAACTATTGCTTCCCGTTTAAGAATTGACTGTAATCATTTGATTAGAAGGAAAACTGTGAGAAGGGTTGGGTGGATAGATCAGTAGGTAGCAACCAAAGTTTAAGCTGGATAATCATAAAGGTAATAATAAAAAAGAACTAACTTTAAAAAGTTGTCCCTTGACCTTTGCACATATACTGTGGCACATGTGTGCCCCCTTACACCTCACACATACAACAACAACAGTAGTAGTAGTAGTGGTAGTAATAATAATAATTTTAAAAAGATGTGGAAATTACTCTTTCCTCTCTGTGTCAATCAAGCCTTCCATGGCACCAGAGATAGTAGAATTCCATTTGCATTCTTTCCCAAGAGGTAAACCTGCAGACTGAGTTTCCCTTAAGGATTAATAAGCAGAGTCACGGGAGGAAGGATGTTTCTTGTCTCTGTGTAAGTGCCGCCCTGGGAATTTGTGGGCTGAGGAATCTAGGCAACAGTGGCTCTTTTAATCTAAGAATAAAGAGACCAGGTAGTAATCAGTTCTGAATTACACACAGAATGACCAACAAAATCTAGGTGGATTTTCAAACAGCTTGATGGGAAGGTATTTCTCCTGGGAGAGAGGAAGGAGAGTGAAGGTATTTTCCCCATTCTGGTTTGTTAGCAGTTGCCATATGTTAGAGCATTCTTGCTGCTGATTTTCTCCTGCTGTTGGGGATTTGGTTTCATTCCCAGAAGAGCTGAACCACATCAAGTCATCTCCATGGAAACGGCAGCCCAATCTTCCCTTGTGTTTGCTGTGACTTGCTCTTGAGTAATCAAACCGGGTGTTGTAAAATGTATGTTTGCCTGTTGGAGAAGGAGGTAGCGTTTTGGTTTTTTTTGTTTTTTTTTTTTTTTTTTGTTTTGTTTTTTGGTTTTTTGTGTGTGTGACCTGTGAAAATTGTTGTTTTAACTTTCCAAGGTGGGGAAGAGTCTCTGAAATTTCAGCATCTAAAATCTTATGCCAAAGGCTTTTTATCCAGGTTTGAAGTTTCAATGTCAGCCATGACAGGAGTTAAGTATTTCTTTTTATTTTTTTAAAGATTAAAATCCAGTCTCGAGACATTTATTTTTTTTTCTGGGGGGAAAGAAGCTTTTCCTCTAGAAAGGAATTTTAAAGGTTAATAGCCGAGTTCTGAGAAAAGCAGACAGTGTGTATTATAGCCTTTATTCAAGTTAGACAATGGAAGGAATATTTTTGCAGTTGGTGTGCAATTAAAATTGTGGTTGCTAGAATTTTATTCTGAATTTAAATATCCTTCTAGACACTTCTCCCTGTAGTGTAAGCCATTAGGAAAGGGGGAGGGCGTGCCAGTAGCTTCCTCTTGCCTTTCTACACTGAAGCTTTCAGACTGACACACTCTGAGATTCTGTCAACCATGTCTTGTAACACACCATAGCTGCAAAAAAGATGGTGTGGTTAACTGAAAGCCCATCTCCTCCTTTCTTTGGAGAGCAGGTTTCTGAGCATTGTTGTGAAATGCAGGATTCACAAGTGGATTAAAACTAAACTAAGTCTCAGAATGACTGACGTCAGTTCAGTTTAACATTGCTGTTATCATTCCAATGATGGTCCTAACATGTGCTCCTACAATGATGGTCCTAACATGTGCTCCTGTACTTTGAGGTAACACGAATCTAAAATCTAAGGGCGGCTGTCCCAAGTCATCATCACATCTACTGAGGCGGGTGAGAGGAATGTGACATACTTATCAAAAGACAGGAAAGGAAGAAAAAAAAAAGTGTCCTAAAGGAGAGACCCAAGACTTTGCAAGAGTAGGGACAGAGTTCAGACCTTCACACCTAAAGAGAGCATGCATGGGATGGAACATGGGAAAGGGAGGGGGAAGGAATCCGGGACAATGATGGATGATGGATTAAGGCATAGTAAATTTCAACAGGTAGTTCATGATCATGTGTCACGGAGGTGATGACATAGAGGGACCTGCCATTCCAAAGAGTTCTTTCTAGTCAAAGGCTATACTAGAATAAAGGGAGCAGGAGGTAAGGGTTAGCAGGCCTCTGTAATGGAAGTACAGATTGGAAACAAGGGAGGGATGAGGGAACTATGCCATGCCTCATTTCAGTCATTGCATACCATGCCTCATCTCAGTCATTGCCTACTTAGGACTTAATTTAGTCTGTAGAATATTTCCCAGTATCATTAGTTTATAGAATAATGAGAAACAATCTTAACTTGGGGATAAATATTTACTAATAGGAACATCTTGTCTGTGTGACAGTTGGCTGTCCTGGCATGGATCTCAGGCATGGATGATTGACTCACTACATCTTTCGTTGCTCCCGCTTAAGCGATGAAGATCTCTCTAAATTACCATAAGATGAACCGACTATGCTACTGCAAATCCGTACCATATAACTAGGTCATTTGCGGTAGTTGGAATTTTATCACCTCTTTATTCCTTCTTGGTGGAAGATGAGTGTGTTCAGAGGACACTGTGTGTGGAGTAGATTCAGGGAATGCCTGTGCTGAGAAGAGAGTTTTAAGAGGAAAGGTTTTGGGTAAACACACACACACACACCATACCACCCACCCACCCACCCACACACACACACACACACCCCTACATATACACACACCCCAGATACACATTCACACACCCACACATACCACATACCATACACATACACACACACCCCTATATATACACATACCCTACACACACATACATACACACACACACACACCACAAAGTAGCCACAATTTTAGCTTTCCTCCTCATCATTGTCAGTATGTGTTCCTTTCCCTTGCTTTCTAAAACTCCATTGTTTTAAAGCACCACAGAAAGTCTTTTTTATTGGTGGACACATTTTTCTCCAGCTTTGGGCAGTTGTATAAAATGCTAGTGGGAACACACACTTCAAATTCATAGGCTTAGATTTTTAAATCAGAGATAGACTTACAGAGAACCTGAGTGGAAAGTACACCATCTGTACCCTCCCCCCTTTTCCTACAGTCCTCTGTGGTTTCACCTTTTGAATGAGTGTGGTTCACTTCTTACAGTGGAAAACAAATATTGAGACATTCCCTCTCTATGCCCTTCACATTCATTCATGGCCTCTTCTCTTTTAATTGTTACATTTATATTTATTTTATTGTATATATTGTTTCAATTATATGTATACACAAAATGTAACATATATGTACGTACATATACATATACATGTGTATATAGTATATATGTATATACATGTATACTAATATATAATATACACATAGACATATACACATAGATGTTCACATACCACCTACTGAGTCCCTGGAAAAAATGGCTTTTTATTTTATCTTACTGATTGACTGTCTTTGTCTAGGGTTAGGGCCCTATGACATCCATGTTAGCATGCCAACTGCCACTGTCATGTGTGCCTTGTTTAGGCAACCATGTCACTAAGGTTTTATGGTCCAGCTTCCTCTCATACATAAAAAACACTGTCTCACAGCAGACATCTTGGTTCTCTCAGGCCTCCAATCTTTCCATCTTCTTTTCTGGAATGTTCTCTTAGCCTCCGGTATGGGGGCTGCATCACGTTTAGAACTATCAGTATATCTCTGCTTCCCACAGAGATACCGATACAGTCTTTTGACCTTAAGCCTGTGGTTGATAGTAGGGTTCAGTCTTTGCTGTGCAGTGTTGTGCATGTGTAAAGGTGATGTTTCCCCACCATAGTCTCTGCCTTGGTGTGCCCTGGGCTCCTTCTCTGCCTTCTACCTGCTGAGCATCTGTGAATCTTTTGGAGGTCGTTTTAGTGTTTTGAGACAGCCCAGGCTTTTGTGAAACTCACTAGGTGGTCCAACCTGGCCTCTGATTCCTGTCATTTCTCCTGCCTCAGATTCCCAGAGTGCTGGGGTTACAGGCATGTGCCACCATCCTTAGCCCATCTTTTTTTTTTTTTTTTTTTTTTATCTCATTGGTGTTCCTTTTTCAGTGTCATGGTTACAGCCATAGAGGTACAGCCTTTTCAGATGGACTTTGTCCCCCTCTGAGGTAGAAACAAGTTTTTTAAATGTCTTCCCTTGGGTCAATAGATCTCTTTTTAAAACAAAAGTACTGAACACTATTTCATTGTATGGGTCACATTTTATTTATTTTTTTGACTGTGGATGACACCAGAGCTGTTTCTACATCTTTAAAACGAGCACTTTAGTTAACACCTGTATAATTACAAGTTGCCAGCGTGTTGGGTGAACACAAAGGTCTGCCGTTGCTGAGCTGTATGCAAGGACTGCATTTAATGTTGTAGGCAACGAAAGGCTGTTTACCCTCCTCACCGTTGCTTTATATTTCCACCAGCAACAGGTTTGAGTCCCATGGCTTCACAGGCGTAGTGGCATCCGCTGTTGTCAGATGGGATGGATGGTTCAGATAAAAAATTTCCTCAGAGGCTCTTGTGCTAAAGCATAGTCTCCGGCTTGTGACAATATTGTGAGGTGTGGACCTCTCATAATGGGACAGCTAGTAGGAGGAAGTTGTTTATTAGGAATATCTAGGGGTATAGAGAACCTTGAAGGAGCTCATGGTTAATGCAGTTTACAGCTGAAATAAGGAACTCCTTCTTACATTGATTTTATGTGTGTTAGTAAGTGTTCTTGTTGTTCTCTCTCAACTCTGTGTGCATGTGTGTGTGTGTGTGTGTGTGCACAGTATACATGTATACATGTATGCATGTGCACAAGGAATCCTGAGCTTTATGCTTAATGTCTATTGTTTGAAATAGAGCCCTTTCTTGAACCTGGTGCTCTGATTGGCTAGGTTGCCTCCTGACCAATGATCTTCAGAGATTTCTTCTCTCCACCCTGTCCTGGGGTTAGAGGGGTTACAAGTGTTTCCCTTATATCACCCAGCCAGCTTTGTCCATGGTTCTGTCAATCTCAACCCATGTCCTCAGACTGGCTCACCAGGCACCTTGCCAACTGAACCTTCACCCTAAGCCACATACACTGCTGTTATGAAAATACTGTTTCCTGTTGTATAAATGGTTTCAAGTTACTTCTTTGTGTTCCCTGAACAATACAGAACACCGCCTTCCTTTATTCTCACAGGAGTCCTCAGGGACATCTTTTATTATCAATATGTTTCTTCTCAGACATCTATTTATCCAATGTTCTCTCTCTTTTTCTTTGTCCTGCTTGTATTCTTTTAGTTTTTATTGAAGTCTTAATATCTGTGAAAATATTTTTACCTTGGTCTTTTTTACAGGAGTTTGGTGTATTATTGATCATTTTAATTTTAATAGTTTTTATACTTGTCTGTATGTGCATGGGTGTGTGCGCGGATGCACATGTGTGGAAACACACACACACACACAGTTGATGTGGTTTTTGATTGCACTGTCTTCTTAGATGCATCCTGAGGGAGGCACAAATTATTATGATTTAAATTTTTTTCAGTTGACAAAATTATTTTTCTCCATTTACCATTTGCTTTCTTTTTAACATCTTGTAACAAAGCATTATGATTTCTACTCTACACTATCCATGAACCCGTGTTTGTAGCACACTGTGTGTATGTATAGGGTCATGTGGGGAATGATAGCCTTCAGTTTACATCCCATGTTTGTCTCCTCGTGCCGTTGGTCCTGCTCTGTCATCTGTTGTTATGGTGACATCTACTCCTCCTCAGTGCTGATGAAGCTCCGTCACAGGGCCGTGGGATGATGCTGAGTTGATGTTGATAGAATTGTTAGCAGAGCCTGCCACAGGAGAAGAACTTTGTATGTCCAAGCTGCTGCACTTGGCAGCCGCAGAGACTGGAGACTTGTCCCTCAGCATGGCACTCTGCTTATGTGCTTGGGCGGAGGCGTTTTCATGTTAAAAGGAGATGTCCAGATTTGTTTGTTCTTACTTGGGTAATTGAAGTCTACCATCATTGGAGCTGTGCTATCTTGTAAGAGTGTCAAATGTCCATGTAAAGAATGACTAGAAAAGCCTTCTAGTCTCTAGGCATCAGGTGCTGAATCAGAATTCATAATTCATACTGACCACCATCTTATTTGCCTTGTTGGTGACAAGTGTCTTCTGTGGCTTTTTTTTTTTTTTTTTGGTTCTCAAACACTAGAGCATCGCACATTTGCACATGAATCTAATAATTCTTTTCTCCTAATTCTTTCAAATGCGTTGCATTTGAAGATGAAAATGAACTTTCTTGGGACATTATTTAGACTTTTCAACCCTATAAATGGCTTCCCCCTCCCTCCAAATCCCCATATGAAATCTCATGTATGAATTTCTTTCCTGTCTTCTGAAGCCAGCTTTTAGATTCTAAATAGAAAAGAAACAGCCACATTCTAGAAAGCACAAGCAAGGCCAAAAATAAGACCGTGGGGGAGGCAGAGTAGAAAATACAGCACTTTAAGAGATAATCTGCATACAGTGTTCTCGACAGGCAAATTCTGGGCTCCAGGGAGCTGTCCTGTCCTGCCAGAAGTAGACAATAGGATGGTACGTAGGAGGAGGAGGAGAAGAGAGCCACACATTCATTTGGCTCAGTCTTGGGAAGGAGAGAACTTCTAAGCATTAGTTAAAACATTGGTATGTCTCCAATCTTGCTTAAAAAAAAAAAAAAAAAAAAAAGAACCTGGGTTGTAATTACTTTATGTTTTTTAGATTTAATTATTCCATTGTATGTGCATGAATATTTTGCATATTGCATTCATATATGTACACACACACACACACACACACACACACGTACACACACACCTAGTGCTGTGGAGCTCAGAAGATCTCCAGGTGTCTGATCTCCTGGAATTGGAGTTACAGATGGTTGTGTGTCACCCTGTGGGTGCTGGTAATTGAACTTAGAATCCTCTGTAAGAGCAATAGGGCTCTTAACCACCGAGCCACCTCTCTAGCCCCAAGAGTGTGGGAGATATGTATACCATCAGCTTCTGAATTTAACTGACCAAAACCTGGGGAAGGATTACTAGTCTAATCCTTTGATACATTCTGAATGAGTCCAGCTGACATGAAGAGCCACCAACAGTTAGTTCAAATCCCTCTCTATTCAGCCTGCAGAGTACTGGCACTTTCTAGTGCCCATTTTCGGCATCTTTCATTTGAGCAAAGCTGGATTGCTTTCCGTTTCTCTTGGATTAGGATATGGCTCAGACACAGTCAATGGATACATATTGCTTTTCTGATTGTTGTTTACATCTCTTCGCCCATCAATAAATCCATGCTGGTGAAATTTTGTCAATAGGTATCTAGCTTTGCTATTCAAATGGAGCTTGCTAAAAATCTAGAAGGTCTAGAAGGAAATAATTGTGCAAACACAAGGGCCTGAATTTAATCAGCCCTTTATAAAACCAATATAAATCAATGTGCAAATCCATTTGTTAGGGCTTGTTTGTAGTCCTAGTGCTGAAGAAGTAGAAGATGGTGTATCGCTGGGGCTCACCAGCCAGCCTAGGCTGCTCCACGAGTCTCAGAGCCCTTTGAGAGAATCTGAATATCCAAACCCAAAATGAATGTTACTGGAGAAATGACAAGCAAGCTTGAGATCTGGCCTCTACATGCAGGCATGCACATGTGCATGTGCACACAAACATTAGCACTCATGCATACATGTACACACATACTCCTATATATACAAACACACGCATTTGTGTAGATACAAGATACACACACATACACTCAGGCATACATGTGCACACATGGACACACACACACACACACACACACACACATTTAGAGTATCAGCATCAACCCAGATGGGCTGAAGCAGAACCTATATTTTACTACGTTCCCAGGGAGACTGTTTCCCTGTCCAAGTTTGTGAAGAATGATTTGGAAACACATGGGCCTGCACAGAATGGAACTTTTATTTTTAGTACCCACCACTAATTGGCATTTGGGGAAAAAAAATCACTGTTTTTCAAGACTCTCTATGTTCCTCATCTATAAAATAATGCCTTCAGCTTTGACCGGGCACTAGAGAGTTGAGAGGCAGCCAACCAGAAGATGCCCATGTGTCAATGGGAATTGAAGTTCCACAGTCTCACATGGGAAGACTAAAATATACACTTTAGAGGAAAATATTCACCGTTAAACAAAATTTGTTTTGTCTCGGGAGATAGGGAGGTAGAAATAACCCACTTGGCTTCCATTTCCAACGGGAGAGAGACAAGGGGTCTTTCCTGCCAGACCTTACATCTTATCATTGCAATATGGTAAGACAAGAAAGGTAAATTAGAGCTTCCCAGAACAAAATTATAATTCAGAAAAGGACTGCCTGTACACAGAAGGGGAGGTTGAAATTATCTTACGCACAGCACAGCACTAATGTAGAGGAGCTGGGGAGATGGCTCGGGGGTTCAGATTTTCTTGCTGCCTTTACAGAGGACCTGGGTTAGGTTTCCAGTATACACCTGGTGGCTGCCAACTGTCCTCAATTCCGGATCTAGAAGATCTGATGGCTTCTTTTGACCTCTGCTCCACCAGGCATGCATGCACGTGGTACATATACATACATGCAGGCAAACCATTCCTGCATAAAATAAGTGTTTAAAGGATCTTAAACAAAAGACTAATCCAGAGGGGCTTAAGTGGCAAAGCTTGAGCTCACAAAGCAATCAGTGGGGTCACGGCACAGTGGTACCTGGAGAGGGTGAACCAGCAGCCGTAATGCAGGTACAGTGGTCCTAAAGGACTCCTCCCTCCTCTGCATCACAGTCAGGGCCAAGCTGTATTGCTTTGGGTCCCCCTTTATTCTATGTTTCCATTTACCACTGGTTTCTATTATTATTGTAAGTTTGTTTTATGGTTCTACAAAGACCTAAGTCCTAGCTAATAGCAGCAGTAAAAATAATACACATCTCTGTCTGGGTTTGGACTATGGCTGAGTCACAGGTGTGTCCCCCAAAGTGTCTGGTAAGACATTGTGCACCTACTAGGTTAGAGCACACAGGAAACCCAATGAGGTATTTTCTTTACTTTTAATGCTACTGTCTCTTATTTTTGCTACCTTTGTAAATGATTTCAGAATTATACTGAGGTCAGGAATTGGTCTTCCGGGCTCTCTTTTTCTCTGAGGAAGAAGAACCAGACTGGACACTTGTTTTCATTTTCTAGGTGCTCTTTAGCTGGACACACCCACTTCATCATGAGATCTAGTTTCTGGATAAACTGAAGATGAGAGTACTTATTTCACGGACATTAGAGATAACAGTGTATTAACTTCTAATGACCCAGACAGGTTCACTTGATTTATTTTACCAGTGTTAATGTGAAAATTAGTTATGTTGGAGAGTCAAATTACAGATGGTTGTGAGCCACCATGTGATTGCTAGGATTTGAACTCAGGATCTCTGGAAGAGCGGTCAGTGCTCTTAACCACTGAGCCATCTCTCCAGCCCTGCATTTCATTTCTTCCTCTCTCTCCCCCATCTCCTTTCTTCCCTCCCTCCCTCCCTCCCTCCCTCCCTTCCTTCCTTTTGTTTGTTTTGCTAAAATTATTTTTTTATTTCAGGAAAACTTTCTTAATATTTACCCATTTTAATTTAAGCTACTCTTTGGAAATTCTTAATTTGTATTAAATATATTTGAAAGTTATCAGATTTGAAAATATTAAGAAAAGTATTTTCTTTCCTTTGGGTATTTTATACCATGTGTATCTTTTTGGATCAGGGCTGCTTTACTCAGGGTAGTATTTTCTTTTACATCCATTTGCTTGCACAATTCATGATGCCCTTGTTCTTAGTAGCCGAGTGGTACTCCACTGTGTAAGCACACCACAGTTTCTGTATCCATCCTTCAATTGAGGGACATCTGGGTTGTTTCCAGTCTCTGGCTGTCTTTCGTTGGCATCAATTATGTAGCCCGAGGAAGCTGTGATATTCCATTGATCGCACACTAATCATTCATTTTCAGCAGATATTCCTTCTATGCACATGTCGATGACTGTGCCATTTCCCAGCCACATAATGGTGACTATCAAACACGTCTCAAATATATAACCAAGGTCTCCATCCCATCCCATCCCATCCCACCCCACCCTACCCCACCCCATCCATGGTGCTTGTGGGAGGTCTCTGCTTCCCAAACACAAAAGCTGGGTAGTCTGTACATCCTGGTAGCAAGCTCAGTCTAATATCCTTCTCTTTCTCTTCTTGTGAAAGAGGGGCCGTAAGCCTGAAGGTCAGGGACTGTGGGTGTCTTGATCTACAGCTCCCTACCCTGGACTTTGTTCTTCATTCATGATGAAGCCGAAAGTAAGCAGCAGAAATGAGCAACAAGTAACCAGACATGTGAAATCACAGGCTGTTTCTGGCCATACCCTGTTTTTACGACTGTAACTCTTACACACTTGGCCACCTATATCATCTCTTTGGTAGGCTGGGCTGTCTGAGGTGGAAACATCTACTGGTAGGTGGTGTGTGTGTGTGTGTGTGTGTGTGTGTGTGTGTGTGTGTGTGTGTGTGTTTTTAAGTTAGAGGATCACTTAAGATATCCTTTCTAAGTTTCTGTCTACTCTGTTTGTTTGCTTGTTTTTAAGTTGCTAGGTAGTGCTCAATAGAGCTCCACATCACATCCCCTTTATCCATTCACCTATCGATAATCAATTACTTAGGCTCTTCTCTTTTCTCTTGTGAACAATGCTGCTATGAATATGTACAACTCATGTGGGGATGTGTTCTTATTCCTCTTTAATATAATCATAGAGCTGTAACCACAGGATCCTATTGTCATGGTGGTATAGCGAGGACCATCAACCTACTTTCTAAAGTACTGACTTGCCTGTCATTCCCACTAATGGTGATTGAGATCTCCTATATCTCTCTATCTTTGGCCACACTTAACTATCTGTCTTGTCTGTCTCAGCAGTCCTGATAAACATGACATGGTAACCTTCTTTGGTTTTGATTTTTGATTTTCAATTCCCTACTGATGAAGATATCTGTCCTTGAATTTATCAACAAAAATTGACTTTTTTGATTGTTGCCCAATGCCTGGGGCAAGAAGTTTATCTTTAGATATATTTTTGTACATTTCCTCCCCCCCCCCCTTTTTTTTGATGCCATTTGATTAAGAAACGAGAAGTTGCTCTGGGCCGGGAGTGGTGGTGAATTGTCTTTAGTCCTAGCACTCAGGAGGTAGAGGTAAGCTGATCTCTGTAAATTCTAGGACAGCCTGGTCCCCAAAGCCCCTTCTAGCTTGCCAAGGATACATAGTGAGACCTTGTCTCAAACAAAAGAAATAAACAGTTGTTCTGGTTAACAGACTAACTGAAACATTAGAAACATTTTTCTCTTCCTCTCTTGTAGTGACTGTCTGAGGTCAATGGGCAAAAGCTAAACTGTGATGTAGCTGAAGTTTCTGAGTTCTGCTATCCCCACATTATCTGATGTGTCTACCTCAGAGGCTGTTTTGATCAGCCCCCCTCCATGACCACAGTATGCATAGGGCCCTCTCTGGGTATTTTTGTCCCACCACAGAATGGGGGATGTAAACACTGTGGTGTATGTGGGGGGGGGGGGGGAGAAAACGTATTGTATACTCTTCTCGAGATAGCTTTCAGGAAACAAAGGAACAGTGAGTTGAGATTCTCTCCGAGGAATAAAAGACACACAAAGAGTCAGCATCTCCTTCAGGTACTACTACTGCCATTTAAGGTCCCTATGGTTACCTATGATTGAAATCCATACCCAGTGTAGCCTCAAAGGGAACATATTGGCCTCTTAGAACGAGAGGGCTTCCAGAGAACTAGCTTCATTCTAGTTTTAAGGATGACTTCTTGAAATCTTCTAGCCCACACGCCACCATGTTTAGTTGTTTGGTTTTTTTTTTTTTTTTTAAATGTAGAAAACATCTCTGACAGTTCCTAACAAATATTCTAGGATTGAGTCTTCCTGGCCCCCACTGGCCTGCCAGTCCCAGAATAGTCTGCAGAGGCTTACTGCTCTCCAGACTCTGAAGGGCTGAGGCTGGATAGGTATAGTTAAAAGGAAACAGATAGGGTGGAGCAGGTTGAGAAATGCTGTCTTTCTACAAACAGGCAGGGCTCCTTCCTCAGAAGACACTGGGAGGGTACCTAGGGCAGCAGGTATTCAGACTTTATGGTAAGTACTAGGTTGTAGGGCTTATCTGTAAGGTAACTTACCTGTTTCACAGGTTCAAAATCAGGACTTTTGCACCCAGACTAATTATCTCTGAGTCTCCCAATACATATTGAGGATATTTGGATACAGTACAGATCTCAGAGTCTAGGTTGAAATGATTTAAGTTGGGGGGGGGGGGTTGAGGCATTTTAGAGTATGATACATGTATTCTCTGTGTGAGAGAATATAGATTTTAAGGGGCTAGTTGACTAAATTGTGTCTCACACAAATTGGTAACACTGAAGTCCTACCAAAGCCCCAAAGTCTCTGGGCAATAGGTCAGTGTATAGCCTTACTAGAATACATTGCAAATGTACATCATTAAATGTTTCACTGTCTCCCGAGTAGGAAGGTAACTACAGTGTGAGTGGTTAGACAACACAGCACCACTGTCCTAGAGTTCTAGAGACTGGAAGTCTGAGATGAAGGTGTGAACAGATCCTTTAGGACTACAGTGTCCGGTGTTCACTCTTTGTTTGTAATTGGCTTTGCTGATACTGATCTTTTTAAACAGAAGAAGTAAAATCGTCTGAAGATGATGAGATGGAAAAACTGTACAAATCACTGGAGCAGGCTAGCCTGTCTCCTCTTGGGGACCGGCGACCTTCAACCAAGAAGGAGCTGAGAAAGTCTTTTGTGAAGCGATGCAAAAACCCGTCCATAAACGAGAAGCTGCACAAGATCAGAACCTTGAACAGCACATTAAAGGTGAGATGGGTTCAGCCTATACACCCTGCGAGGTGGAAGGGGAGGCAGGCAGAGAGTGGTTGGCCATGCAGAGAGACTCGTGGCCATTTTAGAGTGCTTGTGTGGGCAGAGGGAAGAGCAGAGAATGTAACGTCTTTACAGGATGCCTGTGACCTTTTAAAGGCACCCTGTCACTGACACAGCGGCATCCGTGCAGAACAGACTATGTACGGTTTTTCATTCAGTCTGATTCAAAGTTTGAATTCCCAGGTCCCAGATGGCAAGGACGGTGTGTAATTTGCTCTTGTAATTTTGTGTCTACCACAGTCCTTGGCTCAAAATTAGATTGTTTGAGAATTTCATCCATGCATATAATGTATTTTGGTCAACCCCCTGCCCTCTCCTGTTCCTCGACCACCACTTTTTTTTTCTTTTTTCTTTTTTAATTTCCAGTTAGCTTCATGTGTTCTTCCTGTCTCTCATTTTAAAATTCACCAGCTACACTTAGTGCTGTGTGTGTGCATGGGGTAGGACCGTCAGCTGCAGTATGGGTGGTTTCTCAGAAGAAAACTTCCTTTTCCTTTCCTATCATTTGCCAGTTGCTTGTCTCTTTTCAGAGAGCTGGAACCCAGTGAGCCAGGTCAGTGATGGGCTCTGGGCTGAACGAGCTTGATCTTGTTAAGGTCTTACGCAGAGTCCATCACTGCTGGCTTCGGTGCTCATGCGCAGAAAGTACTATTCCTCTGCACACATCTGTCATCACCGCTCTTATGATTGTCTGATGATTAGCAAAACAGAGCATCCTTTGGCAAAAATGAGCAGTAATTGAAATCAGGATGTTATCTGACTCATTTGAGGGCATAGAAGAGAATTTTTGCTTCTCTGTTTCTGTCTCTGTCCATCCCTCCATCTCTCCTTCCTTCCCTCTCCCTGCCTCCTGCCTCTCTCTCTCCCACTCTCTCTCAGCGACAGACTTACTCTGTATAGTCCTGGCCATCTTGGAACTCACTCTGTAGACCAGGCTGGCCTTGAACTCAGAGATTCGCATGGCTCTGTCTCCTGAGTGCTGCGATTAAAGATGTCCACTAGCAGCACCTGGCCAGGGGAATACTTTTTTGAATTGTCAGCTGTTAGGCACTATAGCCAAGAAACAAGGTGAGAGCCCAGTAACAGAAGGCACCCATTCAGCAGATGCTGTCACATGAGAACAGTGACAGTGTTAAGGATGCCCTGGGGATATTTTTAGAGGCTTTTCCCCTCAGAAAGGAACAGTTTACTTTTACTTTTAGGCTATAGTACCAGCAGAGAGAGCACAGGGCACTCTGTAAGGTCAACTTAAACTCGCTGAAGACGCACTCATAGGTTCTGGACAGATCCTGCAATTTAATTTTGAAGTGTGCATGTCCTTTCACAGTAGAAATTTAGAGTCTTTTTCCAGGAAGAAATGCCAGCAATCGTCAGGACAATGCTGAGATAGTTGGGCAGGGATTGGTCACCCCGGTCAGACATCCCAGTTAGTCAAGAGAGAAACCAAGTGAAGCAGAAGAGGCCCGAAGGGATGCAGAAAAGAATGGATCAGTTCGACAAAGAAACTCCAAATTCCCAGAAATTCTCCAATAGTTAGTGATGAAGACATTGCTAGCACTCATATGGTGCAGGGCTAATTAATGGGCTGGGCTATTGAGTGTAATATGCCGGAGAGTATTGAGATTTCACTGCCTCATGGGAAGAATGACTTTGTCATTGGAGAGCTATTTTCTTGCATATTACCTTGTACCAAGCACCACGCACCCTAGGTCACCATGACCATGGAGTGGCATGCTCGGGACAATGCAGACAGGAAAACAGATGGTTAAAATGGATCACAATAAGAGTGGGCGCATGCTCTGGGAGCCTGAATAGCCCAGAGGGTGGAAGTGACTGACTGTCTAGGGTCCTTATGTTTAGCTGACAGCTGGTCCATGTATAGGGGAGGATGGGAGAAAGGCCCTCCGGGAAAGAGAACAGCTAATGGGAATGATCTGCTTTGGTTCAGGTTGGGAACAGCAGAAAGTAGAAGCCAATGGGGTTATGGCTAACTCAGAACATTATAGGAGGAAGACTGTGACTCCAGATTCCATAGACCAGCAGACTGAAGATTCTAGACCTTGACAACACCCTGTGTTGTCTGACACAAAAACAAACACACACACACACACACACACACACACACACACACACACACACACACACACACACCCCAAAGGTATTTATCAGCTTCTCTGATTTCCCGTGACTTCCTGCTCTTCATGGTTAGGCCCATCTCACTGTGGGGACACAAGGATCACAGTTACATGCTATCATGCCTGGCTCTATATGAGTTCTAGGGTGCAAATTCAGGTCTTTATGCTTGCGTGACTGGTACTTTATGCATCAAGCCTTCTTCCAGCCTGAGTGAGTTTTAAATAGTCATTTGGTGAGCTGGAGAGAGAAAGAATATAGAGTGTGATTACTGGGTAGCTCTTGGCGAGCATTTTCTCTCCCTTTCTCTCCTTGAAAATGAGGAGGCAGCTTTATTATTATTAAAACCTCATGATTCTATATTAAGTGATATCTTTCACATCCATATGATATGATTCTTCATAGCATTCACTATGGCAGTCTCCTTTCTGCTTTTGTTTCCTGGCTTCCCCTTCCTCCTAAAACCCTCTCTAGTCCTTAGCAATTGCTCTTTTACTTTCATATTGATTTTTAAAAGTGTTTTTACATATGAAGGAAGGAGCCCATTGGATGCTTGTGTTTCTTTATTTGCTTTCTTTTTAATTAATTAACCCCATGCTTTCTCATTCTATGCCTCACTTGAGAGGATTCTATTCTTTATGATTGCATATATTCAAGTTTTAGCAGGCCAGTGGTCCTATCAGAGAAACATGTCTGTCCTCATATGTCTTTCAGTTCAGAAGGGGAAGACAGAAGTGTGACCCCCTGACCTTTCAGGAGGAGAGTGCTGACTGGCAGTCTTGAGCTCTAGATGGGAGTAGTGAGCCTCTAGCATTTGGGTCGTGCAGATGCTTCCCTGGGGGTGCAGAGATGGGTCCGAACAGGTGCTTCCTGTCTATGTGGCACGAGCCAAGAGTATAAGGATGGAGGAGAGGCGTTTTCTGTCATCTTCAGGAGGCTTGACTAATTAATTAGTGAACTGTGTGTGTGCTCCATGCATGTGAACATGAGACTCACTCAGACGCACACATGTGGCAGCCAGAGGAAGAAGTGGGGTGTCTTCCTATATCACTTTGCGCCTTTTTGCCCCAAACCAAGTTCCCCGTTGAGTCAGAAGGAGCCTTTTTGGAGGCTGACAGTACAAGGAATTCTTCAGTTCCATCTATCTCTAAGCTCACTTAAGTGCTGAGGTTACAGGCACCGGCACCTGCCCCGGCCTACTATGTGGGTGCTGGTGATTCGAGCTCAGACTGTTTCAGGGATGCTATCGCTGTGATGAAACACCATAACCAAAAGCAACTTGAAAATGAGGGGGTTTATTTTGCTTCCACTTTCACATCACTGTCATCGTTGAAGGAAGTCAGGACAGGAACTCTGGGGGCAGGAACCTAGTGACTAGAGCTGAGGCAGAGGCCACAGAGGAATGCTGCCTACTGGCTTGCTTCCCATGCCTACCTCAGCCTGCTTTCTTATAGAACCCAGGACCACAAACCCAGGCATGGCTCCACCCATGGACCACGCCCTCCCTCCCACATCAGTCACTAGTTAAGAAAATGCCCTACAGGCCTGCCTACAGCCTGATCTTGTGGGAGCATTTTATCAATTGAGGGTCTCTCTCTGATAAATCTCATTTGTGTCAAATTGAAATAAAACTAGCTATCACAGATCCTCAAAATTGCACAACATGGAGTCGTTACCCAGAGAGCCGGCTTTAGGCTTTGGGACAGATGTCTAACTAGACTACAGTGAATTAGGCGTTGTCCCGGATGCGCATAAGAGCCTGAAAATAAGCGTGTGTGGTCCAAGTTGCAGGCTCACGGTTTCCCACTGAATTTGGTAGCTGGAAGTAAGCTAAGAGTTGTAGAGGAAGAAGCTCCAAGTCAGCTCAGCGTTTTGGAGGCGTAGACCAGCATGGTGCGGGTGAGAAAAAAGTGGGCCAGTGCTATGTTTTCTTTATTCTGTAATTCTTTTTTACAGTCTAGTCTTCAACCCCCTCCCAATCTCCCCCACCACACCCCATCCCATACTTCCTCCCTCCACTCCATCTCCAAGAGGTTGTTCCCACCCCTACCTCATCAGACCTCCTCACTCCCTGGGGCCTCAAGTCTCTAGAGGGTTAGGTGCATCTTCTCTCACTGAGGCCGGACCCACCGTTCTCTGCTTCTGGGAGGCTACAGCAGCACTGGCCAGTGCTTTGTATTGGACTGCATGTGCCCAGTTAGCACCATGGTTCTAGAGATGGAGAAAAACCATTTGTCATAGAAATTATATCTACATTCTTGGGTTAGAGCCCAGCCTTTGCTTAGGCTTCTTATAGTTATGGACAGACACCCCACTGGGACACTGAGAGGCCCTGCTTAACAGGGTTTCTCACCTGGGAAGTGAGTTAACATCAAAGCAGGCATTTTGGCAATACTGGGGCTATTGGTACCATGCCCACCCTGTTCCCCTTCACTGGCTTCTGCCCAGGAGTTAGAGACTGACTCCAGCCTCCTGCTGAGACCTTTCCTGTCCTCAGAAAGCCATTAAAAGAGACTTCCACTTCTCCCCATGTGGGCTCTGCTTCTCTTCAGAGAGCCCTATATACAGTCTCTCTGGTGCTGCCAGAATCTGTCATCAGTTGCTCCTCTGTCTGTCTGTCCGTCTGTCTGTCTGTGGTGTTAATACGTCCCCTAATAAGCTCCTTAGTTCCGAGTAGTCTATCTCAGTGTCATCTCAAAACTCCCAGTCCCTTCGCAAACCCTACAGTTGTCAGGGCAGAGTGACCCACTTTTTGGGGATGCTGATTGTATTTCTACTCTGTTCTTTTACTTCAAATCTGAGTGACTGATTGCCCACGAAGCCTTGGTAAGTCATCTTGTACTGCCCCGCATGCTATTCTGGTGGAAGTTAGGTGTCTCATCTTTGAACAATAAACTATACTTTTCATACATAAATCTCGGTGTCAATTAGAGTGTGGCTTTACTAATATAATTCTATGAAACTTAAAAAGATAAATTGTTTTCTTACCTTATGCCTCAGGTAAAGCATTGCTTTCCAATTTTACTTAGTGAGATTCGGATGGGCAATGAAATATTTTCCATGTTCAGTGTTAACTGAGCCGCACGGGATAGTCAGCACCCAGTGATAGAATAAGATGGAGGCCCTTCTGTGGTGTGGGGTAAGAGAGGGATGAAGGACAGCAGCGCAGAAGACAGGCTGTCTGGTTCTTTTACTGACTTGTGGGTGAACATATACAGCTATGTTCTTCACATATACACACATGTGAAGAGATGTTGAACCTGACCTCGGGTGTGCTGAGGGGTTGGAATATTGATGTGCCAGACCATGTTTGTAATGTTTTGGCGGATGAGTCCCCATGTCTGTGAAAGGACTGAGGAAACTGACGCACCGAAGTTCAGGTCCTCACAAACTCACGGATGCCCCTTTCCTTCCTGTTTTCTTCCCGGCCAGTGCAAAGAACATGATCTGGCTATGATCAACCAGCTGCTGGACGATCCAAAGCTGACAGCCAGGAAGTACCGAGAGTGGAAAGTTATGAACACTCTGCTGATCCAGGACATCTATCAGCAGCAGGTACCTCAGGACCCTGAAGCCACCCCTCAGGAAATCATGAACGCCACCTCTTCTGACTGTGTGGAAAATTCTCTTTGAGCAGATGCTGGGACCCTGCCCCAATCCCTGTTTCTATGACATCCTACAGGATGCTGCCAAGGGCATACATTCTGCTTACAAAGAAACTCCCAACCAAGTTCCTGAGACAACATCCCTCCTAAGGATGCAACCCAGGTGAAACCAGTTCTGATGCAGTGGAAATCCTGGCTCCCACATGATACTTTCCTCAATACTGGATAGAGTTCATCTGAGCAGGCATGTTTTCTGTGCTCCTACTGGGAGCTTGCAGGAATACTAGGCTTTAGGTGGGATTTCAAATGAGTGAACTCCCTTTTTTTGCATTCAAGAGAATTACCACCTGCCGTCGACAAAAGGCCGGATTTTACTAGGGGTAATAATAAATACTATTATTTTGTTTCCCCAAAGAAGCACGTAGAACGCCCTTTGGTGGGCAGCAGAGTTCTCCAGAACATTGCACATGGAGGAATTGCTTTCTTATTAGTGACTGGACACTTGCTGGCATTTGTGGAGCACAAGGCTCTTCTTAATGTTGATGTTCTACTTGGTGAGCACCTAATTTGCAGAGTGTAGCATGGCTGGCGGGGGTGGAGTATGGAGAACCCCAGGGGGAGGCATTCTTCCTGTTTCACTCAGAGGACAGCTTCATATGTTTATGCTTTGCCTAGGGCAGGGGATGTGATTACTATTCCCGTTCCTTACAGTGTCTAGTAGACAGACTATCACATGACCAAGATGTTGTTCCTTCACCCCCAGCTTCATTTTTGGGATACTAATGCCCACTGTAAGGAATGTTATGTAGAATCCATCCCTGTCTGTGGTGCCTAGACCCAGCACAAATTTATGTCCAGTTTTCCTGGGATTCAAATTCACAAGGTTATTTCTGAATTGTTCTTAACTGGGAAAAGAGCCCAGACCAGCCAAACAACAACAACAAGCCAGTTAATCGAGATCATTTTATTTTTGTATGTTTATGTGTCATATGGTGTGAGATGTGAACAGTGATCTATGTTTGTTATTTAAATATATTTATAGAAATGCAAATGATAGTGTTTTAAAAGAAAGTGTACTATTTGTCGTTCAATATATATATGTGTATATATATATATATTTTAGAAGCATATTATTCTTGCTTGAGAAAAGTAGGTATAGTAGCAGCTTACTGGAGTTGTATTGCACTATGATACATGAAGAATGCTCAGGAAATCTTGAGAGAAAACCATGGGAGCATGTTTTAATAATTACTAATTTTCTGAATGCTTTCTTTTCATTACAGTCCTACCCTTAACTCCAGAGCTCTTAAATTCCAGTGCCTGTCACACATCACACGTCATCCTCTCAACTAGCACCTTAGGTTAGCTCTTTCACTCATAAGCTTTATGCTGTTTATACCATGCATGACGGACTCAAGGGAACACAGCTCATGAACTCTTGGGCCAAATAAAATATTATAATTCCCAACCAAACATTGATTTAAAAAAAAAAAAAGCTAAAGTTTGTTTTTAAAGGAATCTCAAAGAGAAACAATATATTAATCACAATAACAGTTTCTAAATCACAATCACAATTCACTAAGGACCTGTTGGAGCCTCTCCTGCCCTTTGAAGATTGTTGTCACTTCAGAGCATCAAATGTGGCTCAACTAATTCATACAGAAGCAGCCACCTGATCTGTATCTATAGTAAGGCAAATATGAAGAATTGTTTTATCACTTCCCTGTACTTTACCAAGACTTTTTTTTTTTTTTTTTTTTTTTTGGACACTGAAATGAGAAACAATCCTTTCCTTAAGAGGGAAAAGTAAACCAGGGAGGAAAGAGAAGCGAGAAGATTCACTATGGTGAGGGACGGAGCCTCAAGATGATCTGTGAGAGTACATGCTGAGTCTTCCATCTGGATCACAGGCACTTCAAGAGGCTAATGCCTATTCCTCCTGTGGCTAGCGGGTGTTCGGAGGGCAATGCTTTGGGGTTCACAGTGAGAGGAAACACTGGGGGAAGGTGAATTAAACACTGGCACAACTTTAGCCTGTGGGGGAAAAATTCACTCATGATTTTATTAGCAACACCAATTTACAAACTTCCATCCTCCCCCACGTTGAAGCCCCAAACCGTTTTATTTTACGAGGGCTGATTGCTATATTTAAATGTTTTACTTTGGCTCTTCATTTATACACATTTAACTGACCTTCTGAATGTAAACCCCTTTAATATTCAGATCTAAAGGCAAAACTGGTTCGTGAGATTGCTTGACCGTGCCATGGGGTTATTTTTCGAGGCAACTTCAAGAAAGTCAGAGCCGGAGTTTCTGCTTTGGTAGAACCAGCCTGCTGAACATGCCCAAGTCGGTTTCTGCTGTGTCCTGGCCTCCCCGTGCCTCAATTCTGTAAATGAATACCTTTTCACTCTGTGCTATGCTTACTTAGGGAGCAGGGGTGCTTCTGTGGGTACACAGCCTCCTCTGTGATTATAAGAGGAGGGTGAGATGAGATGGGAGTGAGCAGAAGAGAGAGTGACACTTCCGGAGACCCCCTCAGTGACGAGGAACCATCAGGAGCGTTCCTTTGGCCTCTAGTCTCTTCCCTGGTTCAAGAGATTTGGTTGATGGCTGGGAAATGGGCTATGGCTAGTCAGTAGAGCCCAGGGGAGACTGTGCCTCTAGAATGCACAGCAGTCTCAGGACACCAGTGTGTCTTTGAGCACAAGACTTTCACAAACCGTGGCACTGGTTTCTCTGGGGACTTTTCCCCTTGGGGCTGGGAGGAGGACTTTTTCTCTCCTGGCTGAAGACCCTCACGAGTTGAGATGTCTAACACACACGGATCCCACATGTTTTGTTTTGTTTTGTTTTGTTTTGTTTTCTGGCGTTTGGAGGATGTCTGTCATTTGTGAGAGTTCTTCGTTTTGTTTTTGTATTTTTTCCCTGTAGCTTTAATCTGAGGTTAGATTCAGAGGCCCAGAAAAAAATACTTTTGTAAACAGTTGGTAAGATTCCAACAGGCCAAGAAAGAGGTCGGGTGTGGAGTCAGATTTTCAGTGTGAGCCCATGCCTTATATCTACACAGCTCTTTGAAGTCTGCAAACTGTGTGTCCCAGACCCCCTTCCCTGCACCCCCCCCCCCCACCCCATGGTATGGGTATAAAGTGCCTGGTTTAAAGCCCCAAGTGGTACAGCCAGAATCTGAGTTTGAATTTCATATCTGTCAGCCCTCTCTGCGTAGCCTGCTGGGGTCTTACCTGGCTTTTGTGTCTGTTACCCTGGGTTCCACACACCCGGCTTCTGCAATGGCTTCTACGGAATTCGCAGAAGGCACTGCGGTGAGCACTCTCTCCTGAACAGTTCTGCCACCTTGGCACTGGGTTTTCTGAGAACTGGGGTTTGACCTGATGTGTTTCTTTTGTTCCGTTCTAGAAAAGACACTATGTTACCACTGTGAGGACTTTAAAACCAGAGGGTAGAAGTCTTTAAAGAGATGGACATGCTTATTTTTCTAATTTTCTCTTTTGCGATGCGACCTGTCATGGCAGGTATTAGGGACTAGAAATGAGTCCTGAAATGGTGATGATATTCATTTCCTCAGGGAGGCTTCAGATCACATTGTCACGGAGAGGGAGCAAAGGAAAAGAAAAGTGGTTTTCAGTCTTTTGAGGAGAGGTACTCTACCGAGGAAAGCCATATTTAATTCTACAGACACTGGCTTCTTTGTAAAAAGAGAAAGACAATATTTTGATACCATGATACAGATAATCTAGGTACAGAGGGTGACTGTTCATATTACGTTGAAGCGGTGCTGGCTCCAAATGCAGTTTTAGAATGTAGTTCTGCTTCCGGCTAACAGAACAGGATATATAAAGGAGATTTCCAATCTCTTTCCTATCAGACACTTCTGTATGCTCACCCACAAGAGAAATTCAACCCCGGATGTAGGAGGGGCTACCTGCCTAAGGTTTTGTCACCCATCACAGTCAAAGCCTCTCACATTCGATTTCTTAATCTCTGTGATAAGGACGGGGTAGGGAGATGTTCCATTCACAGAAACCTAACCTTCTCAGCCACACCGCGCCACACGGAGCACATGAGAAAAACGGACCCTGCATCTAAAAATAAACTTCTCCATTTCCCTTGTTGTAAAGAAACTTAATTACTCTGTACTGATGTCTTTTTAGCTTTAGTCCAAAGGGAAGCATGCCCCACCCCCCACGGAGACATCTAACATCCTGTAATAAAAACATGGCTTAAGTCACCACATGTTCTGCTATTGCATGGTGGGAATGCCGTTCAACAGTGCATGGTATTGGGACACGATGTTAACGTGGGGTTGATATCTTACCTGTCATTGTGCTTTTGGTCACTGTCAGCTATCTGTTTTGACGAAACTGGAAACACAAGGCATGCCTCATTGCTCCTCTTCCCTGGTCCCCAGGATGACTTGTAAGATAAAGATAAGAAGCAAACTGTCTAGTAAAGTGATATTGAAAAAAAAGGTCAAAATACACGACTTGTGTTTATTTTCTGCTTTCCATTATTTCTTTCTCCTTGAAGACTAAAATAAAGAGCCTCAAACCAGCCAGACAAAACACCAGCAGCAAAACAGTGCAAAAACACTACCCGGTATCTGGGTTTTGATCTTCAACAAAGGTTATTGCGCCCTCTGGTGGTTATAAGGAATATAACAGATTCCAGAGTTGATGGGATTTTTTTAGAACGAAAGATAATTTTATACAAGGACTTATTTCTACACTAACCTTTGTGGTCTTCGTCAATGTCTCTCATTTTACAGACTTATTAACATCATTAATTTTAGAATGCGTCATTGGTCCACAAAATTTGACGTGCGTATTCCATTACATACAATGCTCACCTACATTGTTTAGAGAATTTTTTTGAAATGCAGATTTAAGATTTAGAACAAGCGCTGCACAAGCTTATTAAAATATAAACAAAGAATATATCAAAGCAGAAGAAGAGATTGGATTCCATTTGCGCCCACTGACCACAAGAAGCCGGCCTGCATTCATAAATCCCAGGTTGTAGGGCCTACAGATGACGGAGTAGGAGTGTTTTTCTCCTGTCCTCACCTTTCAGCCAAATGTCATTTGTCCTCAGCTCCATCCTGTGTTTGAGTATTTATAAACACCCCAGAAGCCAGAATCAGTAAAGTTAGTTCGAATGGATCCACGCAGAGATGTGGCTCACAGGTAGAGTGCACTCCCAGCGTGCACAAGGACCTAGGTTCTACTCCTCATACTACGTAAACTGGACAAGGAGGTGTCCCACCATGGTGACAGAAGCCTCCAGAGGTTCAATGTCATCCTCCATGTTGGATCAAGGCCTGAACTACACAAGACCCTGCCTCCAAAGAGGGCGGAAACTATTAGCAAAGGACATAGGAAAAGGTTTAGCAAAGGGTCCACTGTTTCCAGAAGAAACTTCTCTGAGTTTCCAAGTGCTACTGTAGCAGATTATCAGAGTTAGTAGCTGACACACGTGTTTTACTTCATAGTTCTGAGGTCAGGCCCTGGAAGGATGGCACTTTTATTTTTGTGTGTGTGGAGGCTGGGAGGAGTCGTTCCCTACAGCTTTCAGAAGTCACTCATGTTTCTTCTCTCTTTGTCTCCTTCCTGTCTGCAAAGTCAACAAATAGCCCATTTCTTTGCGCCTCTAATTACATTTTTTCTCAGGCTGGCCCTTCTCAGTATCTTTGTGTCATAACAGACCTTTAGAAAAATCCTAGGACAACCTGTCAGCTAATTCACACTTTTAACATTTGTTTATTTTCAGTTGCCCCTCATAGCTTGCTCATCAGTTCTGCGTTATGATATATGCCATAAATATCCATCTCAAATACCCTGTGGAGTCCCCTCTGGGTCATCCACATCTGCCAGAGTCTGGGGTTTCAAACCTTTAACAAGATTGAATGGCCTTTGTAAGGACGTGAATTTGATTTTATCCAGGTATGTTCCTGTCTGGGAATATCCCTGGCTTTTTGCCATCACAGGTCTTCAGATGCAACGGCAACAGCTGTTCGGTAGCCATGTGACACTTTCATAATGCCTGCCTGCAAGGACAGGAAGGGCAGTGCTGCTGGCGTTTGATGGACTTCAGTGGTAAGTAGTGGCTGAATAGCCTTTGATCGCAGCTGATGCATGGCAGGGAGAAAGGGGCTCTAGCCTCTTTGCAATTTACTGCAAAGCTCTAGAGTGAGGTTGTTTGGCAGCCTTCAAAGAAACAGAGGGCAGGAAGAGTTGAAAGCTAGACATTGGGCTAAATTAGAAACATGACAGAACTTCAAAGAAGACCAACTTCTATAAGAGAAGGAACAAGCCTAAAAATTGAGATGGAAGATGTCGGGATACTTCAGAAGCATTAGATTCTGCAAGAAGTGCGTGCCTCCTTAGTGATAGGTATAGGGCTCTGGCCCTTCACACCTGAAGACTTTCAGATTATATTTTTACATGAGGTAGATGCTGCACAAGATAGTGCAGTCCTTCCCAGGAACCAGACAGCCAGGGAACTACTAGGCTCTTTAAAAAACTTCTTGGCTGTTGCTGGAGGTTGGAAGGGTCGTCAGAGGGTGCCACGTAGAATATGCGTTGGTTATTAACAGTGTGGATGATAGTATCCTAGAATAGGGGTGGAGGCCACATGGTCACACTTCACAGTCTAAGCAATGAGTCAGAATTACTAATGGCAACTAGGTTAGAAACAGTAGCCAGGGTCAAGGCTGTCACCAATTGATCAATAAAATTGCCAGTATAATAAGGTATGCCTGCGGGAGGTGATTTGGGCCTCCATTTGTGGTGCCTGCACCTCAAAAAGCTACTCCTAACTGGGCGAAGGCCTAAGGGTTTGAAAGAAAGATACAAGTCCATTATTCATGTTACGAGAAAGTTTACTCCATCTTGACCTGCCTTCTCTCAGGACAGCCTGTTGTCACCCCCACACAGACAGTGGTCCCAGTATTATACACTCAGGAAATTACAGGGGAGGTATGTAAATTCCCTAGCTGTTGTGTGTAAGTCACCCCCTAGGGTGAAGTTTGTAAACTGAGGCATCTGGAGACAGTAAGGCCAGGTGTGGAAGTAGGCTTGTGACTGGGCCAGATAGCATAACAAAAGGGGGGCTTGTATCTCTGGTCCTAGGCTTGCAAGTGGGCAATGTAGCTAACCCCAAGCGGATGAGGGAGTTGGCATGATTATCCCAACATATGCCAAGATACGAGGAACTCTAGACATCAGGCTGATGATTTAGGGAATAAGATTTGATACATAATGTCGGAGAATGAGAGTTAAGTATTTGGGTTTGGGGGCGAGGGGGGCAGGCTATGTCAGGATCTATCACCTAAAAGTAAAGGGAGGTAAAGTAAAGGGAAAATGACTGTCTTGCATTTCTTCCAGCAAGAAGGACGCACTGTGCTTGGTGAGACCTGCCCAAGGTTTCAAGGCAACAAATCTATACGGAAGGGTTTTCTGACTTCTTTATGTGATATGGAAGTATTCCACTTTTGGTTGAGAATGAGTTGTACGGCTGGAGCAAACTATGCATGTGTCAGACCTTCTACTGGGAGAGATGTGCAGAGTACAGAAGGCTACAGCATGAATTCACTGGAAATCAATCTTAAAAGAAGACCCTTAGCGCAGATACCAAAGGCTCTGAGTGAGGCCACATCATCAAGAAAGAAATGCCTCTGGCATGCCATTTAGCCCTGTGTTTAATCAGGGACACAGGTAACTTTGTAGCCAGAACTAACTCTCAAGATATAGGTACTACTAGACAGCCATTTGAGGTAGCCTAAAAGCAATTCATTCTAAAGTGAAAATGGCACATTCAATATTGGTTTAAGTACCAGTCTTAGTTGGGGTTCTTGTTGCTGTGATGAAACACCATGACCACAAAAAGTAAGTTGGGAAAGAAAAGGTTTATTTGGCTTATACTTCCACATCACTACTTATCACTGAAGGAAGTCAGGACAGGAACTCAAACAGGGCGGGAATCTGGAGGCAGGAACTGATGCAGAGGTCATGGAAGGGTGCTGCTTACTGGCTTGCTCCCCATGACTCCAGTCCAGGGGTGGCATCACCCACAATGGGCTGGGCCCTTCCCCATTGATCACTAATGGAGAAAATGTCTTATAGCTAGATCTCATGGAGGTATTTCCTCTCTGATGATTCTAGCTTGTGTCAACTTGACACCAATCTAGCCGGTACAGTCAATTTCCACTCCTGCACACCCACCTCTAAGTCAGCTCACATGCTTGATCTCATGGGGGGCATTTCTCACTGTTTGGCAGAGGAAGAGAATGCTTAAGCTTAATTTATAAATGGTTGGCTTGCTGTAGTGTGGATGAGTATTGTCTTATTACTTTACCTATGGGTGACTTTGTAAGTTAGTGGTAGAAGAAACCCACCCCAGCCTGGGGAAGTCATGCTTCGTGTAACGAATCTTACCATCCATCCTGTGTGGAGAAAGCAGTGGCCCATGGGACATGGAGTTCTATGAGGAGACACTTGAGGATGACTCTGTGGCAGCAATGTCATATATAAAGACCTAATTATCCTTGTGCTTACATTTTAATCTCCACCAGACAGTTTCTGGAGAAGAACTGAACACTCAAGGGCTCAGAAGGAGCCAGTCAAGAAATGTCTCCTAGTTCTCATAGATGGGGATTGTGCATTATGCTCATGAACAGAGGAGCCTTGGCAACAGAGGTAGAGGTGTCCTTGCATGTCCCTAAGAATGCACAGGCTAGCTGGGCTTAAAAACTACTACGGCGTTTTTAAACCTTGTCTGTATATAACAAAATACCAGAAGCATGTGACTTCCAATAAGGTATTTTATTTATCTGGGTGAAACCAATCTGCTGTTTGCTAGCAAGTTGATTAGACTGGCACCTTTTATCTAGGCCAAGGCAGTGCTTTGTCCTGGTTAGAAGTGACACATAGAATCTCACCTGTGGTTAAGTTCTTCCTTCTTACAGTGCCTCAGCCAATACAACCGTTCAAAGGCTTCCATAGCATCTGGTCCACCCATGGCAGTCCATACAATATGCTTAGGATAAACACTCACAGTATAATAAGAAAATGAGGCATAGAGCATGTGTCTGCCTATGGGAACCAGGCACTTTCCATACTCTAAGCTTAGAATTTTAAAAATCGACTTTAATAAAGGTTATCAAACATGTCGGCCCTTCCTTCTAGCCCATGATCCAAAGGTAGGGGAGAAAAGATGGCAAATGGGTCAAGGGGATGTTTAGAAGTAGTTCTCTGGGGGCAATTTTAACCTCTGTTGTCAGGATCCCAGCAGTTCAGTTCAGTAGTGTCAGGATGCCAAACATGGATGCCTGGACGCATTCAGGAGAAGTTCTCAGCTGTGCCTCTCTCAATAAAGTGAAGATCAGCGAAGATGAAGCTGTAAGACCAGCAAAGCCCTGCAAGGCTAGCTATGCGAGCCCTGTCACTATTGCTGAATCCTATTTATACCCTCTCCAAACATCACATGTCCTCCCACGGCAACGGGTATCACCTCAGAAAAATATCACATTGAGTCTGCCTTAGCCAAACACCACGTGAGTCTGTATCACATGACACAAACAGAAACTTCCACTTTACCATTCTATTCTGAAGATGCTGGCCTGGAAGAGCCTTGCAAAGCTGTCTTGAAAGTGTAATCAAATTATACCCTTCAAGGGATAAACCTTAATGCTGATGGAGCTCCATTCTTCAAAATGTAGATTTTATTTTTATAATTGGTATTATTTACTTTTTTCTCTTTTCTCTTTCTCTCCCCCCCATGTGTGTGGGTACTCATGTGTTCAAATCTTATCTCTGTGGGTATGCATGGGAATATAGGTGCATGTCCACAAATGTATGTATTTGAGATCACAGTCCAGTCTTGAATATCAGTCTTCAGGTTCTATCCCCGTTATTGTCTGAGAATGTCACTCATTGGCCCAGAACTCACTGACTTTTGGCTAGGATTTCTGGCCAGCAAGTCCCAAGGGCTCACCCAAGCTGCTACCTAGCTATGGGAGTATAGTGTATGCCATCATGCCTGGCTGTTTCTTTGCTCATGGGTATTGGGGATTGAACTCAGGTCCGTAAGTTCACCCAGAAAGCACTTACCAACTGAACTGCCTCTTCAGCTCCCGTCCCACAAATAGTACAAGCCACAAACCAGTGGCTACTATATGATATCCTGTTCACAAAAGCTTGAATTACATTGTTTGGGCAACTGAAGGATGAACACAGGACTGACCAAGATTTATGGTTTCTCTCTCTGAAATTTCACATTCAGTGGGCTTTACAGTAAGAATCTTGATTAACCTAGACTGAAGTCTACCATATAGGCATTTGGGTCCCTCAAAGTAGGAGAACAGGAGATGCCAAAAACATGGGCTGTATAAGTGATAGTGATGATAATGGTGGCAAGGACAGAGGTTGGCTGCTTCCTCTCTGAAGAGTGGTGAACAGGACAGACCTGCTGGGGGCATCTCTTGGTACTCCAAGGACCATTTAAAGAGAAGCATAGCTGCCGGGCTGATAGGTTTTTGATAACCAAGGGCTTAGCTGCCTTGGGGTAAAGGTCTGAGATCTGAAAACAGAAGTGAGACCCAAAGGGAATCTAGCGTGTGTGTGTGTGTGTGTGTGTGTGTGTGTGTGTGTGTGTGTGTGTGTGTGTGTATGTGTGTGTGTGTGTGTGTTTGTGTGTGTGGGTGGGGGGGGCAGTGCCTTAAAGGCTTTAAAGCAAGGATATACAGCTCATCACCCCTTACTTGTCTCTTGGAGTTATCTACATGTTGTGATTATACACAAACAGCTTGCAATTATACAGCAAAACCTCTATGAAGAGGGCGTGAACAGCACATGAGGTTGCTCCTTTGTCTGTAATTGTCCTGTTTGGGTATTCTTTCTTACTCGGCCAGATGGGCCAAATGCCCAGCAAAAATTACCAATAAACAGAACATCCATTTCCCCCTTCTCTAGACTGAGGGACAGGTGTCTCTCTGGAGTGGGTACCTGCTGTCTCTCTTTGCCCATCCCAAACCCTAGGAATAAGTGAGCAGAAATCGATTTCTGGAGGGTGTTTCCTTTGCTTTTAGAATTGGACCAGCTCTGAGGCTAAGTGCCCAACACAGATGCCAGGACTGTCCTTGGATCTTTCTGAAGCTGGTTTTTTCTCTGCTTTGAATTATCAGTTACTTTCTTCCCCTCCAATATCCAGTTTATCCTCTGCCCTTTGGAGCTTTTCTTAAATCATCATGTGTCACAGAAGTCTTGGTGATTGACTCCATTTTTATGACACCTGATCTAGGATAGTTAAGAGCCTCTGAATGGCTCTTCCAGGCTGCAAATCTTTCTATTCCATGTTTCATAAAGGTGACTAAAAATTATAGCACAGTGAAGATGGCATTGTAGTCTTCCTTGTTCCATAGTTTTTCAGCCTTGAAAATGAAACCACAGGGCAGACTCTCGGTTTTTTTTCACCACCTGCCTGTGAATGAGCCTAGCAGCCTATTTCAGAATCCCTGGCTAGCAATTACAAGCATACCACAAGCATTTATTTTGGGCATTATGCACAAAATGCTTTGTTGTGCACCCAGAAGCTTTCTTTGGGACCAAAGACATTCAAGTTAAGCCAACACATCTAGCAAGGGTTGCTGCCTCACAGAAATGCTGTTTGTCACAGTTGACTGGGCAGAAGTGAGGGTTATCTGTGAAGAAGGAATCTTAACTGAGGGATGGCATCTATCTGTTTGAGCCTGTATGTAACTCTGTGGATTCATTTTCTTCATTAATGATTGCTTCAGGGGTTCTAGACTATGATGGGCAGTGCTACTGCTGCTGAGGTGGTCCTGGGAGGTATGAGAACGGAAGCTGATGAGGCTATGGGGCCAGTGAGTAGTGTTTCTCAGTGCTCTCAGGCTCTTCCGGCCTACAGGTTCTTGAGTTCCTGTTCTGACTTCCTTCAGTGATGGACTGGGATGTGCAAATCAAGTTAAGTCTTCTGTCCACTAAGTTCGTTTTTGGTTATAACTTAATACAACAGAGAAAACAAACTCGGACACCTGAGAAGAGGTAGTTTCATTAAGAAATTTCCTCCTAAGCTTGGCTTTTGGGCACATCTATGGCACATTTTCTTAACTGGTAACAGATGTAGGAGAAGCCCTCCAACTGTGGGCGGTGCCATTCCTTAGGCATATGGGCTTGACCAGCTTAAGAAAAGTAGCTGAGATCTTCTTCAATTTCTTCCTTCAGAGACTTGAAGTTCTTGTCATACAGATCTTTCACTTGCTTGGTTAGGGCCACACCAATTTATTTTATATTATTTGTGACTATTGTGAAGGATGTCATCTCTCTAATTTCTTTCTCAGCCTGTTTATCCTTTGAGTAGAGGAAGGCTACTAATTTGTTGGAGTTAATTTTATATCCAGCCACTTTGCTAAAGACGTTTATCAGCTGTAGGAGTTCTCTGGTGGAATTTTTGAGGTCACTTGAGTATACTATCATATCCTGTACAAATAGTGATATTTTGACTTCTTCCTTTCCAGTTTTTATCCCTTTGGCTTCCTTTTGTTGTCTAATTGCTCTGGCTAGGACATTGATTACTATATTAAATAGGTAGGGGGAGAGTAGGCAGACTCGTCCAGTGCCCAATTTTAGAAAATATCTTCTTGAGTGAGGTAACCCAATCACAAAAATACACACAAGCTTCACTCACTGAAAAGTGTATACTAATCCAAAAGCTTGGAATACCCAAGAAACAACTCACAGACCTTTTGAAGCTCTAAAAAAAAAAAAAAAAAAAAAAAGGAAGGCCAGAATGTGGATTCTTCAGTTCTTCTTAAAATAGAGAACAGAATACTCATGGGAGGAAATACAGGGACAAATAGAGGAGCAGGGACGGAAGAAAAGATCATCCAGAGCCTGCCTCATCCAGGGATCCATCCCATATGCAGCCACCAAATGCAAGCACTATTGCTGATGCCAAGTAGTGCTTACTGGCAGGAATCTGATATGATGTCTCCTCAGGAGCTCTGCCAGAGCCATACAGATACAGATGAAGATGCTTGCAGCTAACCATCAAACTGAGCATAGAACCCTAATGGAGGGGCTAGAGAAAGGACTGAAGAAGCTGAAAGAGTTTGCAACCCCATGGGAAGAACAACAATATTAACCAACCCTGCCCATACCCCTAGAGCTTCCAGGAACTAAAACACCAACCAAAGAGCACACATGGAGGGACCCATGGCTCCAGTTGCATATGCAGCAGAGGATGGCATTCTCTGGCATCAATGGAGGAGAGGCCTTTGGTACAGTGAAAGCTCATTTTCCCAGTGTAGGGAAATGCCAGGGTGCTGAGGTGGGAGTGAGTGGTTGGGAGTGGGAGCATCTTCATGGAAGCAAAGGGAGGGGGGGAGGGGATTGTAGGGGGGGGAAGGGGATAGCATTTGAAATGTAAATACAGAGAATATCTAATAAAAATGATTTAAAAGAAAAAAGAAAAGTAGCTGTCTTAGTTAGGATTTTATTGCTGTGAACAGACACCATGACCAAGGCAAGTCTTATAAATAAAATCATATAATTGAGGCTGGCTTACAGGTTCAGTGGTTCAGTCTAGTATTAAGGCAGAAGCATGGCAGCATCCAGTCAGGCATGGTGCAGGATGAACTGAGAGTTCTACATCTTCATTCAAAGGAAGCCAGGAACAGACTGAGCATCCTCAGGCAGCTAAGAGGAGTGTCTCCAAGCCCATCCCCAGAGTGACACACTTCCTCCAACAAGGCCACACCTTCTACTAGTGCCACTCCCTGGGCCAAGCATATGTAAACCATCACAGTAGCTGAGCAAGGCAGAGGAAGTGAGCCAGTACTCCCTGCTTCAGTTCCCATTTTGGCTTCCCTCCATGATTGACAATAACCTGTGGGATGCAACCAATCAATCAAAGTGCATCTCCTTTGCCCGTAAGTTGCTTTTGGTGGATGTTTTGTAATAAAAGCAGAGGAGCAATCTAGAATACCTCTTCTAACCGTGCTTTGGAATCTGTGATTTTATCAAAGAAAGTACACTGCTTTGTGTAAGATGTGTTGCCCTTAGACCTATGAATGATGGTTCATGTTCTTACGCATATGTATGATCAATTACTCTGCCATTTATAGACAATGCTCACCTTTCTTATTATGTTGCTTTTGAGCCTTTGTCAAAAACAAGTCTGGCATGCTTGGGAGGCTATTTCTGGTTTTTTATTTTATTCATTTGATCTACAACTCTGTCACAATCACCATCTTTGATAGTTGAAGCTATTTATATAAGCAAGTATCAAATTAGGCCAGTTGCTGCCTCTTACTTTATTCTTCTTTTTTAAAGTGTCTTAGGTATTTTACTCCCTTGCTTTTAACTGTAATCTTTAGAATCATCTCTTGTATATCTATTTATAAGGCAAACCTTGCTGAGGATTTGATAGAAACTACATAACAATCATTTTATGGAGAAATGATATCCTTAATATATTGGGTTTCCCAATCTATAAACAAACATTTCTTTCAAGTTATTTAGAACTTTGCTTTTTGTAATCAACTCAAAAATGTGCTTAGGCATTAGTCCAACAAAAATACATAGGCTATATATGCTTTAGCCTAAGCACATTTTTGAGTTGCTAAAAATAGTTGTATATTTAATTTTGGTATCAATATGTTCATTGTCAATATGTAGAAATACAACCATCTGTGGAATATTTTATCTTGAGTCATTAGATATTTTCAAATGCTTATTAATGATAGGACACAAATATTTCTAAAAGCTCGTAGAATTTCTATGTAATTTATAAACAGAGGAGTTTATTTTTTCTTGACTAACTTGTATACCTTTTATACCCATTCTCTTCTTTTGTCTTACTCCACTGGTTATGATTTCTAACACTATATTTAGTCAGCATGTTTGAAGAAGATCTCTTGCTCCCAGTATTAATGAAAAACCATTAAGCTTTTCAACAGTGACTAAAATGGCTGGGGTGGGCGTTATGTGGATATTTCTTATCAAGTTGAATAATTTTCTTCTTTCTATTTATTCTTATTTTTAAAATGTTTTGGTCATCAGTAAGTATTGAATCTGGTAAAATGAAATTTTACTAGGAAGTGATATAACTTTTCTTTTTTGGCTGCTGATATGATAGGTTTTTAAAATTTGGTTTTGAATATCAAACCAGCTGTGGTCTTAGTGTAATGATTGTTTTATGTACTATCTTATTGACTGATATGTTGCTAAGGGTTTTCTGCATCCATGAGAGGTATTGCTCTACAATTTTATTTTATACCATGCTTGTCTAGCTTGGCATTGGTAAAACAGTCACTTTAGAAAATTAGTTATAAAGGTCTCTTCTATCTTTTCTATCTTACTGGAAAGATTGTGAGGAACTGATTTAATTCTTTAACTATGTGGTTGAATTCTCTTCCAAAAGATCAGTGTGATGGTACCTGTTTTTGAGAAAATTTAAATAAGAAATCTTATTTGTTTGGGATATTTGTATTACCTATTTCATATTTGCTAATTTGTTACTTTGTGATTTTTGAGGTATTACCCAAATTCCCTGAAGTTGTCACATTTACATTTGTTGCTTTATATATTTATTTATTATATACTTTTTGTGTCTGTGGGGTCTGTACTGGTGACCCTTGTTTTAATCGTTGATTTCAGTAATGCATGTCTTTACTCTTACTTTTAGTCTTGCTAGAGACTTGCAAGTAACTGTTCGGGCATTAATCCTTTTAATTTTATTGATTTTATGTACTGCATCTGTTCTAAATTTTTAGTTATATTTTCTGGGAGTAGTAAGGGAAACTATCTCTGTGCCATATTCCCAGAAATGGTATTTTCTGAGGCTTCTTTTAGCTGAAGTAAATTTGTCATACACAAGACTTCCTGCTTTTAAGGAGTCTAAATTTTGGTATATAACCACCCAGAAAAGAAACTTCTAATCTATAATACTAAGTGTCATGTTAAGATAAAGAATAAGATGCTTTGGGGGAACATGAGTCTGGATATCTCAGCATGCTGTCTAAAGGTGGTGATGTCATATTTAAATGTGCAAAAACAAAAGCAGCTGGTTACATAGGAGGAAAGGGAGGGAGGACACTTGAGAGCAAGGGAAACATGATATATATGAAAAAATAACAAAACATTCTGTTGCCGAAGAAGATGGCCTATGTCTTAGTTAGGCTTTTATTGCTGTGAAGACACCGTGACCAAGGCAACTCTTATAAGGCAAACATTTAATTGGGCTGCTGTATAGATCAGTTCAGAGATTTAGTCCGTTATTATGGAGGAGGGTAAGCATGACTGTGCTAGAGAAGGAGCTGAGAGTTCTTCATCTTGATCTGAAAGCAGCCAGGAAAAGAGTACTGTGTCTCACCCTGGGCTGAACTTGAGCATATATATTATATATATATTACCTCAAAACCCTGCCTCCACAGTGACACACTGCCTCCAACAAGGCCACACCTACCACACTCTCTGGGCCAAGCATATGCAAACCACCACAGTCTGTGTTTTAGGTAAGATGACAAGGCATGAGGGCCATGGCCTTAGTCAGGGATCAGACTATGAAAAAACATCACAGATCATGTGAAAGAGTTTGGATTCAAGGGTCAAACCAGGAGCCACAGAGCCATGGGGCTGAGGATGAACAGATGTGATGCTCACAAGCCTTGAAGTGGATGATGAGTTTAAAGCTCTTGGCAGCTCTCTCATAGACACAGTGATGGGGTTTGCAGTGGAGGCAATGGGATGGACAAAACTGGGTGGATTTAAAGCATCCCCAAACCATGGAAGCCATAGAAGCCGGAGACTATTATATACACAAAGAGGGCAAAAACTCAAGAGCTTTGTGGGCATTTTACACAACAGGATGAGCAGAGTTGCCAATTACAGGGAAGAAAACAGAGAAGAGGATGGTTTAGTGAAGAGCTTGGTTTAGGAAAGCAGGAGGCCATGTGTGTGATTACTTAGATCAAAGAGTGTTGAGTCAGCCTTCCTGAGTCAAACCCTACTCTGCCATTTTAATGCTACATGATCTTAAAAACAAAATCACTTAACTTCACTCATTTGCATTATAATGGCAAATGGGTTGTTAGGGGAAATAAGTTGGCATATATGCTCAGAGAAAAGGAGAAGTGATAGATGATTTTAATTATGACTGTTATTTTTACTGTTCCATAAGAGACCTAGGTTGCATTATCAGACAAATAAGAAGAGGATTATATACTATTGATGAGATTTTAAAAGCCAGTGTAAGATCTATTTAGTCTAACACTCTTAGTTTAGAGATTAGAATGGAAATACTACCCTTAAAGCCACTAAGTGTCAGAGTGGAGTAAAACCATAAATGCCTGACTTCTGATAATTATCCCATTATGTTGATTTTATACCCAGATGTTGTATGCTGTGACTCAATGATAAACAGAATCTGAAGCCCTAATTCTTTTCTCTACCACTTTGCAATTGCTTCATTGTAAGAGGAATGTGTTCAGTACCTTGGTGTGGATATTGGCTTGCTTTGACATATGGCAGTAAAATCCTACCTTGTGTTCTTTCTTCCTCTGGATAAGTAGGATTACTATGCAGCAGAGATGCTGCGAGTGATGTGTAGGCCTGCAGTAAGAAGCAAAATTAACTGTGAACAGAATCCTAGTCTATCAGCATTTGTAAATTCATGAATGGAACTTTAGGTTGCTAAGACTCTGTGGTATTTGCCTCACAGCATATAGCCAATACAAACAAGATATGACATGCTTATTCCTAATGAAAAGCTCGGCTCTTCTAGATACTCAGAATCTATTGAAATTCTACTTCTTGGAGTGAGAAACCACTGATAGACATGTACTAATAGCTCGTTATCTTAGACTCTCTCCTCTCCTGTACTTACCTGACAATCAGAGATCATTTAAAAAGAAATTTCTATTATCTTAGTACATTTTGTGCCACTCCAACAGAACAGCACAGGGTAGGTAACATAATAAATGAAATTATTTTTGCTTCACTACTCTGGAGCATTAGAGGTCTAAAGTCAGGGTGCCATCACCCTGAAACGTCTTAGAGATAAAATGGGACCTGGACTCGATCATTTTACAGTGATATTGATCCTACCCACAAGGCAGGAGTCCTGTGGCTCAATCATGTTCTAGGAATCCCATTACGATACAACCAGACCTCAATACGAGTTTTTGAGGGACCCTTTCAAACCATAATATCCAACACTTCAAATTCTTCTTCCTCATACTTTATGTGAGAGCACAGTTCATACTCTTACATTGCTATCTACACTTTTATTACTCTTTACTGAACATCTCTTCTGTCATAGAAAAAGGCAAACTCAATGTCCAACTATGTCACCAACAGTAATGTTTAATATACACAGATGAAGAAAACTGTGTGTTAGAGAGGGGGTAGTTGAGGAAAGCTTCAGGAAGAGATGAAATACAAATTGGACATTGATATAAATGTAGATGTAGGAAGAAGACAATGATGATATAAACAGTAGGTAATACAACTCAGGAAAATACAGGAGGGACTCACATTCATGACCTCATTGAATCCTACATGCCTCCTAGGGGGTCACAACATCTTAAAGTATCTTTGACCTGACATGTGACTTAGGGAATGATGTTTCCAGTACATTCGGGGGATGTATTCAAAGTACAGCAGTATAGAAGACTGAACTAAGAAAAAAAATGTTAAGAGAAATATAAGCAGATTGGCTTTTGGTAGAAATTTATTTAAATGATACCAAGCACATTTAACTGAACATGTGTTGTACCTGTGCAATTGTGTGCATATTCGTATTTTTTGTGTGCGTGACCTTATTTCTGGTTGAAGATGAAACACTTTTAATCTGGCTATAGTTCATCTCCTCTGAGTAAACTATTCAAGGAATTCGAGCCAGTACCAGATAGAACACAGGAGAACTGAAAGGAAGGCTGGGTGCATGGTAGGGATCCAGAGTGAGAGAAGTAACAAGAATGTGAGGCGATCAAACTGGAACTCACTAGAGAGGATGAAAACTTGAAAGACACCATTTATAGGGCTAGAAAGGCAGCAAGTAGGGAGGAACACTTCTGCTTTTCCCATGTTTTAAGTGCTTAAACACACTGCAATAAAGGAAACTTTATTATTTTAGATGGCACAGTTTACATGTGCTCATAGGTGGAAAAAGGGCTCATGGTAGGGGTGAGGAAAGGCAGCAGTGGATCAGTGGGCTGGGAAAGCTGTGTGGTGCTCTGGGTAAACTCCAGACCACAGGAATGCTTGGAGCTCTACTCTCACTGAGAACGATAATGCAAAAGAGAATGAATAGACAGGGCTGGATTTCATACACTGAGGGTTTACAGAGAGAGTACTAAGACTTAAGGATGTTTTATTACTGGCTGAGAAAGAGTAGGATGAGCTCTTAACTCATGTATTGCCCATACATCATGTGCAGGTAGCATGCTTTCTGTACAGCGATTCTACTGCTTGCAAGGTAGAGTTTATGATTCTGTCAAATAGGAAAGCTGAACTAAGTCTTGGGTTATTAAGCTACTTTCCTCTAAATTATGTTTCCATCAGTATTGGAGGTAGATCTGCCTATTGTTCAAGAGTGCCGGATTATAACTGAACTGGGAGACTCCAAATTGGCTTTGGTTGGCTTCCCGAGCTCTGGCCAAGCTGAAAGCCTATGGCTGAAGAGAGCTCTATCTATGCATAGATGGCACACACTCATTCTCGCATCTACAAGTATCTAGTACTGGCTTATAATGACAAGTAATTATCACATTTTATTTGATCTCACCATCTACATAGTGGAGAGTCATAAAGGAAGCTTGTGTGAAGGGGTGCTGGAATAGTTAGCTTTTATTGTCAACTTGACATAAACTAGAAGAATCTGTGAAGAGTACCTCAATGAGGAATTGTCTATACTGGCTTGGCCTGTGAGCATATCTATAGGGTGTTATCTGAGTAGGCTAATTAATGTGTGACAATGACGATTCAGTCCACGGTGGGCAGCACCATTCCTTAGTCAGGGGTTCTGATAGATGGGTGAAGAAATCAAGCAGAACATGTCAAGCAAGACAGCTTGCAAGCAAGTATGCATACATGCATTAAATTTTTCCTCTTCTCTTGACTGTGGATATACAGTGTGACTAGCTGTTTAGAGTTCTTGCTTTAACTTCTCCCCAGTTATTGACTGAACCTCTTCCTCTTCTAAGTTAATTTTTCTCTGTATTTTTTACCACAGAAAAAGAAAGGAAACTAGAACAGGCACTCTTCCTCGGAATGAGCCAGAGTGTGAGGGGTATAGCCTGGCGCCCTTTGTGGGCTGTTAACTCAGTGCCTCTGTTTGTAGTCACTGTCAACAGTCTCTGGCTTTGTGGGAGTCTTGGGAGGTGCGTCTGCAAGTGGCTCCTCAAATAGAAATGGCTGAACTTTATATTATTTTTAAGGTCGATGATGAAATAAATCATAGGCCTGGGAAGTGTGTGAGCCGGAAAAGTTGAAGTGTGCTGAAAGTCTTTCTTCCTGTGAGAGGATCAAAGCTGCAGTTCTCTTTTGTGTGGTAATGACAGACTGTCAACTTCTGTCTGTTTGCCTGACTCCCATTCACTGAATAAATGCTGGTAATTGCTAATTGCCTGGAGAAGAAAACTGACTCACAGCCCAAAAGTGCTTTGCATTTTGATGTTGCAGGCTCTCTGAGCTGGTTTTATGTCTAAATCAGAGAATGTCTTGCTGGAGCCTCTACACTCTTTTGCTTCCTCAACAACTTTGGGGTTAGATCAATTCAAGTAAGATTTCAGTCAATGACACCTCACTGGGAACATCAGATTATCTCTCCTGTGCATTGTATTTTCTCTTCCATAGTCAATAAAGGGGTGAAAGGCATTTGATAAAATTTCTAGCAAGTTGGATTCAGGTTAGGGTTGATTGAAGTGCCTACTCACATTTGCTAGAGTTCTTAAGTGTCTTTTGCTCTGATTGCTTCTCTGAAAATAAAGTAGCTCTCACAGATTCATGGCTGCATAAGTAGCAGCATAGCCATGCCCTTTTAATCTTAGGGACAATTGTGACCCTGATATGGCACCCTCAGAGAATTTTCTGGCATGCTGGTTATGTGAGTGAGGATGGGAGCTTGACCAGGGCCCGTCTCAAAAGAGCACTGCTATTGATTATTCAGACTCTGTGACATGGCTGAGAATTTCCTGGATATCAGGGTGGTGTGGGTTGAAAAAATGCTTGAAGGCAAGGGATTGTTAAGGAGAGAAGTCAGAATTTGAAGTGCAATGCAGAGGGGGATCATTTACAAATTTTCAAATGGAAAGAATACAGCCATTCTTGCAATCTCTCCAGTGTCTCTTAAATGTCTGACACCCTTCCCATCATTTCTGTTGGAGTCACATGTCAACAATAAGAGTCTGGAGTTACCAGTTCAAGAGGGCCCAGTGTAGTTTATTTTCCTGCCTCCAAAGTTACTTACACTTTCTGCATTCAAACTGGAGGTACAAGGGGATCTTCCAACTGTCTTGAATCTCCTATCCCCAGAGAATAAATGATAATATTCATCTAGAGTAGGTCTTAGACAATACTACTTTGTATTTTCTAGAAATTGGTGGATTTAATGAGTAGCTAGGATGAGAACCACCTCTGTCCAAAGGTTTTCTAAGATATCAATATTATCAAAATCCCATTAAGCTCTTTTTTACTGAAAGTCTTATTAGTAGAATTTAATTCAATCCACATGTTAATTATTAGTGGCTTTGCAATGATAGAAATATTCCCTGAAATATGCAGGCAGGTTTAATGGGTGAGTGGCTATACTCTGCATTTTAGATACTTTTCTATTTGCTGTGACAAAGCAAATACATGACCAAGGCAACTTATAAAAGAGAACATTTAGGGGCTAGAGAGATGCTCAGTGCTTAAGAGCACTGACTGCTCTTCCAGAGGTCTTGAGTGCAATTCCTAGCAACCACATGGTGGCTCACAACAATCTGTAATGGAATCTGATGTCCTCTTCTGGTGTGTCTGAAAACAGTGACATTGTACTTATAAATGAAATAAATAAATAAACAAACAAATAAATAAATAAAAAGAAAGAAAGAGAACATTTAATTCTACTTATAGTTTCAAAGGGTTAGAGTCCATGATGGCTGGGCAAAGGCATGGCAGAAGGAACAGAAGAAAGCTCATATCTTGACCCACAAATAGGAGGCAGAGAGGATTAATTCAAAGTGGCATGAATCACTTTAAACTTCAAAGTCCATCCCCAGTGACATAGTTCTTTCAGTAAGGCCACATCCCCTAATCCTTCTCAAATAGTTTCACCAGCTGGGAACCAAGTATTCAAACATAAGAGCCCATGAAACCCATTTTCATTTACATTTCCTCTATATCCCATTTTTTCTACATTCCACTCCCTAGTTCCTGTAGACTTGTCACCATATTATAACGCAAAATTTATTTAGTCAAACTTTAAAAGTTTCCATATTCTCTCACAATCTCAACACCATTTTCAGGGCCAATATTCAAAATCTCTTTTGAGACTCAAAGCAATCTCTTTATTGTAATCACCTGTAAAATAAAATAAAATAAAATGAAATAAAAGTCAATTATACCCTTTCAACACACCATGGCATAGGATATTCATTATCATTTTCAAATGGAGAAATTGAATCACAGGGAGGAAATATTGAACCATAGTAAGACGAGTCTAGAGTCAGAGGGCTTAGATGGCTCCATCCTTCCAGTTTTCTAACTGCAATACACTTCTATCTCTTGGTCTAGTTCCATTCTCATGTGCAGCTCTCCTTGGCAGATATCCCATGGTTCTGGCACATGCATCTGGCATCTAACACAACCCAGGTTTTATTTTTATAGCTTCATTGCATGAAGACATTGCACGGAGACCTTTTGTGGTCTCCATGCAGAGATTTTCTGAACAAACTTTTTGCCACAGTAGCTCTCCTTAAACACAGAGGAAGATTCTACAGACCCTTTCCATGCATATGGCTGACAATTTCCATTACATTTGTAGTTTTAACTTGTCGTTACTCTTTGAGAGTAGAAAATTCACTAGGTTGCTTTTTCACAGGTTGGAAACTTAGTTGGGCAGGGTCTTATTCTGAGGGTACCCTTACCTTTATACCAGTGTAGATCAGGCCTCATGTTGATTACCTTGGTTCTTTTGGCACAAGCCTTGACTCCAGCATTAACCTTCCTGGTGTCCTTTATCTCTTATAATGCACAGATTGTATTTATGTTTTTCTCCACTTGTTCTATTTTCTTGGAGACCTGTGTAATAATGGTAACTAGTAACCACACAATGGAGTCAGCATTAGGCTGTCCCGAAGTCTCTGCCTCCAAAAAATTTCTCCCATTACTTTTAAATTTAGCTTTAGGAAAGTTCTTAAAACAAGAGCAGAAAGCAGTCATATATATATATATGTATTTGCCAAAACATTACAAGAATAGTCTGTAGCCCAGTTGCCAATATTATTACAATTTACAGTCTCTTGAGCTGAGCTTCCACAGTTGGCATAGTTTTTTAGCACTTTCCAAAACCCTACTAGAATGATTCATTAAGTTCTGCTGACAGTACTCTATTGCCTTTCTAAAGTCTCAAAGTATTCCACATTCTTCAACAAAATCACATGGTCAGGCCTGTCACAATAACATTGTACTACTAATAACTTCTGCCTTAGTTACCTTTCTCTTTTCAAAAATGCTGTGACCAAGGCAACTTATAAAAGTAAGTGTTTAATTGGCTATACAGTTTCAGAGGGTAGAGTCCATGACAGCTGAGCAAAGACATTGCAGCAAGAACAGCTGGGAGCTCACATCTTGTCCCATAGAGAGGAAGCAGAGAGAACTAACTCAAAATAGCATAAATCTTTTTAAACCTCAAAGTTTATCTCCAGGGATATACTTTTCCCAGCAAGGCCACATCCCTTAATCAATTTTTAAACACTTCTACCAATTGGAGATGAAGAATTCAAACATATGAACCTATAGGGACTGTTATCATGCAGACCACTATACCACATAAGTGTGAGTGGTGATGGCTGTTTTGTGATTGTGGTTTTATGTTGGGCTCTGAGCTCCTTAAAAGAGAAGATCATGGCCTTTTAAACATTGTTTTTTAATACTTATATCTAATGGAATTGAATGAATTTTGAACATCATTCATAATTATAAGACTTGCTACCCCTCCCCCCCTTCAAGAGTTAGGTCTTAGTTTGGGTTCTTTGTCTTCTACTTTTTTTTCTCTGATTCAGGCAAAACCCCATTCTTCTTTGTCCTTCTTAATTCTCTCCATTGATCTTCACTTTTATTCCTTCATTTGTCAATTTTTTTTCATATCAACTTTGGCCATTATTTTTCCTTGAAGTCTTATGAACATAAAACATAATTGAATATACACTATAGGTAATACACATAACTATCTATCATATATAATATAGATTATATATATTCAAGCTATATATATGAATATATTTGTACCTTCTTATTGCCTTATATTAAAGACCATTTCTTTATTAATACCAATTAGTTAATAAATATTCTATACTGATAGCCACAATGACAGTTACTGAGAACTCAAAATGAAAGATTCTGATCATTTTCCAGTTGTGCTCCAAAGTATTTTAAAGACTGAAATGAAAATGGTCTTTACTGCCTCATCTGGTGATCCACCCCATATGTAGCCACCAAACCCAGACACTATTGCAGATGCCAAGAAGTGCTTGCTGACAGGAGTCTGATATGAATGCCTCCTGAGAGGCTCTGCCAGAGCCTTACTGATACAGATTAAAATGCTTGCAGCTAACCATCAGACTGAGCATGGGGTCCCCAATGGAGGAGTTAGAGAAAGGACTGAAGGAGCTAAAAGAGTTTTCAACCTCATAGGACGAACAACAATATTAACTAATGAGATCCCCCCCCCCAGAGCTCCCAGGAACTAAACCACCAACCAATACGTACACGTGGAGGGGACCTATGGCTCTAGCCACATATGTAGCAGAGGATGGCTGTCGTGCCCAACCTTGTCCGCAAGGAAAAGACGCAGCAACTCGGCCAGGTTCTTCTCTCAGCAGTTTATTTAGGATTCTTTTCTTGATGCTTTGATGGACTGGGGAGCCCTGTGCCCGGGAGGCTCTCTCCTTTTATCCTCCCCGCCCATCCGCCAGCTGAGGTGTCTTAACATAATTGGTCAGAAACATGGTGTGATACAGGCGCATGCGCTCTGGGGTGTTTACTAGTTAGGGCAGAAGCTGGCTCTATCTTAGGGGGCGGGTCTCCACATACCTGGCAAGTGCATCCAATTAAGGAGTTGTTTATCACAGGGAGCGCTCGCCATCGGGAAGGCGGAAGGCGGAGGTCGGCGCCATCTTTGGGGCGCGGCACAGCGCAGCTCCCTACAGATGGCAGTGTCTGGCATCAATAGGAGGAGAAGCCCTTGATCTTCTGTGAAGATTGTGAAGGCTCAATGCCCCAGTGTAGGGGAATGCCAGGGTGATGAGGTGAGAATGGGTGGGTGTGAGTGGAAACATCTTTATAGAAGCAGGGGGAAGGGTAAAGGGAATAACATTTGAGATGTAAATACATAAAATATCCAATATTTCTTGGTTCCAAATTATAAACATTTCTAATTTGTGAATGGAATTACCAAAAGAACTTAGCATATAATTAACTATTACATAGTTTATTTATAAAAACAAAAAAGGTGTTATACTTTGTGTTATTTTTCATACTTTGGGGGACATAAAGGACAATTCTGATGCCTTATTTATTTATTTCTCAGAAGTAAAAAAATATCTAGGCATCAATAATTAAGAAAAGTCATTTGTTGATCTTGAGTTAGATCAACAATGTTAGGCATGAGTAGACAGAACCAGAGGACAGAAAGCTATGAAGCTGTCCCTCCTGATTGTGTATGGTAGCCTCAACGTGCCTCTAGATTTATTCTCCAATCATACATTACCTTTTCTGTTGCAGTCACATGTCACCAGCTGTTGTGCAGAAATTTCCATCATGGAGGGAAGCCCATTAAGACTTAGGATATCCTGAGGGGAGGTGAACCATCCAGTCCCTAAACAGAAGCTCATTGAACTCAGGAAACAAACAAAGTCCTTGAAACTGACCAGCTTCACTAGGACTCTCCTTCCACATGATATATAAGCATTATATATATAAACATATATATGCTGAGAGATACTCTCTGTCCAGGCTAGTAGCCCGGAAGCAGCTAAGCTGCCTGGAAGAAACCCATATAATTCACAGCCCAGTTGCCAGGGAAAGAGACTCTGCAACCTGTTGACCTGCCTGAAGCTGTTCAGTGTGCTTCAGGTGCCCAGCTTTTGTGAGCTGTCACTCATCTTGTGGTAGGCTTTGGTGATGCATCTGTCTTTGAGTCATTTCAGCTCTTAAGACCCCTCATGCCTATCCTCAAAAAAACCCCACCAAAACTCATTGTTTCTCTAAGCTGGACCTCAGTGGTATCCTTACTTTGCCTAGTCATTGGTTCTGGGATGAACAGAGACTTGTTCACACCTTTCCTCTAATAGTGTCACACAGCCCCAAGATGCTTGGGAAATGATTTTATTGAGAGCACTATCAATCTCAGTCTTGATTTTCTTGTCTGTTAAATGGGATTCTAGTGGTATCACCTGACAGCATTGCTGTAAAGATCGAAGGAAATAATAACCATAAATTTATTTATGGGACATACTGTAAATGGTTCACAGTCGACAAAGGCTTACAAGGTTAGTACTATTATTAAGCGGGCTGCAAAGGTACTCTGTATTCTCAAATGGTAAGATGGGAGTTTTCTTTTGTCAGGCAGGGGTGGACAGCAGCCTACACCTTTGCTTGCCTTGCGTATCCACCCCTCTGTCACAAGCAACACGTTAGAATCCTTGCTGATCGGCAGCCTCTTCCACACCTTACAATGCAGTAGAGAAGGCAGCCTCAGATGCCGTCTCTATCCAGTATGTTTATATTTGAGGTACAGTTTTTGCTCCTGGATTTTAGTCTCTGTTCATGGTAGAAATGGACATGGGCCAATGGGAAGAGAGCAGATACAGGGTTGAAGGATTCACTGGATCCTGAGGATGCTTAGGTGTTCTAGAGATGGAAGTGGGTGTGAGGAGCAGGAAAGCTCAGCCTACAGCTCTGCTTGGTCATAGCTGACACCACTTCCCTGATAATGCAGCAAAAAAAATTGTTGGCATTGTTTTATTAAGATTTAGTACACCCCAGTGTCAAATTCCCAATGGGGTTTCCCTTTTCTCCTTCTCTACGGGGCAGAGGATTCTCTCTCTGTATTATGTATTTAAAGTTCACCTCTCCAAAGGAGGTGTGGTTGAGTTAGTGATGGGAGGGGTAAAAGATAAGATGTGATAGCTCAGATAGAGCTTGTGACAGGTGTGACATGGTAGGGATTGTTTGTTTTCTCTTAGCTATGGCTTCTCGTGCCTCTGTCAGGTAGATCCTACCGGACTTGTTCAGATATTCCCATGGTACCAACCAGCCAGTCCCCTTTCTCTGAGGAGAGTGAGTGAGTGACTCAGGGAAGCTGAAATCTGCCTTCCTAGGTCTCATACACTCAAAAGAGAATTTTCTGTTCTCCATTAGGCAAGTCAAAAATAATGAGCCCAGTCTGCTCTAAGTGAGCATCTATGGTCTACTATGGTACTTCAAGAGGACATTCTCATTGTTGCTGTTCTGAGTCAGGATCCCAGTCTGATGTTCGGGCTGACCGAAAACTACATATACGGCTCTATATATGACTTTAAACTTACAGTGATTCTGTGCCTCAGCCTCCTGAGAAATGAGATCACAGAGTCATCAAGCACTGCTTTAGAGGATATTAAATATCATGTTCTTTTCATTTTCTTTCTCTATCTCAAAGTGTTAGTATACTTGCTCTGAGTTTTCTCTCAGAAAACATGCAATTCTTTTCAATAAGAAATATCAATAAATGCTGGGCTCCAATAGGAAAAGTGTACATAGTGTCTCCTGCTACTGCCTTCATTCCTTGGAGGCTGTAGGTCTCTGCAAAGGTTGAGGAAGACCTATGCTTTTGGACCTCAGGCTCAAGTAGCCAAGAGAAGTCAGCACTGAGATTGTTCCATTCTGGCCATGAATCCTGTCAGTAGGGAGAAGATGGGAATATTAACAGCCAATGTTTCTCTGCATGTAGACCAAGATTAAGTGTATCAGTACTTTGGGACATGTGGCTTTCATGGAATAGTTGTGGCTTTCACATATATCAATCTATTATTCTTAGCTTGTCTTTGCAAAAGTTGTCTCCAATTAATCATATGTAACAAAAAGGAGACAGTAAAAATCAACCAAGTTTTGTCAAAACATGGGAAATGGTCCAAGATTTGGTTGGCCATCACTCTACCCCTGGGAATCCTATGACCCCATTTAAAAATGTTGGATAAATAAAGGCTTAAGCTGTCTCTTCCCAACATGAACTCTCATTTCAATAAGCCATTCCCATCACCTATTTTTGATATCAGGGTTAGCTACTATTCACATTTTTCAGTTTTTGAATAATGTTTCTCTTTGACTCTATCCTGAAAATGCATATAAATTTTTAAATAAGCTCCTTGGCTGGCCAGTTTCTGGAAGGATGATTCTGCAGGCTGACCTGATTACTCCTGCTATCTGGGTCAGAAGTTTGGGGCTGGAGCTTCTAAGTCAGGGCTAATATCTTACACCACATTGGTGTCCTGAATATAATTTGTAGTTCCTGGTATGCATCTGGATCTATTATATCTGTAGCATTTTCAATGCTCAGGATGCTGAACTTTCTCAGTCTGGGTGTTTGAGGGAGTGGATAGTTCCAGTGGCTGAGGGTAAGTTTCTCAGGGACATTGTCTCTTCTGCCTTCATTATGCACACATTGTAGATCCTCAGATCTTGAGGAGCCCGAGTTCTTTTGGTCTTGATAACTTTCATACACCCAAAGGCTCAGATTGCATGTTGGTGCATTAGAAAGGGAGACCATGTTGACGATGTTGACTCTATTCTATGAGGCTGTCTCTCTCCCAATCCTTTGGATGAAACAACTCTGCCTCAGAGTATGGGGAAGAGTAGCTCATTCCTAGTCTCTGGGTACCAACCTACCTCTGCATTTGCAGTAGGTATCTAAGCAGAATTAAGTGATGTGTTCATATTCCGCATCTGCACATGCACATAGTTATGTATGCACACACGTATTTGTCTAGATCTCCAGTGAAGGATTTGCATTCAGAAAATAGAACTATAATCCAATTGAGCATGATATTCAACCCAATAAAGAATAGATAAAATGTTTATATAGGCATATTAAGCAAGGAAGCATCCAAATGTTTTAAAGGAAATATAATACTTACAATAGTTCTTTTCAAAGTGAAAGTTAGTACATAAGACTTCATTAGATCACCAATAATGAAAACTGCTAAAAAGATGGTTATATCAAATGTTGACGTGAATAGAGAGCACTGGAACGCTCTCAGATTGCAGGAGGAAGGGAAAATTATGTAGAGAGCAACTGTGATTAAAATACCAAATTGTTCTGTACTTTGATAAACACGTATGATCTCTGAGAAAAGCAGAGCCTCCAATGCTATGTTCCTGAAATGTCCTTCTCCATCCCCAAAGGTTCTTGTCAAGTATAAGATGATGTGACATCAGACTATGGCTAGAATGTATAAATCCAACCCACCCCTTTCCCACCAGGAATGAGTGCATCAGCATTGTCTGCACAGGTAATATGCTTTTCTGCACTTATGTGTGGTCATGTGCTCCTTGGAAGCTGGTGATACCAGGACCAAGCAAGCTGGTGATGCACTATTTAGGTAGTCTACCTTGTGATAGTCCTCCCATAGAGTAGGTAGTCCAATATGAGCACTGTGGGGAGGATGGGTGCTTTTGCCCAGCCAGCCACCATTGGTGAACTTTCTGAGGTATGCCACAGTCTTTATAGACCTTCTGAATAGCAGTCGTGTTGGCCCATGCCCACACCTCATAGATCATCCTTGTTAGTAAGTCTTTCTTATTCCATACCATGTTTCAGTGAATCTTTTTCAGTTTCCTGCAGCCTGTCTTAACCCCAGACTTAACAGTACACAGGTTACCTTATGAGAAGAACCAGATGTGTACATATGGTGCTGCTCAGAGCGGGAACAGCCTAGGTATCAACAGTGGTGTGTTTTCTGTAGGTGTGAAGGCCCTTGGAGGTCTTAGGACAGGATTTGTCTTTAATTGTTAGGAAATGGAACACCATTCAAGGTTTGGGAGGCTGAAGAAGAGGCATGAAGGCGTGAGTCAGGAATTTGCATCTTGTGGTGGTCGGTAGAACTCACATGGGGAACACCTAACACTCTCTGCAAATACAAGACTTGAGGCTACCCAGGTGCTCTCTGTCACCTATGGAAATCCATATTTCTTACAAAGACTTTCATTGCCTAGTATGTATCGACAATGTGTCTATTTTTGAAAAGTGTTTTAGACTTAAGAGATTTGCATTGTCAGCTGTGTAATTTACAGCAGACAGATTTTGTTGCTGTTTGGCTTGATTGATGATGTCGGCTACTGAAACTAAATTTGTCAGGTTTGAGGCTACCTTGGTTCTAAAATTAGAAAGTGTGAAGACAAAAAGCCTACTTTTAAAATTCACTTTGAATCACTTACTGAGTACCAAAGTTAATATTATTTTTAAAATTATTAAGTTATTAATTTATATACTATTAGTATAGTCCTTTAGCTTAAGCCTAAATTACAACATATATCTGGAGATATTTAATATTTATGTGTGTGGGTATGCGTGTATGAGTGTATATGTGTGAGTGTGCATGTGTGTGTGAATGTGTGTGAGTGTATATGTTTGTGTATATGTGTCAGTGTGTATATGTGTGTGAGTGTGTGGGTATATGTGTGAATGTATATGTTTGTGAGTGTGTGTATGTGCTAGTGTGCATGTGTGTGAATATGTGTATATGTGTGAGTATGAGTGAGTGTGTTTGTGTGTGTGTGTGTGTGTGTGTGTGTGTGTGTGTGTGTTTGCAGATATGCATGCATGTGGAGACCAGAAAGCAACTTGGTTATAATTCCTCAGGTGCTGTCTTTCTTGTTTCTTGAAACAGTTTCATGCTAGGCCCTGGAACTCATGTATTAGGTTAGTGATCTGTAGAGATCTCCTTCTGGGATTGCAAGTACATGCCACCATAGTTGGCATTCATTCATTTATTTATTTATTTATTTATTTATTTATTTATTTATTTATAACATGGGTACTAGAGATTGAACTCAGTTCCTCATGAGACTATTAACTCTAGGCAGAGCAATTAGCGTGTGAGAATTAAAAAAAGACATGAGTTATACTTGCTCGATGAGTAGGTTTTCTTTATTAGTCATATATAATCATATATCACATGCAAGAAATCACAATACAGCCCCAGATATTTGTGGATTCTGGCACATCAATGGTTACACAGTGCAAGAGTTTACATTTTTTTAATTGTACAACTATTATAAGCAGTCAAGTAGAAATGCTGCAAAAAGAATTCAGCAATGCTCCTAATGCTTGATGCACTAGTCAACACTTTGAACTGTGTAGGAGCCATTGCAACACATCAGATAATTTTTGGAAAAGCTATATTTGACCATTTCATCCTACCTGGAAATGTGCATAAAGAATAAAATGATAGCTTAGTCTTCTCTGCAAGCAAGGGTGTTTATTTCTGTAATAATTACATTATTGTAGGGCCAAGATATTCATGTCAACAAATAACCGGCGCACTAAAGGAAGGTCTTTTGGGAGAGGATGTTGTGGACCTTTGAGCATTCCTTTGGGAACTATCATAACAAACCTAGTCCACATATCTCTGGCAGTGGCAAAGAGATAAACCCAGGTTCCCAGGGAAAATACTTTTGAAAGGCAAAGTGCTTGTGTGTGTGTGTGTGTGTGTGTGTGTGTGTGTGTGTGTGTGTTGGGGAGGTTGATTAAAAAAAACAACCCAGCTAGGCAGCACGCAGTGTGCATGCTCTGCCCATGGATTTCACACACAGTTTTGGAAGATACTATTGTGGTTTCATTTTCATGGGTACAGTATCTGCAAAGTGTGACCTATGTCAGGCTTCTCTTTTGGCACATTCTGCAAATTAGGATTTTCTCCTGTCACAGAAGCCCAAATGCCGAACAGCAGGATTCCAGATTCCCCTCACCCCCTGATTTTCAGAAAAGGGGTGAGTTCCAGTCTTTTCTCACGCCCCAGAATGAAAGGAAGAGCTGAACTGGCCGAAGGCTCAACGCTCTTATTAGACTCAACAGTTTGATCCAAAGAAGGGCTCTTCCCACTCTCCTGTGGCTGGAGAGATATGCAGCTTCCTGGCAATGATCTACTTAAAACATGTGTACTTCGCTCCATGAGAATCTAATCAGATTTATTATTACATTTTGATTTTTTTCACTGATGAAACGTTACAGACTATTGTTAAACACTGTCATTGGCTATCGGAATTTCAGATGAATGACATGCATTTTATTTCTAGCAGAAATTGTCTTTGGATATCAAGAATGTGTTATCAGTGTTATAAATAATTTTGTGACATGTAACAGACCTGATGTTTAAACTCGCACTTCTCTTTAAAAATTTTTGTTTATATATTATGTTGTTAAATGCATTTTTAGAAAGCTCTACTTGCAAACTTGTGCACTAACATTTCATGTGACAGAATGAGTTGGAAACAAGACCACTTCACATCTTAAAGTATAAAGATCTATGAGGAGAAAAGCTCAGGGAATATATTGCCAAGTAGAAATTGTCATCTTTGATTCTAATTAAATTAATATACACTACATACCTGTATACATATTTCTTTTGCATTGGTAGACATGTTCCTATATAAAGGCGTGTAGAATTCTATATAATAGCACTGATACCATTATTTCTCCATAATTGCCATGTAATAGGGATATTCATATTTCTAACTCAGTTTTGAGTTAAACTAGTGAAACAATCTCATTAGACTAATGGAAATGAATATTCCAACACTCACCAAATGGAGTTCAAGAATGACATCTCTATGGCAGGAATATTAGATTCTAGACAGGAACATTCAATTTTGTGGGTTCAGACTCCACAGCGGTTCACACGTTGAGTGGAACTAATACCTCACAGGAGAGGTGAAGGGACGGCCGAAATGAGAAAAGTCAGTTGCAAGCATATTCTAAGATTCGTTTTAAGTGTCTTTCCAGAGTTAACACAGAAACCAAACAAAGCAAAACAAAACTAAAGTGCTTTGCAGGTAACCTATTGGTCCCACTGCTTCAACTACAATGATCAATTCCTGATGGTAATTGGATGCTTCCTATTCTGACTACCACTGCTATGCAATTCCCACAGGTTCATGTTATGATGATGATGGGGGTGATGATGATGGTATTATGTGTTTGTGTGTGCCTGTGCATATGTGTGCAAGTGTTGGGGAGTCTTGGTGATTTTAAAGTATCCTGAAAATATGAAGATCCTGCTTGATAACAGATGATTTTACTAACCAGCCGTTAAGAAAAATAACCAAAAGAAAGAAACAATGACCCCCTCCTTTCAGGGGTTATATTTCTGAGAGGCTGCAAAGGTCCTCCAGGTCCTGTGGGACAACATCTGTCTATTAGTCATATACTGTATGATACTGTTCAATACTGTATATAGAATAATTTTTCAATCGAATATGAACATTTTTGAGAAACAGAATTTACAGTCAAGAGATTCACTGACATTTTAGTTTTTGTGATTGATCTTCTCAAACCATACCCTAAAATTCAAACCTTTATCTGTGTGAGAATCTCCAACAGTCTATGGTGTTGACACGAAGCTGTTATGTTTCCAAATATTATAAAAGACCAGACCTAGGTCTAAGCTCCTAGGCTCTTTTAACAGGTCAGAACCAAACTGATTTTTGCATGTAGAGAGTCAGTCTAATCATTACTTCCCATTTTCCTATAGAGATGTCAGAATCCTAAGCAAATTTGAGCCAAGAAAATTGCTTCTCATTTAAAATGTATGTCAGAAATAGCCCAGCCATTCCCTGACAATTCCCACTAACTAGATTCCTTCTCCCTGGAGGAGGTTAGTTCTGGAGCTAGGCTCTTTCCTCCATGGTGTCTGTGGTTGCTGGCTTCTTGCTGTCTCCAAGAAGCCAGGCCAGTTAGCATACAACCAGCAGGCTGTTTCCTCTGTCTTCAGAATCAGTAAGAAAGCAGTAACCTAATTGATCTCTCAATTGTTTACTGGAAGCTTCAGTCTTGTCATGAGGAAATCAGCACTTTCAAAGACACTGAACATTTTTTAAATGCACACCATGCACAGTGCCACGCTGGGACCAATGGGTGGTCCCAGTGCCTAGATTTCTGAAATCAGTTGTACTGAACATTATAGGGGAATGGAGTATCCACTGCTGGAAATTACTTTGTATTATTTGGGTTATAGATTCTTTAAAGTATTAGAAGGAAGGCATTCATTATAAAGGTGACTGGCATATATCATCAAAATTAATGTCATTTCCGTTTAGTTCCTTTGATAAATGGGAAGAGGTTATCAAAACACAATCAGAAACAACCTAGGAGGATGGCACATGCCTGCAACCCTGGCATTCAGGAGCCAGAGGCAGAAGAATCACCAAGAGTTTAAGATCAGCCTAGGATACAGTGAATGTAAAATAACCTGGGGTGCAGAAGGAGAGCCTATCTCAAGCAAAACCAAACCAAAACAAAAACAACAACAACAAAACAGAAAAAAACCTCTCCCAAACATGCAAACCATGAACAGAACCCAACAAACGAAATCTAAAGTCGCTGACAGTTCTGGTTAACCCAGAGTTTTCTCATTTTGCTCCAAATCCTGTCTCAGTTGAGTGGCTGAGTCACAGAGAGGAGTTTCTGAGAATCCTTGTCAATTTACTATCCCGGACATAACCAGTTACTTGAACCTCATTTATATGAATTCAATAGCTTGCATAGAAGGAACCAGCTGGGTAGGAGGCCTGTTGAGCTTCTCTATTCCCTTGAGAAATAAAGGCCCAGAATTTCCATAAAGCAAATGAGTTGTGAGTTAGTACAGACCTGATCAGTAAGAGCTCCCCATTGAGCAAGAGCAGGGGTGAGCCTGGGGGCAGAAGGGAACAAATTGTATCTTAGCTAAAGCGAATCACAAGAGGCCTTGTTATGTTCCAGTTTTCTGTGTGGACCCCTGCAGAGGCAGGAGAGGATGTGAGGGGAAATCAGGGTTGCCACCTGCAGAGATTCAGGAGAACAAGAACCAGCTGATTGGGTTTCCTGGTAGGTAGGATGGATATTGGACATTAAAAGCTAAATAGTTCAATATTCAAATTGTTGGAGTACAGCCAGCCATTAGGGGACATGGTGAAGGGGAGTGGCCAGCCAAGAGCTCAGGCCTGGCTCAATAGGAAGTGCTAACATGCTCATTAACCCATCTAGGATCGAAGTGCCTATTCTTCTAAAGAGATTGTATCTGTGTAAAGACACATGTTTCAGGCAGAGATGAGCAATACGACAAGCAATAAATCTCCTAATCAAAAAACAAGCAAGTGAACAACAGTAATCCACACTTCTTAGAAAATAGGCAAACACGGTTCAAGGATTCACAAACAGCCATTTTGTTCACATTTGCTATCTCAACAGGACCTTCTCTTTTTAAAGTGTCTGGTTGAATCCTAAGATAAAGTCCACTCATTTGAAAGCATGAAGGAAGTCTGATTCATATCAAAGGCAAATCCATATGAATTAGTCTAGCAGGAAGAACAGAACTAAAAACTACAACCAAGCACTGTGCTATAGAAAGAAACCCAATGCAAATGGCATATTCTTGATTGAGGATCATCAAAATTCCAACTCAATTCTTCATAGAGTTAGAAAGAGTGATTTGCAAATTCATTTGGAACAAAAACAAACAAACAAAAAACCAAAACAGGATAAGGAAAACTATTCTCAACAATAAAAGAACTTCTGGGGGGAATCACCATCCCTGACCTCAAGCTGTATTACAGAGCAATAGTCATAAAAGCTGTGTGGTGTTGGTACAGAGAATTCCAGTGTCTCTCAAGATCTAGCAAGATTCACTGCCTCGCCTCTGTCCAGAGATCTTTGGATGGTGTACTGAAGACTGGCCTCCTGCACCGAGCTTTCTCAAGGACTCCTGAGAACTGAACTGAACCTATAGAGACACTTGCAGCCTAATGGGGCTACACACCGAGTTTGAGATTTGGTTGTTTGGTTGCCTCACCAAACAGTGATGTTGTGGCCACTGTCCAAGATTTATGAAGTATCTCAGCAAACCATATGTCTATCTCCTAAGGGAGCCAGGACATAGAAAGCATCAGGCACTGGATTCAAGCACTGTGAGGTGTTGGGGTGCTTTTGCTGTCCTCAGAATGGAAAAAAGAAATCCCAGAGTTCTCTGCTTTGATCTCTTGGAGAAATCACATTCCCAAAGGCAAGCATCTGTAACCCCTGCCTTCTCTCTGGTATGTGCTAATTAAATGGTTTTAACCTGCTTAGATTACCCAGCTCATTGCCGCTTTTCCGTGTCCGTGACTTTGGTTCCAAACAGATTCTGAGGGAGACAGTCACCACTCAATTCTTCCCTTCCTCTTCTCGAATCTTCGTTGCCACATATGACTTCTCTTTGTATTTCTAGTTGGCATTTGCTCGCCGTGTATTCATGGAAAATTTCCCAACATGAGTTGATAACGACAATTAAATAAAACATTGCTATGTTTGAAGCAAAACAACAAAAGTTTCTTTCAAGAGGCCCGAATGGAAATGGAACATCACAGCCTGCTTTCCAGACTCAGTTCCTTTTAAAAACCAAATTGCAAGGTGGGAAGAAGGAACTCACAGACAGCATTTAAACACTCTTTCCTGAAAGATAATTTTGGCTTCTAACTATTCCCATTATGGTTATATATGGCACTGTTGAAGAAAAAAAAATGTGCCCCCTCTCCCAAAAGGGCTTCTGTGCTAGGGCTCTGAGATTCCAGGAGCGATACATAGTTTCTGCTTAGAAGTTGCATATATTGCTGAAAACCCAGTGCTATCAGGGAGTTTAAGCAACTCTTAGATTTCATGAGCATAAGAATGCTGTGAGAACCAAACTCTATTAGATGCAGAATACAGCTCTGGATGGTGGCAAGTCATTTGAGAGAAACTGACAACTTCTTTGCAAGAATTAATGTTATTATTCTTTTAAAACCAGAAACTATAAAGCATCCTTTGGAATTTACAAATCTGTCTGTTTGTTTTGAAACATACGGGGTTTTTCTGCTTAACGTTGAACAGTTTTGATGAATGAAGGCATGGTGTTGTATTTGTATTTTACTAACAAAGTTTTTTTTTTTTTTCTTCTTCCATGTATGTATGATGGCACATGCCTGTAAATGAAGCACTTAGCTTGAAGCAGGGGGGTCCTACATTCAAGGCCAGTTATGGTTACATATTGAGTTGGCTATGAAGTAGAAGCCTGTTTTGGGTAGAAGTGAGAAATGAGAAAGGGAAAGAAAGAGGGTAGGGTTCAGCTGAAGCTGTAACCTATCAGATAATATCCTGTTAATACGGTAGAAGTTGGAAAACATTGGAGGGAAATAGAGCCATCCATGAAAGCAGTTAAGTGTATACTGTTTCTAGACCCTGGGCACTTATTCTGAGAAAAAGCCAGTTTTCAGGATTTTGCTCATTACACACTTATTATAGGTTTAATAACAGACTTTTTAAAATCACTTTGTACTTCCTATAAACTTGCACTGTGACCTTCATTAAAATCTGTACTTATGGCTGAAAGTTCACACGGAGGAAGGCAGGAAGAAGAGTATTGCATTTTCCAGCTGTGTTCAACCCATGGCCTAAGGGTCCCACCCGCTTTATAGTCCCAATTCTAAGCTTCAGTCATCTGTATGTTTGTAATGTGTAATCCTAAAAAACACCCACACTGGTTATATTAAACAGAACCACTCATCTGCTTACACTAAGAAATGCCATGGCCTTCCACAGTGACATCCTAACACCTTTGCATATCATGCACAAGAAGTTATTGGCAACTGGGCTACATTTCGCCTTGAACAGGGGTCATCCCATAATTCTTGAAACTTTTTATGACAGTGGGAAGCAAAGAGTCTAGGGTGAAACTATTTCTAGTGAAATTGAATCACCTTCAGCATAGATGTCAAAAACTTGGGCTTTTCATGTGATCCTGCCTTAAGTCTTAGTGAATGGAGGCCTTAGGAACTCTCAGTAAACTTGTTCTCTGAGTTATCTCAAAGGAGAGGAAAGGGTGTTATCCCAAAGGTGTGTATATATATATATATATATATATATATATATATATATATATATATATATATATACACACTTGTGCACACACACACACACCACACTCAAGCCCCTAAGCTACCTATGATCATTATTTATTTTCAACATTGATAATTTCATGTATAATAGGAAACGTTTAGTAAATAACAGACCAAAATTATTTTTTAAAGACTTTGTATCATTTAATTCTGATCATGACCCAAAAAGGTTGCTATTATTGTCTACTCTTTCAAAGAGATGGGAGCTAAGATTGCTCAGAACCATAAGTCAAATCAAAACAGAACAAAACAAAACAAAGAAAATCCCCAAAGCTGTTGGAGATTGGTTCTAATGTTTTGATTTAATTGGGAATCTGTATGTCCAGATGCTAAAGGTCCTTGTCACCAGTTGGCTTTTGATTAATAAAGATGTCAATGGCTAATCGTAGGGCACAGGCCTGGACCCTTAGAGTTGCTCATGCTAGGACACAGAGAGGAATGAGACAGACTCACCATGATTTGGGGACGAAGGATGGGACACAGGAGATAAAGCCAACTATCCACGTGAGATTTTGGGAAAGTGGCCACTGGCCACTCCCCTGATTGGGCCAGGGGCATCAGGGGAAGGTTTAGAAGTGCCTAACCTTTGAGTTACCTAAGGAATTTAAAAAATAAGCTAATGTGTGAGTGTCTTTCATTTGTAGATCCAAAGATAATTCTGGGCAGGTGCGTATGTGCGATCTTCCAGGAGCACAGAGCGGTGAAGCAAAAACTCACTGCTACGTAAAAGGAAAAAAAAAAAAATGTTCAGATGCTCATCTATCTGACCTTCAGATTAAAGCTCTTTAGTGTCTTTACAAACCTGTCCTCAGTGTCATGAAATGAAGGCAGATCCAGAATACTGAAGCAAAGTGTTTAAAACAAAAGTTTGACCCAGTTTCTTCTGGGCTCTCTCTCTTCATTGTAGACCTACTCTTTCCAGGCTGAATCCCATCTGCCCTATTCTTTCCTTTCTAGAGATTGGTCAGGAGAGGACATGGCAGCCACATAATGGAGGCTGCACACAGGAAGCCGAGTAAGGAGGAGGAAAGGCCACTGAGCCTCTGACCCAGTAACACAGAGCTTCTGTAGTTATGGCCAAAGTTCAAATCACCCCCTTCACATCTCTAGCCTCCAATTCTGGGGCAGGTCAATTACTAGGTTGTAAAGAGGGAGAAGCTTCCTTTGTGAAGGTAAAGGTATAATCAGAAAGAAGAACAACAACTTCATTTTCTTTAAAGTTAGGAAATTTCACAATGGAAAATTACTCCTCCAGGCTGAGGGCTCTTGCTTCTCCATGAGCCACTGAGTTGAGAGTTAGTTTTAGCACACAGGCATTGAAAGTGGCTTTCCATTAAAAAAAAAATACTCGCAATACCTTACTGGCTTTAGAATGTACTTTTAAAATGAACCTTTTCAAGAACAAGAATTCTGTATTCGTTGTAGACACTAAGAGATGATATGGAAGAGTCTTGTACATACACATATAACATTTGTAGAAAAAATTTAGAGCAAGTCCTACACCAAGGCCAAGTTACTTTCAGCCACATGTCAGTTCATTCATACCAGGAAGGGGGGAAATTACACAGAAACACTGAAAAGAAGCCTGAAGAGCAGAAACAAAACTGTGTTCTCCAGAGAACTTGTGTCAAATACCATACTGGAAGCAAGAACGGTATCTCCCTCATACTTACACGTAGGGATATTTCATTCTCCCTAATGAGTCTCATTTACATTGTCCATTTTAAAATTCTAAATCTTTTGAAGATTCTGGTTTTAATTACTTTCATCAGAAAAATGTAAGAAGAACAACTTAATGCCCATTTATCCTGGAAGAGATGTCTCAGAAATGGAGGTTATTAAAGGCATCATTGAAAGGAAGCATTAAAACACTTAGCTTAGAACTTTTTTTCCCCTCCTCTAATGGATACATGACTGGGTCCATGTAATTATAGCCAATCAGATTTGAGACAGTAAATTCAGTTATTCTGACTTATGATATCTGTCTTCCAAAAATACTGCTTTTGGATATCTGGGGTGTATTAGTGTCTGTTAGACAGATGAAGGGGTGCACATTTTATATCTGCTGGCTGCTGGCAGTCTCTGGAACCCTTGTAAGGGAAACAGAGCCCTTTTCTACTTACATTTCCTTAGACAATGACAAAATTCATGTGATCCATGCTGACAAAAGTTCCAAGTTCACTCCTTTGTATGGACCATCTGGCTTGTGTATTCCTCCAGGTCTAAAAATGGGAGACTGCCAAATCGCAACTGCATGCATGACATGTCAAAGAAAACGAGTCAGACAAGACTTTTCTTTGAGAAGCTACCCCGAAGATTGACATCGTATCCAGGAAATCTTGATATTTTAGCCGAGATTCAAAAAGACCAAGATAGTGACTATGACATTGCATCAGTACAAGTCTTCAGGGAGAGAGGTTTTGGGTACTGTTAATATTTCATGTTTAAGTCACAATATGGGGTTGACAAACCCATCACGGGTTTCTCCTATATGGTTGAGTCCGTCTTGTAATTAGGTTTATTGGGTTTCTATTTTAAAAGCATTTAAACTTTCCTGGCACTCAAGAAAAACATCTGTTGTTTGATCCTGCTGATTCAGAAGGCTTCAGGGAAAATAATACAGAAGAGTATGCAGTATGGAGAGATGACAAAAAAAATGAAGAGAGCAAAATTCTCAGCTTCTTGTTCGGAATGATGTCAAGATGATCTCACTGGGTGACTTTATGAGCTTGACCTTGTGAACACTTAGAGGACATCACCGGAACTAGGAAGGACAGCCCCTCCCCCAACTCCCACATTATAACTGGCAGTAAATCCTTTAACCCTACCCCCATGCTATTATAACTCCCAGTAAGTCCTTTCAGGTGAGAGTCAACCATTCTGTAATTGACTCTGTGTTTTAAATCCCTTTCATTTTCAACACACAGCTAGGGAGGAAGATTGTCATCTCCTTTCAAACAATACAAAACCAGGAAATGGAGGTGCCCCTGATGTCTTAACTAGACTCCAAAGTGCACGTTTTAAGTTGGAAATGACATATTCCCTCACAAAAGACTAAAAGGACTGGAACTCTCCATAGAAGGTGACTGGGTCAGAGGTCAGAGGTAGCATTTACTTTCTGCATCACTACAGTGAATTTAACAAGTGACATTTGTTTTCTTTGATGAGGTCATAAGTATTCGCTTGAAAATAAAAATTCTACATAGAGAAGGGCCACTATCTATGATGATCGCAATCCACATACCACAGAGTATTGTGGTTCACTGGGGGTTTCTGATGGTTCTGTACATGCGCTGGATTCAGCAGTGGCCTGTGGTCTCTTCCTTCTGAGTGCTTGACACAGTCTGAGTGTCTCTCATGTGCAGAGTGAAGTAGCCAGAGAGGAATGACTTTGAATGATGCAGGATCAGATGGTTTCCCAGGAAACCAGAGCCTCCCACACACCCCGGCAGCAACCTGATTCCAAGTAGATGGCAGCCTTTAAGCTTATCGAGGGTCTGGATGGTGTGGGACCCAGTTAGGGCAATGGAGCAGTTTCTGCTTCCAGATTCTCTAGCTGAAAGAAGAGAAAGAGTGAAGATGGTGAGTACCGAGGGCTTGCCAGAGATCACTGATGATTGTCTTCTGGGCATAGGAACTGTGCTGAACACAGTCCTGTGTATCTTCATCTGAAACCCACCTTTTTTTAGGTCCTCAGAATGTGGGTCATCATAAATATGTGTTTGCACATACTACTCACTATAAAGATGAAAATCATTTTTCTTTAGATAGAATTTTACTCAGTAGACCAGGGTGAGCTTAAGTTTGAGATCCTCCTGCCTCCGCTTTTTGAACACTATATGCCACTACACTAGGTCTTAGAAAATACATTTTAAGTAAGATTCTTTCCCTGGCTCCATCCTTCATGTTCTTTCTGTCCAGTTAACTTGACCAAGACTGAACCAAAGCATTGAAAAGAAATAGAATGGAAACATTCTTATTTGGAACCCAATTCTTAAAAATTTCTGTTTTCACCTCTCTTCCTTGGTGTGGGGTACACTGCCATCACCTCCCACTGTGAAGCATGCCTACTGAGCGGTAACCTGAATTCTGCCCAGCAATGTGGGAATGTGGTGTAGCATTTAGGAGAATTAAGAGAATGGAATGTCTTACAATGAAGCCACTTGTTGCTCATCCTGTTATTGAAACTAGGGAGGAGGTATGAAGGCGTTTGTGTGGTAAGTATAAAGGGTTGAATGATTTTGTTCCCCCCCACCCCCCGAACAATTAATGTAGGTGAGTAAGTTTCAAACTCCAGGAAAGTTACATGAATTGGGTACAAAAGATGCTTGTTTACTGGCTGCAGAGGTCCACCTGTTAAGTTACCCCACTGGCTCTTTCTCCTTTCCTAATTTCTCACACATAAATATGCACATACAGTGTGTGTGCACACACTGTATTTTACAACCATTCAATGTCATGCCAGGATGTATTTGCTAAGAACAAAGACCAGGCCAGACCGATGTCATCATCAGGAGGAGCAGGCCTTCATGGACTGGAAGTCGCTGAACAATCATATTGATTATATGTCAGAATACAGCCTTCCCTGGAGCCTATGGTTTCTGTGACTTGTCACACAGGCAGTGGAGAGGACACAGGCAAGTGCATCTCTGACCACTATGCCAGTGTTTGCTCTTGGAGGAGGCTTGGTTATTGGTCCCTCAAGTGCTGAGACTTTGGCTTTGTGTCTGTGAACTGTGACAGAACCCACTGTGTGTGTAGCTGCCATCTGGTCTCTTTGTATTACCCGGGGGGATTCATGGCCAGAGGAAGCAGCTCCAGCATGCTCAAGGTCTGTTGTTTGCTGCATAGCAGCGAACTGAATCTTTTCATCTTCCTGCTACAATCTGTAGAGCCACCGCAGGGACGCCACCTGCTTGCTTAGTCATCTCCTTTGGAGTCTTGTTACTTTTTGCTAGCTTCTAAGAAGTTGGGATTCAGTGCCAAGGTGGTATAAAATTCAGGATGTCAAGCTAGACAAGGAGCTTTTAAAATGGAGAAAAGGCAAAGGTTCAAGCCTTTGGGCAGGCACATTTGGACAACTTTTGCTGGTAGAAATGTGGTATAGGAGGGGACAGTTGACCTCCTTTCCACCTCTAGGTAAAAATGACTTGGGAGAATGTATGGAGGCTGATGAGAGATGGATAAAATTTAACAAGTGTTCTTCGTTGCCATCTGGGAGGATAGACTATGGATCCTGTCAGGGAAACCTAGACCTACATCACTATTAGAAACATATTTGAGGGCAACACGTCCCCAGAGAGAGCGTCATGGTAAAACTAGTAGTGTTAGGGAAAGGGAGGGAGAGTAGAAATGCTTTGCTTAATATGCTATGCACTATGAGCTGTCGTTCTTCCATCACTGTGAGGATGGTCAGGCAAAGGTTATGTTTTTTCACGGCCAACAGTGATACACAGAGCACCTCACCTGAGACCCTTATATTTAAGGAAAACGACCAGTGGGGACAGATTCACTTCCATTATGAGGATGACTAATGATGGCTATTCTAGATTTCTGTTTTAATCAGGACCTATGACCAACATGAGAAGATTTTTCTGAGGCCATGATTCCATGAAGGAAGATATTCAAGATGTGAGGAATAATATTGTTCCCACCATCCTCTGTGTTGAACAGAAAGATTCTTCCTCCCTAAGAGTATAAGTACTGAATTTATAAAATCCCCCTTCTCTCTGCAAAGTCAAAGCCTTCACACAACCATTCTTGCCGGGATATTTTATGTGGACAACATGCTTATGTAGGGCCATAAGCTTCCTAGGAGAAAGGCACTGCTCTTTTAAGGCATGTGACACCCCGAAATCCAAACAGAGGTCATGATGGGAAAGACTAACTCCTTCCAAAAACACCCAATGAAAGGCAGTGATCCCCATGACGACTGGGGTGCTCAAAGAAGAGTCTAGTTAGATAATCTCCAGAGAGGCTCAGTCCAGACATCATGCCATGAGGGCCTTGCTCTGAAGAAAAGAAGATGGTTCTCACAGGTGAAAGGCTTGCTTCTGTGGAGTACAGTTCTTTTATGGAGATCACCGAAAGAGGTAGGAAACCATGCTTGGCTGTCTTAAGCAATTGCTTCTTCATAGCCTTTTTTTGCCTGAACTTGGAGGATCAGAGAATTATTCCATGAGTACAATGTTGATCGGTGAGAGTGTTTGGGGATGAAGATGGAATCTTATCCTTTTGCAATATGCCTGGTCACTAAGCACTAGGTTCTCTTGTGGGGCTAGGGTTGTGCATTTAATCAGATGGACTTTCAATAGTACGATGGGATCCAGAGTAAATGTGGCTAATTGGACCCCTTGCGAAGCACTACTGTCACTTTTTCTACCATTAATTAACATGCTTGTTTTGTGACTGCTTAAGATATTCAAGGCGGGAGGTTTGTGAAGAGATGACTGTAGGAGATGTGCAAGGAGGTCATAGCGCATCTTTTGGCTCTCTTCTCTGTGTTAAAAGGAAGCAATTTAGAATTCTAGGAAGAGAAGAGGAAACCACAGCCTTGATGAAAGGATCCGAACACAACAAGACTAATGAAAAATGCAACATCTCAATATAATCACTCCATGTGGCCAGTGACAGAAAGCTAATGGGATCTGGAGGCTTACAGCGGATGGATGCCAACCAAATTCAGTTGACGTGATAGCATTGGCTGCTCTAGACTACATCCTGCAGTCCTGGGCACTGTGAATGGAAATGGATCAATTGACTATGACAGCACATGCTAGGCCATGTGGGACTTTAGTCTCAGTTACTGTTCTATTGCCCTAAAGAGACATCATGGCCAAGGGAGCTATGAAAGGGAGTGTTTATTGTGGGCTTGCTTACAGTTTCAGGGGATGAGTCAATGACAATCATGGCAGGGATCATGGCAATAGGCAAGCTCTTATAATTCTTCCCAGAACAATTCCACCAACCAAGGGCCAAACATTTATATATATGTACCTTATGGGGGGGCCTATACTTATTCAAATCACTACAGCTTCCATTTTCTATTTTTTTCTAATCCTATTGGTTGCCAAAAATGATTTTCTTTAACAAGCAACATGTTATTGTGAAGCTGAGGCATTATTTGTTATCATTATTATTAATTATTATTATTATCGTGTGTGTGTGTGTGTGTGTGTGTGTGTGTGTGTGTGTGTGTGTGTAATGTGCACATTAGTGCAGGTGTTTACAGAGGTAAGAGGTATTGAATGCTCCTCCTGGAGCTGGGTTACAGACAGTTGTGAGTCATTCCTGTGGGTTCTTTGCAAGAGCAGTACATGGTCTTAGCCATTCATTTGAATTCTCCTCATATTTGCAACCATATAGGGGTCTCAAAAAAAAAAAGCCAATGCTGTTTTTCTGAAGCTGATCAGGCATCACTGTATTGATGAGTTTATGTTCATGGGTTTCAATAAATTGTCTTGGGAAGTTCATTAGCTCTGTCAAGACACAATGACCAACCATTCATGTCAAAACCCTTGGGAAAAAATATGGCCCAACCCTAGAGACAGCAATGCCAACATTCTCTACCCTTGGTTTGCACTATCAGGGGAAAAAAAAAAAAAAAAAAAAAAAAAAAACTAAAGTAAAAAAACGAACCTGGCTCTGAGAGGTTGAATTAAATGGAAGCTTCATCAAGTTTGGCTGGGAAAAAAATCAGGAGCAGGTAGTATTGGAGGCTATCCCAATAGATCAGCCAGAAACCCCCTTTGAAACTCCCTTCTCAGAGACCCATGACACTAACTGCTTTATTCATGGAAGGAACAGCTTGGACCCTGGAAGGTATAGGGAAGAAATAATAACACCCCTGTTATCTCACGGCTTCAGTCTGGCCGGGTAAACTCATGACTCATGAGAAATAAGCAGCAATCTGTTAATGGTGCTATTGCTGCATTTACCACCTCTGTCCACCTGCTGTGCAAACAGAAGAACAGTTGGCAGGCATGGCCCTAAATTAACCTGCTATATCTGATGCTATGAGAGGCATCTCTAGACCATGAACTCACAGAGAGGCATTCCCGTTAGTCATGATGACTACTCTTGCCTAAGATACGTAAGTGCCCTGGGGTTATGTCATGTATAGTGTCTAGACAATAGCCACTGGGTGACTGTGGCTATCTGGCTTAACCAAACCAATGCAACAGTAATCTAAATCAAGTTCATCAGTGAAGCCTGACAGGGGCGCTGTGCCCCATTTTGTTGTATATGAAAGACAAAAAGGCCCATGTGGTTTATGTCCAAGGGCAGGATTGCTGTTCTTGGGCTCATTAATTTTTTGTGTGTATGTTCATGTGTGCAGAAGCCATGTTGACATATCAATTTCTTCTACTGTTTACCACCTTATTTTTGAGACATGGTCTCTCATTGAGTTCCTAAGTTCACTGGTTTGACTAAGCTAGCTGGCAGTGAACTTGAGAGGTCTTCTTCTCTCTGTTCCTCACCTCTAGTGCTAGGATTTTAAGTGTACCCTGTTGGGCCTGGTTTTAACATGAGTACTTGGATCCAAACTTAGGTACTCGTGTCTGTCTAGTAAGCACTTTATGCATTGAACCATCTCCCCATACCTAAGTTCATTTTTAATGACCCACCGTCAGTGGCAATGGCACATTCTGTAGATATTTTCTTTATTGAGACCACAGGGGGATTATGGATGTCAATGTTTCTATGGATTTTTCCTTTTATACAGCACTGTGACGATTGGCCTTGCCATCAGAGTTCAGATTCTAGAGACAGCTCACCAAGCTGATTTTTACTCAGTCAACTATAGCCAATGAGATGGAAAGAACCCTAGAAAGCAGCAGGTAAGTCTTCACTCTCTGACTTTATCCATGGTAGATGGATCTTTGAATGGCCTTAACCCACAGTCTGGATGAACATAGGCAGATATGGCTTTCAAATGCTTCTGTTTTTAGATAAGTACCCACCGCATGGTGGCATAATATATGCAAATGATGAGCAAAAAATTCAGGTAGTTTTCGGTAATTAGACCCTTAGTCTTCTCTGAAACTTAGTTGTGTCTATCTGATGTGGCATGGTTAAGCTCTTACTGTACCTCAGTCTCATCTTGTCAACTGCCTTCTGTTGGCAGCAATTCTAATCACATGTTGATTGGAAAAAGTGGGAACATATCTGGTCTGAGCATTTGCAAGGATCTGATCTTAGCTGTTGATGGGATGGATGGCTCAACCATATGAACATGCCAGGCTAAGATGGCACATTGACGGGTGAAGTTGGGGGAGATGTACCTTGGGCATCTCTGTTTATCTTTGCTTACTGAGTGAGGCTGCAGGTCCCATGGATCCTGAATGCTTTCTACCGCTTGTCAATTTTGAACAGTCATTGTCCAATCACATGAAGATTACAACGGGACTACTTTTCTTAGGGAAAGAAGATCAACCCATCTATTGTTTGTCACAAAATATATGGAGCCATTTGCTCTGGGTTTCCAGGCAGTGGTGGAGTTCACCATGTTTGCCAGTGGTCTGGCCTCACTGTGTTGTGCTGTGAGATGCAGGGTAAGGGAATTGCACTACCATGTTGGTTCTCTGGTTTCTTGGCTTCCCTGGGTCTATCTTTGTCCTCCTCAGAGCTGTGATGAGCTCTTGCTGAGACATCACCACCAGAACTCTATACCCAAGCTTCTTTCTGACCAGAAGAACACTGCAGTCACACATGTCTCTGGAGTTGGCAGTTGACATTAGATGCCATACATATATACATACATTATATATGCACAGATATATTCTCTAATGTTAATTCTTTCCTTTTATATCAACAGTCTTTAAAACTGCGTAACCCTTCCAGGAAGCCAACTAAGAAATCCACTCTAGGCTATGTTTTACTCTATTAAAAGATGTTTGAAAAGCTTTAAGCTCCCAGATGAAGCTTATTGAAGGAGTTTTAGTTCCTCTTTAGAGAAAGGTTGAAGTGTTTCCTGTCACGTTAGAGCTGGAGAAAATTTAAGAGATTTTTTTTAAACATTGTCACTCTACAGGAGGAAATACACCCCTGAGAAGTGATGTTCTCATGTGTACTGAATGAAAATGCTTATTTAGTATTTTAATTCTTACAGCCCCCTCTGCCTTCTACCCTTTCTTCCCTACTTGCAAAGCCATTGAAAGTTACAACTGAAGCCAGTAACCGATTAAGGTACTTTGGAAGCTGATCAGTGTTTGCTTGTAATAGATTTCAAAAACCCCATTCATTAAAGAAATCATAAAAAACAGAGTCACACAAAAAAACCATTTGGACTTGATGACTCAGAGGCAAAGATCTCAGTGTTCCTAAGTAACTGGAACTCATTCTTTTCTTCCAGGCCTTGTTGCCTGAATCGGGCATGGTGGAATTTCTACTTATTCCTGATTATACAGTATACAAGAAGCTGCATATAGTATTTCTAAATCACAGTGATCAGACAGATTACGTGAAGAACATTCTATTCCATGGGAGGAGTTTATACATGATACAATTTTTATCCAAAGTCACGAGATTCACTTTCATGAGCACTCAGTCCCCTTTGCGTCTAATTCAGCCCTGGCAAGAACCTTGTTTAAGCATACCCGTCTGTCTGTGTAAGAACATGTGCACATGCATGTAGAGCTTAGAGGACAGCCTGGGGTGTCATTCCTCAAGTGCTGTCTACTTCTCTTTGAGGCACAGTCTCTCGGTGAATGTCAAGTCAACCAATCAGGTGAGAATAGATGGCTAGCAATTTCCAGGGACACATCTGTTTCCACCTTTCCAGAGTGAGTGCCCTCATTTCTGGCCTTCTTGCATTGGTTGTGGGATCTGAACTCAGGTCTCCATACTTACAAAGTAAGCACATTATCAACTAAGCAATTTCCCCAGCTGTTATTATAAAAAAGTACAGCAACACTTTTTAGACTAAATTTGGTAAAGGAGTAGAGGGAAACCTGATACTTCAAAGGAGCCACACATGATTTACCAGATGCTTCCTCCTCTTTTAATAACAGGCAACTTTCTTTCATGGAGGAAGCTTAAGTTATTATGGTTTTTGTTCACCGAGAAGCTTGCCCCAGAGTCTGAATGACACAATCAACAAAGTTTCTAGTTCCAGGGTAAACTTGGAGGTCAGTGATCTTCTGGTCATGAAGGAACCCATTTAACAGCCACTGGCATGGGATGTGCTTGCACAAGTAGTGTCAGTGGGGTTGACACCAGCATCCAGGTACACTGATTTCTACACTCACATTTGCCATATGGTGACGAAATAACTTTGGCATGCTTCTCCCAGTTTTATGTATATGCCTTTTCAAAAGAAATCTATTTTCTGCACAGATACTGTATTCAAAACAAAAGAACATGTCATTTACTAGCTTAACTCTCAGCAACATGCAATTTAATTAGATAAAAACATATCCTAAGGCTGCACAGACTGTCTTCCTCATAATTATAGCCAGAAAGTGGTAGGCTTCAAAACAAAGCCAAACAAAACCTGAAAACCCAAACAAAGCACAACCGGCTTTGCTTTCAGGGAGAGAAAGTATTAGCATTTTGGGTGTATGTGGATGTATTCGGGACACATATAAATGCACGGGAATGAGATACTAGCAATCTGTGTTAGAATTGTGAGTGTCTACAATTCTGAGACATTGCTACTTATTCTCATAAAGATTTGAACTGCGGATGGCCTACAGTAGGTTTGTCAGGCCTGATAGTGCAAGGTGCCATTCTGACTATGGAGTGTGAATAGTGTATTATTGCTTCTACATCTACACAAAGGTTACTCACTCTGACATTGTCTATTGAGCTATGATTAGCTTTTTTTTTCTTTTTTGTAGATGGTGCTAATAGATTACCATAATAGTGTTCTACAAGACCCTGATGGAACCAGAAAAAAAAAAACCAAAACAAAACCCAGCATCTTAATATGACACTTGTCCCCTTTGATACCCTAATTATCAAGGCCTAACATGATAGCTAAGTGTCTGCTCAATGTAGGCATATTTCCTAACATTAGAAACATCTAGGAACCAGGGGATAACAGTCTCAAAACTGACATCTTTTTCCCTCTAAACACGGATTGTAGTTATGAATTAGTTGCAACTTGTTGTCTGTTAATAACACTACAGTAAAAGTTTTAAAAAATATTCCTTCTTTGATTTTATTGAAATACTCTCCCCTGTTATTTTCCTTCTGGCTTTATTAGTAGGGTGAGGCTGGAGGGGGCTCGCTCACAGCTTACTTTCCTCTAAGTATATACCAACTATCAGGTCCTTTAAAGTCATGTCTCTTCTGGGTAACTACATGAGGATTTTTTCCCATTAATTAATTTATTTATTCACATTACATCCCAATTGCTGTCCTCTCCTCACACAGACACCCCCTTCACTTCTCCTCTGAAAGGGTGGGGCTCTCTGGGTATCCACCCACCCTGGCATATTATCAAGTCCGTGCATGGCTAGGCGCATCCTCTTCTTCTGAGGCCAGACAAGGCAGCTCGGTTAGGGGAATGGGCGCTGCAGACAGGTGACAGCTTTAGAGACAGCTGCCACTCTACTTGTTAGGGAGCCCACATGGAGACAGAGATGTACATCTGCTAACCATGTGCAGGAAGCCTAGGTCCAGTTTGTGAACGCTCTTTGGTTGGTTGTTCAGAGTAAACCACCGAGGGTCCAGGTTGGGTTACTCTGTTGGTCTACTTGTGGAGTTCTACAGGAAGACATGAAAATAGTTTGACTCCTCCCACCACCTCGATCACTGATCTAATTTGCTCATTTCATTACTAAAGTGTGAGGCCTGTCTGTGTGAGGCTAACCTTTCTTCAGTCCCAGGCACTAGAATTGTCTTTGTAGTCTAAGCACTATGGTTTAGGTGCCTTGGGTCATGTTGTTAGTCATGAAATAAAACCTCTCTGAGGCAGTAAAATATCTCCATGCACACTCATTTGGTTTCTGTAATTGAATTTTCAGGCTGCAATTTTTCTCTAGTAACCTCTATATTTGTTTTGTATCTCAGCGTTCAGGAAGCCTTGTCTAATCAGTCGGTTCATTCACAGCAGGTCTCTACTGACTGAGACTCCTCAGAATACAATGAGATAAAATTTTATAGAGCTAAGTCATGGCATCATTAAATTTCGATCAGAATGAAACACAGTGTATGGTTCTAGAGATCGGTAGAGGTTTTCAAATCTACACAAAACACTGGCTCTTGAGTTCACCCCATTGGGCCACCCATCAGCTAATTTCTTTCTCAGTAATTTTGCCATAAGCATTCTTGATTCTCAGAGGCTTCTCTCACAGAGACCTGGGACAAGTTTACTCACCTTAATAGTTTGTGGTTGTTCATTTGCTAAACTCTTTTCCATTAATCTTGGGGCTCTATTTTATCCAATATGCATACCCAAGAGATTCCTCTTACTCCTTGTGATTTATGTTCATGACTTTATAATTTATGCTTTATAAATTGTGTTTCATCCTGAAGACCTCTCGAGGCTTTGCTAGGTAAATGGGCCTCATTTAAACCATTCCAGCATTACCAACACTCTATTGGCCCCCAATTCTTTGGGAATAATGATTAAGGATGCAGGTTAAGTTTACAGGATCAGAATGAGACTGGCTTTGTCAAGATTTAGGGGCCTTTGCATAAAAGATCTTTTAGCTGCAATCACAGGGAAGAAAGTTCAGAAAGAAAGATGTTCTTAGCTGTAAGTTGTCATAGGGGTTAAACAGCTGATTTATCATCAAATGCACAGAAGTAATATCTGCTTTCACATTTATTAATTCTGTAAGTTATCAATTGGGGTTTTTTTGTTGTCAAAATGCTTAAAACTATTTTTCTTGATTAATATGTTCTTATTTTTTAATATCATCTTCCATAAACTCTGTTTGCCTGTCTCCCATCTTGAGGGTACCTATTTTAGCACAGTGAGTAGTTGCCCATTTCTTTTGAAGAAACTTTAATATCCCAATGTCCCCCAAACCCAGGGATATTTAAGTTTCCTTAAATCAAAAGAAGCAGATGATTTCTCCTTTATTTATAAAATATTTTTGATCAGTATGAAAAATTGCTGATGTTGGAAAAGTAGGCATAACCAAGGCGGTAAGGGACAGTCCTGCATTTCCTAGCATTCCCGAGATTTCAGATGTGCATAGAAAACATGCAAAAAGAAGTATTGGCTTTGGATCTTAAATGTGCTGTATATATTAGCCTTCCTACCTCGTTCTCTTCTCCTCTGTCTCTGCCTTGCCTCCTTCCTTCCTATAGACAAATGACCCAACTTATTTTTCCCATACATTCATTCTAGGACCTAAGTGCCATTATTTCGAACTGTGAAGTCACTTTTGGCTTGTGTTCCATGGAGAGAAGATAAAGTTAATTTATCAGCCATGCACACTGGGCTGGTAACTGCCTGCTACTTCAGTTCTAGAAGGTCTGATACTATCTTCTGGCTCCTGTGGGCATGACACTCACATGCACTAAAATTCACACACACATAATTAAAAATAAAAACAAAAAGATAGCATCTAATTTAAAAATAGTTGCTATATTTTAAGATTTATGTACAGTAATAGGAAAATTGAGCAGAAAGAAATTAGATATTAGCAATATTGTTTCATCTAATCTTTAAAACTCCCTGCCATAAGAAAAATACACATCAAAATCACCATAAAACTAAAATGAGAGAACCAAGAAGTAAGTCATATTGATTGACAGCCTGGATCATAAAATTAGAAGTAATTTGAGTTAATTCTCAGTCGCTGCCTTTGAACCATGACATTGGATAAATACTTCCATAAAAATTGTTTGCTAAATTTTATAGATTATAATTCATACTGCATATGATTAAATAATATACACTTTTCTAGTTATAAATAAATCAATATATGTTATTAAAGCCAAGTGTGTAAATAACATATTTCTAATTAAACAATATTTTACTTTAATTATAGTCAATAGATGGAACATACTAGCTACTGCTGTTGTCTGTGGTATGTCATTCAAGTAAACCTACATAACTTTAATTTCAGTCATGTACAAAGATGGTCATTCATAACACATACACAATCACAATCACACACACAATCACACACACAATCACAATCACACACACAATCACAACCACACACAATCGCACACACAATCACAATCATACAAACAATCATAACCACACACAATCACAATCACACACACAATCACACACACACACACACACAAACAATTATTGAACCATTTCTCTTTTGAGTCAAAGAGCTGAAAGAGAAGCCATTTCAGCTTCATTCATCAAGAATGCATTAATGTGGTCCAGTACTGTAATTTTGTTGGCTATTCTCATCTGGAGCTTTTGTTATGGAATTGAAATCATTTCCTTCCCAAATTAGCTCTCTGCAGATGTGTTACAAAAACCCCATGAATCTAGTTCTTGAGAGTTATGGAGTTGATTTTAAAGATCAGGCGTTTGCTTTTTCTTCTCTGGGGAGACTGTGGTTTTCTAGCTTTTTCAGATGCAAGTATCTCCGTGTTGCCTGTTTTGTTTTGTTTTTTGTTAATTTTGTCTTTGTTTTGTTTTGGCCTGGTCCTTGGATTGAGATGCTAAAAAAGTATTCTCAAAATGGTAATCAAAGGGTTTTGGAATGGCCCTACCTTGCTAATGAGAAAAGGTAATAAGATGTTAGCTTTACTTTGATGACATGGACTTAACCCTGTAAAAAAATTGATAGAACTGAAGGCTCACTTTCAAAGAAACCTATAATATTTGTGAATCTTGAGTTTTTCCATTGGTGAAAAAGATAACAATTGCTTATCAAATATGGTAGTATCTTAAGGAAAAGATACAATTTATTATTTGTACATATGTGTGTACACTAGGAAGGCATATGCATATATGTGCTTGTGTGTGTGTGTGTGTGTGTGTGTGTGTGTGTGTGTGTGTGTGTGGTGTATGCTATTGGTTAAACTCAGGTGTCTTCTTTTATTTCTCCCTAATTTGTCTTTTGGGACAGGACCTCTCACTGAACCGGAAGCTTGCTGTTTCAGCTCCTCTAACTGGCCAGCAAGCTTCAGGATTCTGTCTGCCTCTCTACCCCCAGTGTGCGGTTCCAGATATGCGCCAATGTCTTGGATTTTTATGTGGCTGATTCAGACTCCGATACTCATGGTTAGGCAGCAAGCACTTTGCCCACTATTTAAATTGGAAATTTTGGAATAGTGTTTTACTTAAAATGAAGATTTGTGGCCACTCATGGTAGCCATAATTCTTTCAAGGATATCTTAAGGATCTTTTATATTCTGGAGTTTACCATGGAGGCAGAGGATTTCTGGTTATGGTGATACCACACCAAAAGAGGCATAACATTGGGGGTGGGCAGAAGGAAACAGCTCTCTGTTATTCTTAAAACCAGTGCTGTTTGTTTAGAGACCACCTGCTACTGATCATTGGATGTTGTATAACCATTTAACCTCTATGAACATTTGTCCTCTCATGCTTATCCATCGATGATGTTATGGGATAGAGATGTGCTGGACCACACCAAATCACCTTTTAGTTTGTATGCCGGCATGGGAAAGTATCATAGCATTCTATTATGGCTATTATTGCTGTATTTAAATAGTAACCAAGCTGACCTAACAGAGTCACCCGCTTTTTATATGTAACATTGACAATTTTCAAAATCACCCAGATAACAAGTAGAATGTGTTTTATAGGGTGAGGTCAGGGTAGAAAGCAGGCAGGAGAAACACTGAGTGGGTAGTGACGTTTTGGGTCTGAAGGAGACTTATGTCACTCAGAGTCCATAGTGGGAAGTGTCCCAAAGCAGAGTCCAGTTCAACGGGACAGCAGGATGGTACGTGGGCAGGGAAACTCAATTGTAACATGAGCAGATGGAACACAGATGTGATCCACCTAATCAAGATTGAAAAGCCGTAAAGACAACACACTGGACATAAAATGAGTTTGGGTGCTGCCGAGGGACCAGGAAGCTGAGCCTGGAATGGACAAAATCCGGACGAGAACATCTTCCTCACTCCGTTCTCAGTGAGGACAAGACTTCTCCAGGACAGGTCTTGGTCTTTAAAAGCGTCTTGTTAAGAATAAAATTGGAAGACAAGGGCACATAAGAGCACAGTTCTGCAAAGTCTAACTTGGGATTAGAATACCTATGGCTGTGGAGGAGAAAGCACACTGTTCACGATTTCTGAAGGTTGGGCCATAAATGTCAGTGTTATGGGGTCGCTGAGTTGTTATAAAAGCAAGAGTTCTTCCATATATACTCAGTAGCTAAAACTCCTCTTATTCAGCCATTCTGGAGACATCTGTGGTGTGCTTTCTAATGTTTCAGGGACAGGGATAGGTAGATACCAGGGACATCAGAAGAAGCAAGATGGATGTGTTCCTACAATTAGGAGGCAATGGGTTAGCTAGCTGTCTACTACAGCGAGAGCAACTCTGACCAGTTATCTTTCCTCTCCCCTCTCTCCATCTCTTGACAATGTGCCCACAGCTCCTGTCATCAAAAGCTAGGGTCTTTCCCCTATTCAGATTTAGATGGATGAGTTACTTGATAGATAATAGGCATGAATGTAACTTGATGTTATTTCCTTTAAGGAGTATTATACTGGCTAGTTTTGTGTCAACTTGACACAAGCTGGAGTTATCACAGAGAAAGGAGCCTCAGCTGAGGAAATGCCTCTATGATATCCAGCTGTAAGGCATTTTCTCAACTAGTGATCAAGGGGGGAGGGCCCAGCCCATTGTGGGTGGTGCCATCCCTGGGCTGGTAGACTTGGGTTCTATAAGAAAGCAGGCTGAGCAAGCCAGGGGAGCTCCTGCTTCCTGACCTGCTTGAGTTCCAGTCCTGACTTCCTTTGGTGATGAACAGCGATATGAAAGTGTAAGCTGAATAAACCCTTTCCTCCTCAACTTGTTTCTTGGTCTTGATGTTTGTTCAGGAATAGAAACCCAGACTGAGACAGGTATCTCTGTGTGTGGGTGAATGTTTGGGCAGTTGCCTGAGGTTGATGCTGGGAGACACCTTGGTCACTTTATATCATTTTGAGGTAGGGTCCCTCAACTGGTCCTAGAGCTCACTAACATGGCTGGTTTCTACAATGTCCCATCTCGTGTTTTCCCAGTATTGTAACCACAGGCAGGCTGTTGCCCCCTACCCTTCTGTGTTTACTGGGACTCTAGAGATCTAAACTCATGCCTGTGCAGCAAGACACTGAGTCATTTCCCTAGGATACTTTGTGCTGTTTCTGTAACCAGGCCTGAAAAAGTGAGCCTGGCTTCTCTGTTCTCTCTTTCAGAACCCGTGGCCAGGATAAAGACAAGCTTGAGGTAACACTCTAAGGGTGAGTATCTGTGAACTTAGCCATTCTTGCGGTAGCTATCTTAGAGCAGGTGACTGAGATCCCTGATGGGGACTGGTTTGGGTGAAAAGAGCTAAAACTCATCAACAGCACAAGCAGAAAAGCCTGGCCCAAATTTTCCTGATGTAGCCTACAGCTGTGGTCCACATTAATGGTTGCTTCTACACGCTAGGATTGGGATAACTCTGCTGCATAAAAAAAACCTTAAGGAGATGCCTTTACTTGCATGTGTGACTCCGGATGTATGGTGGGCATAGAACTTTCTCGTATGGCTTATCTAATTACCTTGACAGCTGCCACATGGTCACTTCACTTTGTGCTGTGTGGACATGGCCTCAGTGTCCATCTGTCAGAATATGGACAGCCTGGGGAGGTTGGACATTGTGGCTCTGATCTGCAGGGTAGGAAGTTGACTAACATGCTTGATGTGTGACACACATACATATATGTGTGTGTGTTCAAATATATATATATTATTGGAGAAAAGACAAATAGACAGAACATAAACACTGATAACTATGACAAACTTATAATACTTCTAACTAATCCAATTAGCCTGTTTCCTAACAGGATGGGCCCCATTCTAAACAAATGAATGAATAAACATGAAACCTACAGTAACACAACACTGCCTGCTCAGATTCTGACCCTTGGGTAATCCCAATGATTCCCATTGGCAGAGAGCCGTGAAGTCCGATTTACCCTTCAGATCTGATTGGAATGGATGCTCAAAATGACCACCACAGGCTTTCCTATTGCTCCAGCCATCCTTACCTGACTGCCTTAACTGCCTAAGGCAAGTCATATCAGTAGAGACTGGGGAATAGGATCTTTGATTTCTGTTCATTTTCAGTTGTATTGGGGCATCTTTTCTGCTCTTCTCAGTCCAGCTCTCCCAGCTGGGTCTTTGGGAGGCAGCCAGTTCCAGGCTAATGCGCTTCTCTGTTATCTGATGCTGAATCTGCTCCGCAGAGGCAGTGATAATGATAAGAGCTAATTGGATGTATTTTTAAAGCAAACCTTTTAGTGACTTAGGACAGACCTTCTCCAATTATCTTCCCTTCTACTCTCTGGCTGTGCAGAAACCGCACTGATGTGCAAACGCCGAGTTTTGAAGGGTGTCGAGGGCAGCAGCATTGGAGAAGCTGAAGGGGAACCGTGTTTAAAACAGGAACGTGCTGGAATAGAGAGGTTGGGGGCTCTGCTTCCATTAGAGGAAGGTCAGGTGGCTCAGGCAGGATAAGAAGGCCCAAGAGTGTCCTAGAGCGAGCTACCTAGCAGCCATGCCTGGGAGGGAAGACACTGCATGACATCTGGGGAGGGGAGGAAGAGCCCAAGCTTTCTTATTCTCTTCCTTTTCTCTAATGAAAGTAAAAATAGTTCAATGCCAAAGACTTGAAGCCCAGTTCGAGATAGATAGTTTTAAATTGCATTTTCTAAAATGTTACCTCTCGGTTGGAGAGAAAAAGAAGAAAAAAAAATCAATTTAAATCTTTACCCTTTCAAAGTGTAGGGGCAAGGGTTTGAAAGCCCCTAAAAAAGGAGGGCGCTCAGAGACAGTGAAAGTGTTATGTATTGATGTGGATAACAGTGAGAGAGATTGAGAGAAGTGGAGAAACCCATCTCTGCCTGACTTTGATTTCTGAGCTGGAAGCAGGGAGATAAATTTGTTAATAATTGCCTTTGAGTTGGGAATGAATCTGCCACCATTACCACCGTGCTCTCCAGGGGTGCTGGCTCGCATGTACTGCATTAGCCACACTTGCCATTTAGGTATGAGCATCATGTCACCTGCGGCAGACTTATCTAGGTTGTCTTACATAAATCTGAGGTCTGTTAGAACGACAGAATGTAGGCTGTGCCTGCTAGCCGTAGTTGAAGATAAGGGGAACAGTGAGAGATGGGTGTGGTGGAGAGACAGAAAGTGGGAGCAGCTACAGTCATGGTCGCTAAGGTTTCCCTCTGGCTGCTCCTCAGCAGGATTTGGTAGTCTTTTTGTATGGATCCTTATAGCCTTGCCCCTTGAGAACACAAAGAGTTTATAACCCAAGCATCATTTACTCAAAGGAGGCTTGAAGTTGAACTCTGTGTTATTACAAAATTATATTCAGTGTTATTTTTAGGTGTGGGAAGGCTTTTGAAATATTTATTTTAATCAATATTAATAATTAAGTCATAAATGCAGTAAGTTTTAGGTTAGGTGTTGAATTATTGCAACACAGCGTATTAGGCAGTTTTAAGGGTATTGGAGATGAGATCTCCCCCTCTTTATTTCTTGTATGGTTACAAAATTGTGAGTGCATCTTAGATCTTCTTGAGAGTCTTGTGGACATAGTAATACATGTCCAAACTTCTAATCAGTCTTAAATCATTTCTAAATAGCAAGGAGACTGTCTAAAATTAATTTTAATACAGTAGTTAGATAATATGCTGGTATTTGCTCTAGAATTCAGATTTCAGAATCTATAAAACAAAGCCTTATCAAATATTAGAGATAGTCTATCAAATACACACACACACCCCATATACAAATATATCTATGCATCTATATACACACATGTATATATATGGTTATTCATAATGGCATATGCATAACACACATGCATATATAATAACATATTTTTTCTCTTTCTTGGGAATATCTTGTACCTATGACCATGGTGGACAATGTTCTTTAACTACAAAATTGGAGTGGGGTTTGATTTTTAAGTAATAGGGATATTAGTGAGATATTTTGGAATATAGAAAGTTGTTAAGTGAATCAAGGTCTCTAAAGTGAGACTACTTCTAAAAGTACTAAAGCCATTTATTTTGCCAAGAAGACAAGGCTCTGAGGATAGTCACTTTTGGCAGCATAATAGATTGTTACCTATCAAACCTTTATATCTAAATGGACTTGTGTACATACACCAAGCACATGTATGTGCCAATCTTCCTAATGCTATGACCAGAATTGGATTCCCTCCTCCCTCTGTTCCTAGGCTTGGCCTCAATTCCCCCGTTACTGACCTCCTTAAAGATTAAAATTTTAGACTCATACCCAATGTTGTATTTTTATATGTTATAATTCTAGAAAGCACATACCTGGTGGTTTGTTCGATCCACTGTATTAGCCGTGGAGGGGTGTTCCCTAGTGTTCTGACGGACTCGAGTGGAGTTTTGCTGTTCGATTGTGGACGAGGTTGGGATGCAGAACTCTCTGAAGCATCGTTTGAAGTTTTCATCCAGGAATGCATAAAGGACTGGGTTCAGGCAGCTGTTGGTGTAGCCCAAGGCAATGCAGAAGTGCCAGGAAACAGTCTGAAAAGTGGTTTCTGGAATCGTGATCAGTGCTTTGATGATGACGTAGATGTGGATGGGGGTCCAACAGACGATAAATACAGCCACAACTACCAGCACCATCCGGGTGATCCTGCGCAGGTTCCTGTCCTTTTCTTTGGAGCCAGACAGCATGCGGACGCTCTTGAGTCGTAAGATCATCAGTCCATAACACACAGTGATTATGAGGACTGGCATAATGAAGGCAAAGATGAAGACACAGATTTTGAGCAGGTTCTCCCAGTACCAGGTCGGGTGGGAGAACGTGAGGGTGCAATCTATGGACCCTGGAAGAAAAGAAATTTCAAGAACAATTAGCAGTGACATTTATTCGTGGCATCAGGTACTGAAATTGCTCCTTTGCCTACTAATACCTTTGACCTGAGCTGATGAAGGTTGTTTCTTACAGACTGGTAAGAAAGGAATTAAAGACATGGAGAGATCCATCCATTGATATTCCGAGAAGTTACTTCCTCTTTTTCCTTCCTACTTTTTCTATTTTTCTGCCCACTTGAATCACATTAAGATCTTACAAAGTGAGAAGTTATGTACGTTTCTCAACGAGTCAGAAATTCTGTGGGATTTATGTTGTAAAAGATATAACCATTGTCCAAAGTTTCTAGGATTTTCCCGGTAATGGGTTCTCCCCTTTCACTGCTGGATGGCAGCTGCCGTTAAGTCAGGAAATGTGAATTTGTCAGATAGGCAACTGCTTAGAAATTATGAGCAAACCTCACTAAAATGTTTGCTTGGCTTAAGCTTTAATTACTTTTGTGAAACTATATTCCCGTTTATGCAACATTTTTTGATGAAGTAAGTACAGAGAAATCAGAAATGAGTAGGTTTTTGTTCTTATTAAAATACCTAGAAGGCTTGAAATTATAGAGAAATGTTTTTGATTTCAAAATATTTAAAGGCATTTTTTTAATTTGGTGTGCAGTTTGACAAAGACACCGGACTACGAATTCTGCTTAGTTCAGACATCGCTGATACTTTCAAACCATAAGTACCCTCATTCCTGGCTCAGGCCCATGTTAACCCTTACCCTGCCTGTATTTTGTGGTTGCCATGAACATTACAGGCAGACCAATGGCAGAGGAGAGTATCCAGTTGCAGACGTTGACAATTTTGGCATTTCGAGGGGTACGGAAATCCAGGGCTTTGACTGGGTGGCAGACAGCAATGTAGCGGTCCACACTCATGGTGCAGAGGGTGAATATGCTGGTGAACATGTTGTAGTAATCTATGGAGATCACTATCTTGCAGAGGATGGTTCCGAAGGGCCACGTTCCCATCAGGTAGTTGACACTCTGAAAGGGAAGTGTACTGGTCGCTAAGGCATCTGCCAGAGCAAGGTTGAAAATGTAGATGTTGGTGGCAGTCTTCATTTTGGTATATCTAGGAAACCAAAGAACAGCAGAAGAATTGATTATGGTAGGCTCCACCTGAAAAAACAGGTAGCATTCTCTTAAGAAAACACCAGTGGTTAATGGAAGACCCTGAGAGCAGACCCAGGACTTTTTCAAAGTAATAGTTGATGTTTATAATTGAGTACCCATGAGATAAATACTAATTTTCCTAATTACAAGCTTTCTTTTTTATTAAATAGTTACTACAATATAAAAATAGCATTTTGGGGTGTTATTTATTTGTTTGAGACAGGATCTAGTGTATCCCAAGCTAGCCTTGAACCTGCTATACAGCAAAGTTGGTCTTGAACTCCCGACTATTCTAACTCTAACTCCCAAGTTCTGGGAACATAAGTTTGCACTGCATCCTTTGTTTCCTTGTTTTAACGCGGCAGCCATTGTGATTGGTGCAATTGGCATAGGGAATTGCCATAGGGAATTGCCATTGGGATAACAATTTAAACATATACAAGATATGTATATATATATACATATATATATATATACACACACACATATATATACATATATACACACATTTAATATATTTTATATAACATACATAATTTAATAAAATAATTTAAAATATATCATATATGAATGTATGTATTCATATATCTCCATATATGAATATATGCATATATGCAAACATATTCTTCCATATGTATATATTAAATTATATAATATACATAATTTAATAAAATTTAAAATATATCCACATATGGATATATGTATTTATATATCTCCATATATGAATATATGCACATATGCAAACATTCCTCTATATGTATGCACATACATTATATACATATAAAGTATTAACCACAATTGTGTGCATGACCCTGCATTCCTCTACATGCACATAGATACACATCACAGGCACATCCATGTGCTGTTCACTATGGAGCATGGACATAATCATTGAACAGGACAGATAAGGGACACGTAAGGTGGAAAGCACTTTGGAAGCCCACAGTTTGTCTTAAAGCTCAAGTTAGAAGATGGTGATAGGAATAGGGAATTCTAGAAGGAAAACAAGAACTGCAGCCAAGGGGTAAAATCCTATCGGGAAATGACAGTATGAGGGAGAAGTAATAGAGAGGCAGGAAGTAGGGGAAAGCGTGTGTTGTGAGGAATAAATCACATCTAGTGAATGGTGAAATAAGCTTTTCTGCCTTATTTGTGAAGCCTTTGTTGAGTTGTTATTGACATGAAAGAAATGGTACATAGCAAGTACAATTTGCTAAGTGTTGACATATGTGTAGTAGTAAAATCACTGTCGTCAAAATCAGTGTTTCGTAAACCACCGCTGTTAGAGCCACTTTGCCACACCTCTTTTGTAAAGAGCTGTTAGAATACAGCTACACCCGTTTATTGGCATCGCTTGGGATCTACAGCTGTTTGATGCACCCACCAGTGGCTGCCTTGAACCATTGCAAAAAGAGACCTGCAAGATACAGCATTTTCCTCTCCAGAAATAAAAGGCCAAACGTCTCCTCTTCACTTCTTCCCTTTCCCTCCCAAACCCCACCCCAGCATTTCCCAAGCAACCACCTATCCTGGTGTGCTTTCTGTCATCACATTTGCATTTCCTACTGATGTATGCAAACAAACATCCAATATGTGTGCCTCTTTGTCTCATTTCCCTGTGTCACTATTTTGATGCCACCCAAGTGGTTGCATGCATCAAAATCCTTTTATCTTGCTAAGAAGTTTTTCCTTGTATGACTGTACCCCAATTCCTTCCTCCAGCCATTTATCAGAAGGAAGTGATTGGCATAGAGCTTTTGAGTGCTGTCTATTAATCTATTATGAACATTCAAGTAAAAGTAATCTGTTTTATTCCCCTAGCTAAATATCTAGGAGTGTTGTCTGTCTTGATGGGCTACAGAGAGTTGAATGGGGAGGTTAGGAACGATACACAGAAACATTTATAATAATGAGATTGATGAAGAAAGCACATTCTCTATGTAGTCCAATGGTTTTTCACGTTTAGTTTCTATGTACTCAAAATCTTAAATGGTATTCCAGCTTTACTCTGGAAAATGACTCCTTTCCACCCTCTATCTGTGAACTGTCCAGTAGGCTCTGTTACTATTTCAGGGCATAAAGATGTTAAGAGAAGTGGGTCATGGGAAATAGAAATAGCCATGGGCTTCAACAGAACCACTATGGTTTAGATGGTTTGATTTTTTTTTTTTTAAACATGACCTGTATATTTACAGTTTTGCTTTCGGCATAATGGCATTAAATCACGAGGGTGCCTTTAAGAGACATGAGTAGCAGGGAATTTTTAGGCTATTAGTTGTAAGTTTTCTCCTCAAAATTAATTGACCTGGTCATTCTAACCCTGGTTAGTTCTTGAGAGAAGGTTGCTATAAAAGGGCAAGACTGACACCTCCATTGCATCTTCCTCTGGCCACGTGTTATATTCCTCAAGCATGAAGAGCTGTCATGATACAGCCTTGATGTGATGCAGAGAAGGGTTCTCCGCAGAGCTGCAGCCATGATGTTTGGTATTTTAGCCCTGAAGGTTGTGATCTATATAAACCCCCTTTCTTTATATATTATCCATTATATATTTCTTTACATAACCATGGGAAATGAGCTAATTAAAACCCAGAGTTTTTTTTTATTTTTCTGGGAAGGTGTGTGTGTGTGTGTGTGTGTGTGTGTGTGTGTGTGTGTGTGTGTGTGAGAGAGAGAGAGAGAGAGAGAGAGAGAGAGAGAGAGACAGAGTCAGAGATAGAAACAGAGAGACAGAGAGAGAACAGCTCATGAGTTTCTTTAGAGGGGCTCAAACATGAGACGTCTTAGTGTCTATAGTTGATAGGAAAATTCATTTGAAAAAAACCCCTACATAGCCACCAAACTCAAGCACTATTGCTGATGCCAAGAAGTGCTTACTGGCAGGATTCAATTTGGATGTTTCTGCAGAGGCTCTGCCTGAGTCATACAGATATAGTTGACGATGCTTGCAGCTAACCATTAGACTGAACATGGGCACCCCAATGAAGGAGTGAGAGAAAGGACTGAAGGAGCTGAAAGGGTTTGTAACCCTATGGGAAGAACAACATAATCAGCCAACTAAACCCTTCAAAACTCCCAGGGACTAAAACACCAACCAATGAGTACACATGGAAAAAAAGAAGGAAAAAATAAATAAAGAAAGAAAAAACCCTGTCTAAGAAGTAAAGAGAACACACGAAAATGTAATATACGAAGCAAAGTTTTCCTTGAGCTTTTTATGTACAGAAGATAGCAAGTTCCTTTTAAATTTCAGTTTGTGTTTAGAGTTTTTCAGTCTCATGAGGTTAAAAACCTAACTCAGCTCCCCAACAGCTGAATTTTCTGGGTTATGGTATTATAGAGCCTCTGGCATAGGAGCTTAATTCAATGTTCCAAGACTGTTTTGGTCTCCATGAACAGCAGGGAGCTGAAACTTTCAGACTGTTTCATGGATATCACCAGGACCAACCAGCTGAGGCTGTTTCCTGAGCTCCACATTTGACACCTGGTTCTTTCTGCAGAACTTGCAGAACAACTGGTGGGTTCCAGATGCAAGGCTACTTTGCTTTAGAACTGTTACTGCCTTAAAGGATTTTAACATAAGAAGATAGAGACGGACAGTCAATTGAGGACATAAATCAGTGTGATTCAGTAAAGACTGTTTACCTGACAAGCATAATTTCAATGGAAGCAAACAGACAAAAATAGAATTATAATTGTGATTTTTTTAAAAAAGCTTTTTAAAGTCACTCACTTTGGTGTCCAAGAAATTTAAGCACTTTTGATATTTTGATAAGTGAAAAATATTTTCCCCAAAGTAGAACATACAACACACACACACACACACACATACACACATACACACACACATACACACACACACATACACACACACACACACACACACACACACACACACACACACACACACACACACAAGCACACATTCTTTTCTTCTCTTTTTAGATAAACTAAAACTATCAGTGATAGACCTGAGACTCAAAGGCATAGCTTTTGACATTAGTCACAGTCTAGAGAGAGGGACTTAAAGCAATTTTCTGACTCATTACACACTCAGTCTTTTCTTTATCCGCTCACTGCCAGGTACTTGGAATGCCTAGTTATTTCAGTTAAAAAAGCATTTCTTCCCTTGGAATGAGGCAATTGTAAAATGAAATTTGATTAGTGTTTACCATGAAAGGAAAGTGATGGGAGGGAATATTACTTTTTCATTCTAAAATGCATATCCATACCACAATATGACATTATATGTGGTTAATACAGAAAATATTACCTGTCAATTAAATCATACCAAGCAAATATTATAAAGAACTTTCTGTTGGCATTTTATAGGATCACTGCTGTTTAATTTTTTTATTATGCTTAGAAATTCTTCCTCTGAAGGGAACTGGAATTTTTTATTCCAGTTACTCATGCTTTGAGTCACATCAGGAGCTTTCTAAATATATGAAAACAATTTGTAGAGGCAGGAGTTTGGGTATACCGCCAGCATTTTCCTACAGTCTTCTATCTGGACAAATGGCTTGCTTTGGAAAGGGGTACTGTTACTCGGTGAATGAGCCTTTCACTATGTTCTGCTGTGGTGTGATGGTGTATATATTGTCCTAGGAAAGTTAAATGAATTATCAGAATTACACAGGGACCCATGAATGAGCAGAATTAGTAGGTAGACAAATTGAAGAATGGATTGTCTTTGCTGTTCCTTTTGCTCGAATGGGTCTTGATCAAACCCATAGATATTAAATACAACCCCTCTGCAGTCTTTATTTTTTTCCTTCATACTGTGTAAACTAAATGGAAGTAAAATGAAGAAAATGAGTGAGATGCTCAAAATGAAGGAGCGAGGCATATGGTCTGGGAGACCCTCTTCTGTACCTTCCTCGTTTTGACTGCTTCTTCTCTACCTAAATACTGTATTTATCTCATTAAACTTTGATGATAAATACATAAAAATATGTATTCTAGATGATTGGTTAACTGTGTTCTTTAAACTTACAAGCATTATTATACAGAAGTGTTTTAGATATGTGTTTGCCTTAGGACCATCAATGTTTGAACTACCAGAGTATCTGTATATATAACCCAGGTCCTGCACTGGATGGAGGCATAGCATAGCTCCTTATCAGTATCTTTCTACTCTCACATGTCTCATGTATATCCTTTGCTTATAAATGTCCATCTTTTGTATGTGGTTGTAAAGCAACTGCTGTCTGTTGCTATACTCATTTCTCATACCATTCCCCCAATTATTATTGCTTTCTAGTAATAGTGAACTATTGATTTTGGTTCACTAAGGGTAAAAGAAGCTTCAGTGAATCAACTATTTGTGTGGTGGTTTACCAGTTGTCTATCTTGCTTTTGAGTTGATCCTTTGAATTGTCGTTAGTTTTTGTTCAGAAACAGAATGGACAGAGGGAGCCCGAAAGCATGAAGACTATGTTTTCTAATCTGCTTTGCTGGCTTTATATCAAATCATGTCTTTCACATGGCTCACCTCTTTCCCCATCATATTTAAGTATTCACAGTAAAGCTGATGAGATTTGAAGAAAGTCTCCTAGCCTTGAGCCCTTTCTAACCTTTTTGGATTTATCAGTTTGAGTGAGGAAGGAAGAGGTTTAATTCTGAAAGGCTCAGTGAGATTCCATTATAAATTCAGCACGATATTGGAAATCTCTCTCTCTCTCTCTCTCTCTCTCTCTCTCTCTCTCTCTCTCTCTCTCTCTCTCTCTCTCTCTCTCTCCCCTCTCTCTCCTCCCTTCCTCCCTCACCCCCTCTTTGCCATGACCTTTGTGTCCATAACCCCACATAGAAATCCATATTTTTAATGGAGCAGAAAATCCTCTATTCAGCATTGTCTTTTCAAGCCCTTGATGAATGAGGTAAATCAAATGAAATAAAAATGCTTGTCCTACATTGCAGGGAATTGTGCAAGTAGAGATATTGTCAAGTGAACACCTGTCTGAATTTCTGTCTTATTATTCAAGTTGAGGTGTGTGTGATTGTAAGTGAGGGAAAGAGACAGAGACAGACACACAGAGAAAGGAAGGAGATAAACAGATACACACACACACACAGAGGGAGAGAAGGAGAGAGAGATATTAATTCTATTATAAATTCTATTATAAATAAAAAATCTTATTTTCCATGAACATAAAAAGAGGCCAAATGTTATTTCATTATTTTCTGTTATATTTTCAAACCTCTTGCTTTGCTCTAAAATGTTAAAAAGCGTTTTATTTGTGTTTCTTTTAAATGGCCATTGAGCACACTTCCCATGAGCCAATTGAAGCAGAGTACACATGGGTGACATCATACGTGAATCTTCCCCTGTAAGTGAAAGCTGACTTATTTGTCACTTTGACCCCAAGAGAAGGCAAATAGAAGTTTCCAAAAAAAAAAAAAAAAAAAAAAAAAAAAGTTAAAGAGGCATAACCTTTCAGTGGTGAAGTAGCAATTCTCTATGTGTCTGGTATAAAGGACTATGGGGGCAGGGGGGTGAGCTTTGGCTGAGTGGATTCTCTCTTTACCCATGTGCTCTGTTTTCTCTTTCTCTCCTCTCCTCTTTTCAACATCCAGTCTCTCAGAGTTACATGGTTTTACTTTCTGGAAGCATTAGTGAGCTTTACGCATAGAAAATTTAAAATGAATAACTGGTATTGCTTTTATGTTTACATCTGGGGTCAATAAAAGTCAGAGTGAAGTGTGTATCTCCTACTGCTGGAAGTTTGAGGGGCTGTGTTTCTATTGTTCTAAGATTCTTATTAACACTGGTCTTCATTTTATTTTACTGTCTTTGGCTGTTTGCAATTTTCTCTTACTTTAATAAACACATCTTTATTACCTTTTAAATTACATGTGTACAATGTATACTGACCATTTTCAGTGCCCCCATCTCCCTACCAGTCCTATCTATATCTTTTCTTGCCCTCAAATCTCTCTGTGTTTCTGTCTGTACATCTCTCTCTCTGTCTGTATGTCTCATATGTGTTTCTTTGTTTTATTCTGTGACACATTGAGATTAGTCAGAGCTATCAGTGTGACTGTCACATCCTATATTTACAAGAAAAGCCATGTTTTCCTTAAAACATATATATTTTAGAGAAACATTCCTTTGCCACATTGTGTTATGTAAATAAGCATTGGGAACTGAATAATTTAAAATCTGCAAACTAGAAATTTTTCTTGCTAATATTCAGGATATACAGACACACACAAACACAGAGACAAAAAAAGTATACCAGACAAACATGCACTCTCAAACACTCACACATACACATGCTTACACAAACACACACACACACACACACACACACACACACACACACTTGTACACATATACTTGAAAACATCATCAGAGCATCCTTTGTAGAACTGAACTCTTTGTCTCATGGATAGTATGTTTTCCTTCTAAGAACGGATTTTTTAGAGCATAGGTATATCTTTCAAATTCATAGCTTCTGAGAGGAGTGGAAATATGTTTTATGCAAGCACCCACAATACATAAAATCTAGCAACTTCAGATAATGGTGTGTCTGTAGATATATATATATATATATTTTAATATTGGAGGAACCATAAAGAGAACTCTAAAACATGAAAAAACACTGTCAACATTATGAATACATTTTTAGAAACAAATATCATCATTAGAAACCTAAATTGCAAAAGCTTGTAAAGATCCATACTTGTGCAAGCTAAAAATTCTTTAGTGAACACAGGCTGTTGGGAAATCATTTTCTTTTGAAATTAGCCAACTAGTTGTAATGGCTTATGTGTATTTTTGGTAGTATTTTCTGGTCTTATTTTTGGTGATAATTTGATAAAGTTTTACTCAGCCAATGTAAGTAGAACAGTGACAAAGCAAAAAGCAATAGAAGCAGATAAAATTGACCTGCCCTTCAAAACCCTAGCACAAGACGGGTAGCACCCAGCGCCTGTTGAAAGGGCTGAATAAAGGAATGGGAATAAAATAGTATACAGCTATTTAATTCCTTGTGACAAGAGCAATGTTTTCTTAGTGATGCAGAAACTTTGAAATAAGATGAAGATGGGTCTTTTTTTTCGTCTGCCTAGTTCATCTTCAAAGTTTACAGCCATCAATTGCCTTTGGCACAGAAGTTCATGGACGAAGACTTCTGATGTAGAGCATCTCTAGACCCAGATGTATGGGAAAGGATCCAAGGTACAGAGAGCTGTGTGTATGATTGGGTCCTCTCTGCCCCTTTTCTCCAGACTGAACTGAGAACTGAAATGTACTTACTATACTACCATGTTACCATTCCTATTTATGAGTGCTTTGCCAACAAGATAAAACACTTTGCCTGAGAATCTCTGGTCACAGCCCAGCTCAATCAAGGTAACTATGGAAAATAGTTTTACCTTCTTTGCAGAGATATATTTCCTTAAACTATCACTGAATTCAGCTTTCCATGATTATGTTTGTGTGTGAGTGTTTATTTTGTGTGTGTGTGTGTGCATTTGTGTTTGCTTATTATATGTGCTTATGTGTGTGTCTGCATGTGTATTTGTGTGCATGTGTATCTGTATGTTCATGTGAATTTATGTGTGTGCATGTGTTTGTATGTGTGTGCATGTACATCTGTGTATATGCATGTGTTTGTATGTGTATGTGTGTGTGTGCATTTGTGTATGCACATCTGTGTGTATGCTTGTGTGTGTTCGCGCATAAATAGCAACTCCAATAAATCATAGAATGGAATTTCACTGAGTTCGCTCAGAGCTCCTCTCTGCCCGCCTCTAACAGAGAGGGAATCGAGGCAGGGCCGAGTCTTAGAGTCCTTCAGTGTGCAGCAGGCACTCAAAAGTGGAATGTTAGCCAGCGATTCAAAAATAAGAACAGTTCTGTGTTGAAACATTAACCTCATTTTCAGTTCATTTTTATATCTCAAAGACCATTTTTGTAGTGCAGGTGTTGCTGTTTTCTTAATATGACTAATAAAGCAGCTGGCATTCATCGAGGATGCAGTCTAGAAGCTGTCAAGATGACGTCACTCTCAGTGACATTTTCATTTATCTGTATATTATTCTATTCAAGTTTTTTCCCTAATCAAGAAAATAATTCACATGCACACACAAGATGTACATACATACACATGTCCACACATCCACATGCAAACACTCATCCACATGCAAACACACACGCATGTCCACACATGTCCACACATATGCATATGCACACACACATCCACACATTCACATACAAACACAGACATAGTCATCCTATGATAAGCCATCTTATTATCTTAAGAAATATTATGTTCATAGTGTCTTAATTTTTTCTTTTGTGCCCCGCTCCTTTTTTCTTTTTGAAGACAAGGTTCCTCTGTGTAGCCCTGACTGTCCTGGGACTCATTCTGTAGACTAGGCTGACCTTGAACTCACAGAGATCTATCTCTGCCTGGGATTAAAGGTGTGTCGCCACTGCATGGACATAGTTTCATTTCTTCTAGGACTTCAGTCTTCTTTCCTTCATTAAAATGTCTGTTTGAAAAATTGTCTGTGGTACTTGGCAGCCTGTCCAGATGTGTGGGCAGTTGTTTCAACAATTACTGCCTTTCTTCCATCTCTCTGTTTATGTGTTTAATACATAATGTTAGGATTTTGGTGTCTACTCATGTTCAGTTTCGTGTGATTCATCCCGTTTCATGGCAACACTGATTTTTAGTAATTTGAAACATTAAGTATAACTTGTTTTAAAGTCACTGTGTGATTGCTTTTTCTGTCCAGTTTTGGGTTTTGTGTTCCCGATTGTCTCCATCGCAGCATAACACTGCCATGCACGGACAGTATGATGACCGTAAATTTGAGGGAGATCTTTGAAGCCAATACCACTGCAGCCTGTCTGGAGTCATGGCTGGAATCATCTGGTGTTTTACTAAGTGTGGAAGATGAGATGTGCTTCGCGAACACACGTTAGGCTAGTGTCTGTTCATCTGATTTTGGATGCCTGACTTCTCATTCTTCAGAGAGTTGCTAAATCTCTCAGATGCCACCTAGCCTTTCTGCCCCACCGCTGCACTATTCTGTCTGGCTTGGGAACTGGAGGGACACAAGTGTCAACTGGCACAGTTACTGCTGCTATGTGGAAGTCCTGTCATGAAACTGGTGTTGCCTATACATCCCGAGGCTTGTGTGGTCTCTTCTGATTCCTAATGATCCCTCTGGGCTCTCAGTGTGTCTGGCTAGGAGAACATCTTTCTCTTCTAACTCCATCATTCTAACATTCTCATTTTTCAGTTCTTTTATTCATCCCTTTCAAAAGAAAGAGAAAAAATTACCTATCTTATAGAATAAAGTAAAAAAAAAAAATGGTTTGTGTTTAGTTTTTCTTCATCTTCCTCTCTGTGAGACTGGATTCTGAATGGAAAACTGCTTCATGTTCCATAGCTCTGTTTCCTAAACTTTAAATAACCTCGTTGAGAGGCCACCAGTTCAGGCTTGTGACAAAGTGGGCTGGCATTTCAAACTGGGTATCAGGACACAACTTGGTCACTCCCACTGCAAATGTATTCATTTCAGGAGAAAGGCCAATGGTATTTCTTTTTCACCTATTAATTTATTTTATATTTCCATAATGGGTTAAAACATTACTAGGGGGAAAAGTAACACTTACCAGGACTCCTTAAACTGCTACATCATCCATAGGAATTTTTCTATTGTGTGTGTGAATGTCCATTCATAAATTATTTACTTGTATTATTTTGGAAAAAAAATTCTAAGGTGTTCTGGTTTATGGGGGCCAACAATATAATATTTTTTGGCTATCTATGGTGAACCATCTTGAAAATAAAAGATTGAATGTACCTCAAACAATATAAAAAAATTAAAGGCAAATGTCGTGTTCTCCATGGGCTTGAGAATATATCTTGAATTTCTTATGATTATACATGACGCCATAGTTCTACTGAAAACAATGTTTATCAGAGTTCAACTGCTCTGTCTGTTTGTATTTACTGTACTCCAGAGCTATCTGTAATTTACACTGACCTGACTGTTCTGCTTTGCTGAAACTTAGTAGCCTGTAAATTTCCCTGCCTCTGATGTTCACGTTCATAGCTGTTATCAATTATGACAGTGTTGACCATTTTATATTCTTAGAAGACTCCATTTCATGGCAGTAAAAGATCCTTGCTGTATCCTTTACATACCTTAGCCCTCCCACATCCTTCCTCATGTTTAAGTTCCCTCATGGGGCAGGAGAATCGATAGTAATGTACACTGGTAGTAAAGTTGAGAAATTCGAGAAAGACAAAGAACCCAGGCAGTGCTCGAAGAATTCGTTTAGTTGCAACCAGTGGGTTTCTCCCTTGTGGAACAGAATTCCACTGGGTATCAACATCATATGAAAATTCTTCATAATGCAAAGCCAACCAACAACCAACCAACCAATTGAACAAACAAACCACCAACAAAAAGCCAACAATAAAAAATATGTTGACTTTATAAGCACATTTATAACAGAGATAAGACAGAATTTTCCCACAACCAGAAAACTGCAAAGCAACATTGCTTCTCAGACAATCTCAGTCCTTACTCTTAACTTACTTTTCTAATGTATATAATTATTGATTCCTACTTATTAAGTTACCTTTGTGTTACCAATCAGACAACTCGTTTCTCTTGCAATAACCAACCTCAAATCTCTGAGGTTCCCTGTTTTTCTTTCTTTTTTTAATATATAGCAAGCTTCTTAAATACACACACACACACACACACACACACACACACACACACACACAATCACACACACACAGCCCTCCTGTTTTGGAGCTAGTGTGCATTGATTGTGAGGTGCACTTAGACATAGTGATGTAAATTAGGAGGTTGTAATATCAACAGGAGACCATAGAAAATTGGCCATGAAGAGAAACATTAGAAATTCTCCAGTGATGTAAACAGAGGAAAACAGGCTGTGTGTGTGTGTGTGTGTGTGTGTGTGTGTGACTATTGCTATGGCAGCTGCTGTACCACTAATGTCCTAGCATGTGCACTGAGTATTGCCTTTAGAATAGGAAAATTTGATTCCAGCTGGAGCTAGGAAATTATGGAACCAAATGTTTTATAGCATCTCACTATGTTGTCAACTGTCCCCCTTGTTCAGAGCCTTTGGCCATGCACCGTGCCTATAGCTAAATCTTTACTGAACTCCAACTTATCTCTACCTATAAGATACATTTCACTTCTTCGAATCCTAGCCCCAAAACAAACAAAACATACTGTACATTTGTTACACGTGGATGTTTGCTTCTAACTTGAGAAAGGGCACAAATTCAAGAAAGTTTCTCTCAATGATAGAGACTGCTTTACCTGGGGATAACCCCAGGTATGCTCAATAAACCCAAGCACTATTGCTGATGCCAAATAGTGCTTACTGGAAAGAACCTAATATGGGTGTCTCCTCAGAGGCTCTGCCAGAGCCATACTGATACAGAAGAGGATGCTTGCAGCTGTCAGACTGAACACAAAGACCCTAATGAAGGAGCTAGAGAAAGGACTGAAGGAGCTGAAAGGGTTTGCAACCCCATGGGAAGAACAAAATTAGCAACTATCCAAACCCACCACAGCTCCCAGGGACTAAAACACCAACCAATGAGTTCGCATGGAGAGACCCATGGCCCTGTACATATGTAGCAGAGGAGAGCATTCTCTGGCATCAGTGGGAGGAGAGGCCTTTGGTCCAGGAAGGCTCGTTTTCCCAGTGTAGGGGAATGCCAAGGTGCTGAGGTGGGAGAGGGTGCACCATCATGGAAGCAATGGGAGGGGGAGGGGAACGGGATTGTGGGAAAGGGATAACATCTGAAATGTAAATGTAGAGAATTTCCAATAATTTTTTTTGGGGGGGAAATGTTTCTCTCAGTTACCAGTTTATAGGTTCATAGCCCTTGAATGGATTTATGTTTGCATCATGTAGATGCTCTCAAGTCGAAGAGCATTTAATTATACTATAGTGGGTACTTTCATATTTTTCAGGGATAGTTTATATTTTACAGCGAGTTTGGAGTGTTTCCTGATTTAAAATGTTAGGTGTTAGGCAATCAAGGCACACCCTTTTGAAGGTAGCAATGGTAGTTACATCCTGGATGCCTGACACTGTCCTAAGAGCAAATGTGAATCTATTCAAGGGCTCTGAACCTATAGGTTACCAATAAAGATGACCTACACTTATTGTTTCATTGTAATGGAACAATGCACCACTTCTGTGCGTTGTAGTGACAACCAGCAGGTGGGCTCTGTTTACCATGAGCTAAATGTGTTTGTTCTAAGAGGTTTGCTTGGACTTTTCTCAAACTTCATAGCAAACTTATAAGATGCACACCATCATTTCTTAGTAGATAAATAAACTAGCATTCATGGAGGCTGTACGGCTCTTCCAGGAATAACGAAGGCAAGAAATCTGGGCAGATGGCTGAGTAGGAAGCACTGAGAATCCCTCTCCCCCACCGAGCTATGATTGCCCTGGCAGAATCTGCCTGACGTAAATATTTTGGAACTTTGGCGTACATCAAAGACTTGAAACTTCTACAGGAACATTTAGGCAGATAGCTGCAGTTAATTTTGGTCAGTTTTTACTTGTTAAGTGGCTAACCCCCCACCCTCAGCCCAGTGGCAAGCCACGTATGAGCTGCAAGAGCAGTCTGCATACACTGTGTAAGCTCCAAGTAAGGTAGGCATCAAGAGCCTTATAAATACTGATGTATATGTGTTCCCCTCTCACATGCAGAGACCAAGGCATGGAGCCTTGTTGAAATCTCCTCAATGGTACAAATCCCTTCTCCCACAGCTGAAGTGACTTCAGGAGATAAAAGGGTTCTGAGATTCCACTCTACCCTTCTTTCTTTCTTTCTATCTATCTATCTATCTATCTATCTATCTATCTATCTATCTATCTATCTACCTACCTATCTACCTACCTATCTATCTATATCTATGTATCTATCTTATCTATCTAATCTATAGATGTATCTATCTAATCTACGTATCTTATCTATCTAATCTATGTATCTTATCTGTATTTATCATCTATCTTGCCTTTATTTTGGATGGAAGACAGTCATGAAAGTAAAAACAATACAAAAGGTATATATATAAGAAAAATGAGAAAGTGACTATGTCCAGTAAAAACATACAGGCTCAGAAAAGGTAGAAAAGACATAAATTTCATCTCTGGTGGATGCTTAGAATAGGAGATCTACATGATTTAAAACCTTTGGTTCAGTGAAGGCTTGTTTCCCCAGTGTAGGAGAATGCCAGGGCGATGAGCTGGGAATTGGTGGTTGGGAGTGGGAGCATCTTCGTGGAAACGAAGGAAGAGGGAGAGGATAACATTTTAAATGTAAATACGTATCCAATAAAAATGATAAAAACCAAAACAAAAACAAATATCCATGAACTTCAGACACAGGAAAAACGTGGTTCCAGATTTAACAGGCTATTGTATGTAAGCTTGATTTTTTTTTTTTTTTGCCCAATATAATAAGGCACAGACATAGGGAAATACAAAGACAGGAAGAGAAGCCAAGCAGAAGCTACCTGAGAGAGAGAGAGAGAATGAGAGAGACGGAGGGAGGGGGGAGGTGTGCGTGTCAAGACTGAGTAGGAAAAACAAAAGCCTTTAGAACTAGTCTTAAAGATGGTCCAGGGAGCAATGGGAGATGTGGAGAAACCAGGAAAAGTGTAAGTGAGCAATGCACAAATACTGTTAAAGGGGGAAAATGCTAAAGCAAAGGGAGGGAAACCCCAGAGCTGGAGATTACGGTAACTGAGATGGAAGTTGACATGAAAGATACCAGGGCAGACTTCACTGAGCAGAAGAATCATCCAGTTTGATTGCATTAAATCTGGAGAACAGGAAGAAATGAATGAAGAACGAGAGGGGAAACACAAAAGACTAAGGCATCAAATAGAAAGAGAAAGAAGAGATGGTGTTGGAGACCCAGACACTTCCTAAGCTGGATGGATGGCCCCATGCAAGCATCCAGAAGAATGATGTCCCCAGGTAGGATGGATCCTAGACCCACTTTCCGATGCATTAGAGAACCTGACACAAGACAAGAGAGTCTTAAAAGCATCAGCTATATCACATGGAAGAATTTACCTTGGCTGATTTCTCGTCAAGAATGTTGGAAGCTGGCGGCAGTCAGAGGGTTAGTCTACTTTCAGTGACAAGAGAAAAACATTATCACATAAGACGACTTGAGCAAATTTCTTCAAATGAGAGGGAGACATGAAGACATTTCTAGATAATCAGAAACGGATGGAATTTGCTAAACCTGTGGGTTTTAACACATCCTAAAGTGCCCTTACAAACTAAAATGAAAAAAAAAAAAAGCTGACAATAACTTAAGGTCATATGAAGAGAAGATCTCCCCGGCTGAAAATAAACAGGACCTAGTGCTTACAAAAGCTAATTTTTACACCAGTGGTTTGTAGCTACATGCTTCTATTTTTGCATGAGTTACATACCCAATACAGTGAAAATGTCAGCCTGAAAGGTACCATTTCTCCAACTTTGCATTGGAAGTCTACAGTTTGTTTTCTATACAAGGTACCAAAGCCTTAATAACAGATATAATATGCAGTCACTGATAATTGGATACTAACCCCAGAAAGCTCTGAACACCCCAGAAACAACTTACAGACTATATAAAGTTCAAGAAAAACAAAGGCCAAAAATAAAAAAGAAAAATCATTATGCTTAATCTTTATACACCAAGAAAACTTTGACTATTTCCAGGTTACATCTTGTTTTACATGTACTTTATACTCATTGTAACTAGTAAGATTTTAAGGCATACTATCAAACCTTAAAAAAATTAAGTACAGACAAAAATGTATTCATATACTGTTTTGCAAAAATGCCTTTAAAATCTGTACATTTATCTTTGTTTTATAAAATAAAGTAGTTCAATTAAAAAAAAACAGTACCACCAGGGGGTTGGAGAGATGGCTCAGCAGTTAAGAGCACTGACTGCTCTTCCAGAGGTCCTGAGTTCAAATCCCAGCAACCACATAGTGGCTCACAATCATCTGTAATGGGATCTGATGTCCTCCTCTGGATCTGAAGAGAGTGACAGTGTACTCATATACATAAAATAAACAAATATGTTAAAAGTACCACCAGAAAGCAGGGATTGTGAGTAGTGTGGCAAACACTAAGAGAGCAAGTAAATAACCACCAAACGTTCAATTAAAGAAGACCCCTGGGCATCAGATATCTAAATTAGATTTGCTATCAATCATCAGTGGTGCTTAAAGTAGTGATGAAGAGCACACGCATTTCAGGAGTCTAACATCAACTTAACTCAAGTCTCAAGGCATACCTACCAGCAAATAGATCTTCAATCAGTGTAAAATGAACTTATGAAAAATGGACGCAAAATGTTCTAAACAGAACACTGTCAAACAGGAGTTGCAGCATATTAAAAGGCTTGTAAGTCTGGGGTAATTTGATGTTCTCTTCTAGTATCTGTGGGCACCTGCACACACACACACACACACACACAACCTACACACACAACACACATACACAAACACACACAAACACACATGCACATACACACAAAAACAAAATTACTTAACAAGAAAATAGGGTTGGAAAAATGGCTCAGTAGGTGAAAGCACCTGCTCAGGCCTGGGGACCTGAGTTTAATCTTCCTGCAGATCCCAGATTGCAGGAAGAGTGTGAAGGCCAGAAAATTGTCCTCTGACCTCAACACAGTCTGACCTCAACACAAGTGCTGCCCCACCCACAACCCTACACCTAATAATATAATTAAAAATAATTAAAACAATAAATGCTTATACTGTATCAGTATTTCTCCAAAGGGAGTGGGGGGTGAATTAGAAGGATAGGAGACAGGATTTATACCCATGTCTGTTTGCTGTGCAGTCTGGCCTGTTAACTCTGCAGCATGCATTCCCCGATATGAACTGTCTGCAAGATCATCTGTTGTTACCAAGGTCAGTAAGGTTCATGAGCATCCCAGCCCACATTTGTGCTAACAGATGCTCACAAAATCACTGGTAGCAGTGGAGGCCCCTATGAGTCTTACCTGTATTTTAAACACTGCTGGGATTCCTAACAAATTTCAGACTACAAACAATTTAACACTGGAGTTATAAATATGTTGATGTTCCTTGTTACGAGAATACTAGATAAAGATAATTATGATTTATTTCCTCTGTTGAATGGAGTTTATAATCATGGAATTTTTTTAAATGTGTTTTAGTGATAAACGGTAGCATAAAACATTAGAACTATATACCAAGTTTCAGAATGAGAGGGATTAAATGTGGGGGGGGGGGTAAAAAGAGAAACTTCTGCTGGTTACTAAGTTTTTAAGAATAATTTGATTAACGCTCATGGCAGTTTAACTTGAAATCCCATTTGTCACAGCTGCAGCTGAGCATTCTTTTCTTCCAGCTTCAGTGTGCCCAGATACCTGCTGCTACCTAAGTAGTGTAACATTTCATTAGAGTCTGCAATAGTAGCTTTCAGGGCCAATTGAAAGAAAAATAAAGGCAATGCAATTTAGTGCCCTGGGATCCTGATTTACATAAAATTACATATTCATGATAACTGTTTTCCATCCAATAATTACATAATTTTTTAAAAACTTAAATATCATGCCGACCTGGACTTTTTTCTAGGAAACAGAAAGCAGCTTATTGAAGTTTTTTTTTTTTTTTTTTCCCTTGTAAGTAATTTCAGGTGGAGATTTTTTTTTTGGAAGGTATTTCCCTTCTCCTGTGGAGAATTCAATAGCATTTGTTAAGGGAAATATGATTCATGAATAAACTGGTAATTTGGCAGAGAAAGGAAGTTTCACTAGTTTTTTATAAGGCTGGAAGTTCAGTCTTATGGTGCGACGGGGTTATTAAACCAGTACAGGATTTGCTTCCAACTTGGAATGGACTCATTTGGCAGTAACAATGTTTCAGTCACAAAAAAGGAATTTAAGTGTGGTTTTAATAGGAAAATTCTAAGTACAGAGATGATTTATATTTTCATGTGGAAGCTTTCTATGCGGTGTTGTTTTGCTCTTGGGAATCATCTGTTATTTTTTCAGCTTTGCATTAGTTACTGTTTTTGTTCCTACCAGATGGCTTATTTAGAAAATGTTTGAGTTTGGAAATATATATATACACACACACACACACACACAGAGAGAGAGAGAGAGAGAGAGAGAGAGAGAGAGAGAGAGAGAGAGAGAAAGAGAGAGAGAAAATATTAATTTGAAAATACATATATAATGTATATATGTTATAGATATGTATAATATATGTGTATATATACATTATATATACATTGTATCACACACATACATATATATAGATGCTATAATATAAATCACTATCAACATATATAGACAACTTTAAGAACAGTTTGGTGTATTTAATATTCTTGCTTTGTGATCAAAATACTCTATTTAATCGTTTTTCCAAGCTAAAAATAATAACTTATTAAGCTTTGTAAGTAAATGTTATGGGGACTTTGTGCTTTAAAGCATCTTGACACCTGAATCTGTATTTAAGTTTTTCATAAAATACATATGTTTATCATTACTGTTTCCCCATCAAGCATCCCTTACTGGTTAACACTGTAATACACATTCACGTAACATTTCTTTTTGGTCCATGGGGATTCCCAATCAGACATAGCTGTCCTGACTTGGAGGGACCTTTAAGAAGCAAGCTATTTTAAAGTGGATGTGTAGATAGGATTTTGAACTGTCTCTGTGTGTGTGTGTGTGTGTGTGTGTGTGTGTGTGTGAGAGAGAGAGAGAGAGAGAGAGAGAGAGAGAGAGAGAGAGAGAGAGAGAGAGAGAGAGAGATGGATCTATTCCCATGCTGAGAAGATAATGGTTTAGCATTTAAGTGGCTAGGAAAGGGCAGGTATTAAAAATGTGTTTTATTAGATGAGAACAGCCAAGAAAATGATAGAGATGTATCAAGGGTCACCTTCTTTGCTTAGTTTGCCAAGGGTTTTGTCTCTGATGGTGACAGGAAGCCATTAGTTTAGAGTTAGCCCCAAATTGAGCTATTTATTGCTGTTTTCCAGAAACAAAGGTTAGTCTAATTTTTACATCAGCCTGCCATTACATTTTTTGAAATCAAACATATGCCTCGGTTAGATGCACTGGAGGTCACAATTTTATCACTGAAGTTTACAGACACAGAAATGTTGCTAATTTTGTGGCCATCACATCTTTGGCTCTGGGAAGTAGCATTTTCCTTACTGTCTCAAGCTTTGCCTGTTGTGCATTTGTGAAATTCTGGGTGTGCAGTAGAAGTCAGGACACCTGAGACATCCCAAAATCTTTCGTGCTTTGAGCTCAGTGTAGACACCTCATTCATGCATTTCTGTGTCTTCCTGCTTTTTGTGGAGGGAGCCCGTGCTATTCACCTGTGTCACAACCTTTGCCGTTCTGTTTCTTTGTTCTGCTGAGGCATGGCTTCACTGGGTTTCCAGATGAAAAATTCACAACTAAGGACTCTTCTGTCCATGTTAATTTATGGTCTACCACTAACAAAGCAGGATTCCACTCATATTCTCTTAGGATACCTCATTTCTTTTTCCAATCTGTCCTAGTAATGGAATATGGAATGAAATGGAGTAGTGTATTCAAGATATCGGTCTGGGAGATGATGAGGCTTGGTTTTCATACTGTTCATGAGTAACTGCACCAGCCAATGAAGAGCATAAGAGGAAGAGGAGGGGGAGGAGGGGGAAGAGGGGGAGAGTTCTTGATAGAAGCAACAGTAAGATGGGGATTTGTAATAGTCTTTGCATCTGCTTCCTGTACCCAGGATCTCCAGGCCCACACAGGCATGCCTGTGATCTGGACTTAGTTTGGATGGCAGATGACCTGTTCAGAGTCTCACCATCTGCCGTTTCAGTTGGGAGATGCAGATACAGGGCAGAATGGCATATCTTTTTATTTAATTATGAGAATGCTTTAGCAAAAATACTGGAATAAAGTTGCTGCTCTTTATCAGTATAGATTTTCTTTTCTTCCTTCCTTCCTTCTTTCATTTATTTATTTGTTTGTTCATTAATTTATTTATATTTTTAGATACTTGCAGATTTGATTTTTTTTTTCAGATTCAACCTGTGTTAGTAAATGTGGCCTTCTACAGACTCTCCCCATGGGTATCTTTGGGCAACGAAGTAGGAGAAAGGAAAGGCCATGCCCCTCAGATCAGCATCCTTCTTTCAGTATAAACGTGGAATAGCATCTCTCCAAACCAAACCATAGCAGCCCCTTTTACAACAATCTAACCTTTAAAATACTGATAAGATATTTGTTTTCTTACTCTTATGTATGTGTACGAAGATGTGTCTTTGGGTGGGTGGTACATGTGAATAAGGGAAGTCCCCCAGAGGCCCAACACTTCAGATATTTTAGAACTGGATTTACAGGGAGTTGCAAACTTCCCAGCTGGATGCTGGAAACCCAACGTGTGTCCTCAGAGAAACACGTGCCCTTTACCTCTGAGCCATCTCTCCAGCCCCAAGAATTTTACTTCAGAGAATTTCAATTTTGGTTTTAGTCATTACTGCTGAGGAACAGGCCCCTAAACATCCTTCTGTTCTTTTCATTTCTCTTCTTTTCTTGATACTGCCAGGTATAGAACCCTGGGACTCAGAGTTGCCTGCCAAGATTCCTACCACTGAGCTGTAGGTTTAGCCTAGCACTATTTTTATTACAAACTAGAAGCAGGACATGGGAAAAGCAAAGGGTTAAAAATGATTGCAACATTAACAATATATAATCTGGTCAATAATGTTTATATATGTAAAGGGATGTACATGTAGATACACCTTACTGTGCATAAAAAAGAACAAGAAAAGTCAAATATACTGGGATGAGGAAGGATGGGAAGCAAGTAATGGACCCGAGCAGTGAGACTGGAGATTAAGTTAATAGCTACCCCAGTTCTAGTTCTTTTTGGGGTGTGGGTTCTGTAGATAATTACATAAAATACATTTGATAGAAAGATGTCAAATTTAATGAGGGGTTATACATCTTTCATTTCTAATGCCAATTTTAATTATAGAGAAGTTATTTAGTTGTATAGACTTTAGGTTAATAATACTAGTAGGTTAATAACTAGATTAATATAACATCTGGTTAGTGTTGTGATGTGGTGTTTTTATTTATTGACAAGTTTTTACTTGAAAACAAACTTTATAAAATTAAATAAAATATTACAGTAAATTAGAGTATTAGAATGGCTCAGCTGTCTTTCATCCCATGGACTATAGGGTTTTAAATACAAGACTGGAAAATTCTCTCTCTCTCTGTGTGTGTGTGTGTGTGTGCATGTGTATGTATGTATGTGGGTGTGTGCATGTGAGAGAGAGAGAGACAGAGACAAAGAGACAGACAGAGAGACAGGCAGACAGAGAGATTGGGACAGAAACAGAGACTTAAATGGAACTATGGAAAAGCCATGGTTCTTTGCTAAATAATAAATATCCAAAGCTAAGCCCAGTACAGCAACTGTCTCCAAACCATTTATTGACATGAATATTAGCTATGCTGGTCACAGATATGAACCGCTGGTAGCAATGGTGTGTGGGAGTATCATAACTTCAGATCATAGCCGAGCTTTGGCCAGTAGAAGTCTACAAATAATTAATGGATCCTGTTGTCCCAAGCGGAAAGGCAGACTCAAAGAACAAGACCCAGTTAGCCTGAGATAAAATGTTCACTGCGAATGTCACAGTGTGGCATAAAGAAAACCTACAGATGCAGACTTTGTCAGGAGCCGGATCTCTTATTTCCTCCATTTTGACCCCATGAGGCAGGGCCTACCAGTATCCTAAGTCTTGGACTGGTTCTGGGAAGACATAGAAGTGAAGAGAGTATCCAGGCAGCCATTCAAGTGAGTCCTCAACAACTGGCTCACATTCCTATGTAGTGGAACTTAGCAGTTTTAAAGGCTGAAAAGTTAAGTTCTGTTTTATTTATGTTTCTGTTTCTGGGCTTGTATGTATATCCAGATGTTGCTCATGTATATACTAAAGATAATATGTATCCTGATCCATGACTAATCTAAAAACTATTTCCAAAGGGCTTCTTTGAACCATTATCATTTCAAGTATTTTAGTTCTTAAATTTTATGGCTGTCTGTTTCAACTAGAAGGCTAATCAATTCGTTTTCTTTTGTGTGTAAATTTAGCAACAGAAACTCTGTGCGGGCAGGGGGGGTGGGGATGTAACAGATGCACTGGAGGACACTGGCTTCATCATTGTACCAGTGTTAGGGTGATTTTACTGTATTAGAAGATACGTCTTTAGATCAAACACAATTTGAAGGTGTTTAAAAGCAAGGGCATGTTCTTTCTCTCCGTCACTTGCCGTTATTTGGAACTTCTATATCGCTGAATAAGCATTGCTCATAAAATGATTTGTGTTCTCCCTTAGACCGAGCTTCTGAGAAAAAGAAGGTTGCTATCTAATTTGGCCCCTGTGCCTAAAATCTGGTCCATCCAAGAGAGCACTTAGTTCATAGTACTCAGCAAACATAGCAACTATGTTTACTATCCTTGAACATCCCTCCGCCTGTCTGTTGCTTTTCTGTTACTGTGCTGACCATGACCAAGGCAATTTATTAAAAAAAAAAAAAAGTTTATTGGGATGGAGGCAGAGCTTCTGTCTCCAGAGGGACCACTGTGAGGAAGTGGTAGGCATAGAAGCTGGGGCAGAATGCTGAGAGCTCACATCTCAGACCACAGGCATGTAGCAGAGAGGGAGGGAAGGCAGGCTTTGAACTTTCAAGCATGCTCACAGTGACATAGGTACTTTTTAGCAAGACCCCACCTGTTAAATTTACCTGAAGCATGCAATCCACTAGGGAAAAAACTATTCAAATGTCTGAACCTCGGGGTAGGGGCAGTCTTATTTAAACCTCCATACTCCCTCAAACCACTTCTACCTGTATGGCCTCACATGCTAGTAATAGCAGTGTGTGGGGAAGGGAGTCAGGAGAACCAGGAAGTCTTTAGAGTCTTAAATTCTAGGGAGTATTTAGCACAAGCCTGGGCTATATAAGAGCCCCAAACCTAACATTTTCTTCCCTGGTTATACTTTCCCTTTGAGAGAGCTTTGTTATTCAGTATAATGAAGACTTTAAAATCCATTCAATTTTAAGATGCCAACTTTAATCCTCAGATATAAGATTTATATTATAGAGGGTTAACTGATTTTCTTTGTTCATCAGAAGAAAAAAAAATTAAAAGATGATCCTTTCTTAGCACTGTCTGCTTTTAATATACAGTCACTTATTTCGGCAACCTTAGGCCATTATTGGAAGCAAACTCATGTTTAATTTCACTCAATCCACGTGCTTTTCTTTCTAGAGTGGATGGAGGATGAATAAGAATGAAGCGGCGTCAGTAATAATTTCCTTTATTCTTCTTGGCAAGCGCAATCAGGCACTGATGCTCAGGTTGTACTGCTGCTAACATTTTTTCAATTAACATTTAATCTTCCTCCACTGAAAGTTCAATCTGGAGCTGGCACAGAACCCAGCCTTTCAGTGGAAGAATGCTGAAAAAACAAAGAAAGCTGTCCCCTCTATTTTCTGCTCTTCTTCCTAGAGTCTTAGTTCTGAGAAGGCACAGTATCCCTCAAGGGCATTATGCCACACTACACCCAATGCTTGCTTTATTTGTTGTCTTGAATTTGGCCATTGGTAGACATTGACTTAGTTCACTGACCAGAGGGTCAGACTCAACAAAAGCCAAAATGATGACCTTCAGTAGGATGGAGTTTTAAATGCCTAAAAATTCAAAGCTAAAGTGCAGATGAAGCTGTGGATATAAGTATTTCCTTTTCTGACTCAGATGAACTCTTATTTGGTTAAGAAGTTTTATTCCATATTATCAGGATTCACCTTTTCTAACCATACAACCTTAAAGGTGAAATATGTTAATACCAATGATCTAATCTTGGATTGATGTTTTTGGAAAATGTTTCTCAGTCTGGCCTGAAACTTGTCATGGAGCCCAAGCTGGCTTTGAATTTATGACATATTTTGTTCAAAAATTTGATTTGTAGTTCTCCCACCCTCTGAATTTATTAGGCAATATGAGAAGATTCATCAAGCGGGGGAACAAATGCATTATCTCTCTGCGTATTGTCTTCTCTCCAGCAAGGTGGGTTTGGAGTGACCCAATGCCTTGTGAAACAGTGAATAGAAAGGACAGAAAGACTAACCACAGTGGTACCCACATGATGCTTTCCTTTGTTTTATAGGCTAAAAATATAGCCTACAGATCTATTTGTTTGAATGGATAAAAATTGAGATCTAGGACAAGTAGAGGCTCTGGGTACATGACGCTGTGCTGCTGCTGTTGGGCTGTTTCCTGTGGGTTGAAGTGTGAAGAAATTTGCAAGCAACAGGCCGGTCTTTACTCTCTTGCAGAATACTTCAGAGTAAGCAAATTTTTTTTTTAACTATACTATCAAATTTAGATCTGAAATCCCTGTGAGTTTGAACATGGTTAGCGTTCTTTACAAAGCGCTAACTATTAAGAGTCTAGTAATTTGGGTAACTGGCATGAACATTTTACACTGGGCAGAGATTCAGACTTGTCTTTTGGCCCCTGGTTTAACTCTCTGTCTACCATGTTTGTTTTGAAGAGAACTGTAAGGCCACATTTAAGGAAAACATTAAAACGTGGTGGGCTTCAGCTCTCCTGGAAGTCAATTTACTAGGTGCAGTCTACACTCCCTCCCAGAGTTCAGCTCTTTCAGATCCCCTTAAAACAGGGCTCAGTTTCTCATTTGCAAGATCATCATGGTGGCCCAGACTGGAGCTGCAAGAGCTTTGATTCACATTAGAAGCATGGGAGAGCTTTCTAAATGTCTATTCGCAGAACCAGTTTGCAGAGATTCTGGCTTAGTTATCCCTCTCTGGACAATGGCCTCTCTTTCTTCTTTCCCTCTACCCCTTTTCCCCTTCCTCCTCTTTTTTCTCCTCTTAACTTCTTTTCAAAAAGAAGTTCTTAGGTAATGTTAATTTGAAACCAAGAATGAGAACCATGTTTCTGGAAGACCTGAAAAGCTTCTCCCATGTGCTTAATAGCATTCCAAGTTTTTGTGCAATGGGCATGACATTCCATGGTTAGTTGAAAGAAAAATTAAAATTTATTACCCTTTTTATGCAGGCTGGATCCTTTGCTGGAACTTAGACCCAGTTCTCCCCTAAGAACATTTGAAAAAGAGAATGTGTTTCTAGTGGGCTCTATGCCACCCAGTTACAAGTCCACTGAAACTTAGCTCTCTGGCCAGATTTCAACCTGGTGAGCATCTGTGTAAACTACTGTGTAAAGTATTGTATACACAAGGAGGTGTCTGCTGGGCACAGCTATTGAGGATCAATCATGTCACTTATGTGTGGATGGGATGAAACTGTCAAGCTAGGGGATCAAGTAGATAGGGGATCTCAAACAATGTACATATACAAAGTCACTGAAAAAAAAAATCATGAACATAAGTCAGGAGTGATCCACAGCCTCTAAACACCTGGGGTTCCTCTTACCAGCAGGACAGACAGAACTAAAGGGAGTGGTAGTGTCCAAAACAATTTTTAAGAACTATAGCAAACAAATGTTCAAAATACGACTCTGTTATATATAAGTCAGAGGGGGAAAAACACCAAACAAAGAAAAGAAAAACAATCAGCCTTTGTGTTTTAAATATCATGATGTGGTCAGGCTCATGGGGCCCTGCATATCCCTGAAGATCTAAAACCAATTATTGGTTGGTGATGGAGGGAGAGACATCTTCTCCAGTGGGGTAGCCACTTAAGTGTTGCTAATGCTTGTGTAAGCAACACAAATGAAATCAGATGGGTCATTATAAAACAAGGCACAAAAGAGGTATTAGTTAGGAAGAAGATAATCAATGGATGTGAGAATGAAATGGAGGAGGGGAAAGGAATATGAATGGCATGGAGAGTGGAATGGTTCATAATGAGACTCACTTTAGATATGAACAGTATATGTAAAAACAGAGGGAAGGACTTCCATATTCATCAAGGATGAAATAAACTGCTTGTAAGAGTGACATAATTGTCTGGCTGGACATGGCAGGTTCAGTGTGGCTGGTTTGCAGGCCTACAGATGACTTTGAGGACAGATTTTATATGTGCCTAGAACTTACTATGAATCCCCAGATGACAATATCAGTCAATCCCAAAAGCCTTCAAGTGCTTGAGGGTGAAAAATGCTGTGCAAAAGCCTAAAAAGTGACCAGGAATCAAGGTGAACACGCAGAGCACTTAAGGGAGGGAAGACTTTAGAAATTCCTTAGAAATCCTCTTTTCTTAGCACTTACCCTTAATCATTGGCTAAGTGTGGTCAGGAATGCTGGTAATCATTTGGACCAATGGAGACACAGAACTCTGGGGAGGAAGAGGGAAATTTCCATGTGGCTCCTACCAGAACTCAACATTAACATCACTTAAGAAAAGGCAATGCTGCCTGTCAGACACATCTGTGGTAACTGTGTCGTTACCTATTTTTATTGCTATTTTCTGAGCCTGAAAAATATATGTTATTTTGACAAAATTCTGTGTTTGGAACTATTGTGAATATGACCACTGCATGAATAGAAAATTTTATACCCCCTTCCCAGCCTTTGACCAATAAGATCTCGTGGGCCAAATCTAGCTGACCACTTCTTCCTGTGATTTGTTAGCAAAGATGATTTTGTTATTTTTAAGTGGTTGACAGACATGAAAAAAAATATTTCAAGGCAGAAGAACCTAATATGGGAGTTTAAATTTCAGTGTCTATATAAAGTTTTATTGAGATGAATTGTTCCCATTTATTTCCATAATGCTTTTGGCCTCTTCTAAGCTATGACAGAGCTGAGTGATTAGAACAGGAATTATCTGGGTATTTATAAAGCATTTACTTTCTCACCTTTTATAAGAAATGCTTTAATAAGAAATGGCTGTCTACTCTTCATCCCATGGGCAGAAGGCATGTGTGCAATTGGGTGCTCTAAAATGAGGTGAATCTTTACCTTGGAACAGTTTAAACTCAACTTGTACTTCATCAAATGAAAGCATTAGGGTACTAGCATAGATTTTAATGTTTCAGATTGAATATGTAGCTGAATGTACATGCCTACCACCCTCATTGTTGGAGAGAGCAGGCAGGCTTACAGGCCTAGAGCCATTAAGTTGCAGGCAAAGCATTGATAAATGCACTATTAAAAATTAGAACAAAAATTTTGTTGCTTAAAATGGCTTCTGAAATGTGCTAAATGTAGCTATGAAATCATCATGATGGTGTAGCTATAGGCTAGTTACTATTTATTAGGTGATTTCTCCTTTACTTTACAATGTTATTAGTAATAAAGAGTAAGGCCTCAGCCAATGGAACCGAATCCTAAATTATGCTCTCAGACATTCTTCGTTTCCATGACGCAATTCTAATTTGACTTAACTCACTGTCTTTAGAAATGTATGGAAATCAAGCTCATTTTGAGAGTTTTACTGTAATTTACAAAATAAAATATGCCATGTCTGATTTTGAGTGTGTATGGTGTGCCTAGCTATCTGGTGCCAAATCGATGAGGGAATTATGGGAGTTAAACTTTGCTTTCAAACCAATCCATTTGTGTGGTGAGCTTGCTGCTGCATGTGATGCACAGCTGAACTTCTTGACTGTATCATTTGAGGAGGTTCTGAGTCTCAGAGAATTTTGTATCTGTAGACTTAAGCAGTTGCAGTTCAGATGTATTTGGGAGATTTTGTAGCACTATACTCAACACCCAGACTCCTTGTGGTTATTCACCAAACAGTGCAGCATGTCCTCTATTTTTTATAACATTTCTACTATATTTAGAATTATAAGCAGTCAGCAGATAATTTAAAATATCAAAATTATAGGGAAATATTGAACCATTTAATACTAAGGCTTGGGGTGTCTGGACTTGATATTTATAGGAATCCTGAGGTTAAATCCCCTTTGGGTACCAAGAGTTGACACTATTTCCTTGAAGATTGCTGCATGTTCCATCAATCCTTATTCTAGGAGGAAACTGTAGAGACTACTTCACTGAAATTAGTTGGCTCTAAAATGTACTTGTGGGATTTTGCATCCACTCTAGAGCTTGTGTGGGTTTGGAGAGAGCTATGAATTACTTGAAGGGCTTTGTAAATTCTCAGATGGCTCCAAACAAGATGGCGTTCTGCCTCTGGCCTCTCATACTGTGAACCAGCATCCCTAGGGTTTGCCTCTCATGTTTCTCTGTAGGTTTCCTTTAGGAGTCTGAAGGTAGGTAGCTGGGTAGAGGGAAAAGGGAGGCACGTGAAATGGTGGCTAGAGGTAGAGCAACCACAGAACTGTGATAGGGCTAAGTATGACGGGATTGTCAAACATAACAGCCAAGATTACTCAAAGTGGCTGGAAACAACCCAACTGACCAAGTGCCCCAGGAACTGTGTTGTACTTCCGTATGTTCCTTAATTGTTAACCTTCCAGAACTGGCTATCCCCATCATATATCGGATGTTATGATCCATCTCCCAAACTCCATATAAGGATAGAAAAGTGTAATAAACCCTATTTCAGGAACATTCCACACCTTCTCTGGAACTCCTCACCTTAACTCCTCTGTAAATGCCTAAAGGGCAGAGCTGTCCAAAATGCCTGGTGTTCTACATCTCCTGTGAAGCCTTCACTTCCACTTGGGGGTTACTTTAGCTCTGCAAGAGAATTTCCTCCTAATTCACTGCTCTTTCCTCCCATCTGTGAATTATCCCTCTGATCATGCAAGAAGGAGAAAACACTAGAGGTGTCACAAAGATCTCTGAGACCTTCCTAGACTTTACCAGCCATAGTAACTTTCCTGTTTAAAATGCCCTCATGTATAATGACAAAATGCTCTCTAGTGACCAAAGCACAAGGAAGCTGTTAAGGGCCTTACATAGAAAGTATGCTAGACTTTATGTAAACATGATTTCAGTTGTGCATGGTGGGCTGTGAGTTTAGTGGCAATTGGTCTATAATGTGTATTAAATGGGACATCCTTAAATAGAAACACACATGGAACAGGTTTATGTATTGGTTGGTTGATGACTGTGTCTCAACCAAGGCTTACAGCAATACTATGGTAGCATGGAGACTTCACAGAGTATACCATGATAAATGATGAGAACCACTGTATTTCTTTCTTTCTACCTGTTTATCCCCGTGGTGACAGGAGCAATCTAGTCTCAATTCGAAGCTGTGGAATTGTATGTATATTTATGCACACACGTGCATATCTCTGTGTTTATTTGAACTGTGAATTGCTATCAATCCACAATACTGACTCCTCTTTGAAGCAGATGGTACATATGAACAAAACGTTTCTTCTTCACTTTTAAAACTAAAGGTCTTCTTAGTTGACGGTTACCTATGATATTTCTAAGGAGTCATGTTTGTATTTCATGTCTATGATCCAGGACAGAATTTCTTTTCCTATATTCCTAAGGACAGAACCCTTTAAAAATCCTACTTAAGGTTGGCTCATTTATGGTACTGAGGAAGGGATAATGAAGATGGTCCTGAGAAAACAGAGACATTAATCACATCATTGGCACTACAGTTATTTTTGTTGCTGTTGTTATTATAGTCATCTGTGATTCACTCAGCATGCTAAGCTATTCTGGATGATACCACCTTCATCCAGCCAGCAGCTGTGGTTCCTGGACTACTTAATCATATTTGTTGTTTTAGGCAGTAGATGCAAGCAAGCCCCTTTTATTACTTTGTGGGTGCACTGTTGTACTTTTCCTTTGTAAAAGAGTGACAAGTCCCTGAGCTGATCCGGAAGACCACAACTTACAGTCAGTTACATGAGCTCAGTTACTGTGGCCCAGCATCTTCAACCGGCAGATGCTTGACCAGCAAGCAGTTCATGTGTCATCGAATTGCCTCTTTTTCTGTTTCCCATTCTTATTCCCAGAAGGTTATCTGCCCATGGAATTAAGCACTTGATCTGCCACAGGTGGGTGTTTGGGTTGACCTTTCAAATAGAACTGTCTTTGTTGGAACTTTCAGTACAGGGAGAAAAGCATAATACCATGTTCTCAGTGAGAGACAGTGTCACCCTGTGTCTCCGAGTGAACAAGTGAGAGGCAATGCTTTTTAAATGAACCCACCCAGCCAGGAACCTACTCAGCACTGGGACAAGACCAAGCCATGTCTGTTCCTGCTGCTTCCTGTGCTACAACTGGCTTTTTTTTATAGAAAAATAGAAGCCAGAGAGGATAAAAAGGAGGAAGGAAAATGCTGAGACTCATAAGGAGAAAGGGCTCCTGGATTCTTTGCCAATTGTTTCACACCTTTTAAGCCCAAGATCACATGCTTAAAATTGGGGTGTTTTGTTATTTAGTATCACTTCTGCCAACCAAGCTTTCTCTCTTGATCTAGCAAAAGAATTAACTCAAATCATCAATTTATATTCTAATGAACAGAAAATCATGTGAACACAGCGACATTCATGGGTGTTGAGATAGTGAATATCTTTTTCCCAGTTTTAAAAAAAATCGATTTTTTTTTTTGTATTGGATCAATTGTCTGTCATAGAAAGTCTCAAGCCCATTTCATCTCTCTCATTTTATGATTCTGTATTTCCCAAGGAACAATGAATAGCTTATTTTCCTCACCAAAAGCTATCTTTTAATCACTGCCTTAACTGTGGGATGAGACTGAATCTCTCATTTGAATCTTTATTTTGAAGTACAGAGAATAAATGTCTTAGAGCATACATTTTTGTATTGATTTCCTTCCTGAATTTTTCCTTCTGCTGTTAGCTTTCCTTTCAATAGATGGAGCTCTTTTCTCAGAGACACATCCTTCACCCAAAGACCAGAGAAATCAGCTTTACTTTAAACAATCATTAATTAAAGAAATCAGACAAGCAATTTGCAGTACCTTGGGAACAAAGGCATAATGAGTGAAATGATCTTTTGCTGACTCCGAGAGCTCTGTTGAAGCCTGTGACATGTGTGCTGAATAGGTGAAGCAAATATTGTAACTAAACATGAAAGTGCCAAGCTCATGATACCACATAACCCCACTGGGAAGAAGACTCAGATCAGGAGCCATTTTAAAGTGGTGGGATATGCATCTACTTTATCAAAAGTGGAGAGATAGTAACAGGTTGAATCAGAAGATGCAACTCAGTATCACCACTCTCAGTCTTTACCAAATGCATCCAGAACAGCAAAACAACAGAAAGCAAACCTTAAGCTCTTTGAAAGTAATTTCACTAGATAGAGGCACTTTCCTCTTTAGACCATCTTGAACTACTCCCAGCAATACAAAACATTGCTGCTTTTACCTTCCCTAATTGCTTCCCATGTTTGCAAGCATTGAAAAAAAAATAGTTATGCTCTGAAACACCCAGCAATTCCAGATTCCACTTGGGACTCCCTCAGCAGAGCTGCAACAACTGCAGGAAGAAAGTGAGAACTGGGCTAAACACTACAATAGCATACTTACTGCATCTAAGCTACCCTGCCCTGGAAAGCTCCCTCCACCTGGGGCAGCCTCAGAAAGGAAGAAAAGTAAGTTAAAGACTCCCTGGAATACAGGAGAAGGGGTGAGGGTGTGGTCCAGCCTAAACCAGCTGGTCTAAGAAAGTTAGTCCATCTCTTTAACCTACTGAGAAGCCTCTGTCCTTCAATCATGTGAAGCAAATTAGGTACCCCTCCTCACTGTTTACAACTCACTGTTCTTACAGTGCATGCAGAGGGATGATTGACTGCAAGACATGCTTCAAAGACCCTCTTGACTTAGACTAAGAAGGGGATCTAAGATGGAGCCTCTCAATCCCATATCTTAATAGCTTTGGCCAAAGAAATGTCTTATCTTTGGAATTTTAAACACTGCTTTATCAAGGGATGGAGGGAAAAAAAAAAAAACAAGTCAATCAATCAATCAATCAAACAAACAAACAAAAAAACCTAACCAACAAACAAAACCCAGGAAAGTAAAAGTTCATACACAAACAGCAAGTGCTCTATTCAAACCATCCCCTTTTTGTATCCTGTTTACTTCTCCTCTGTTACTCTTGGGGATTTATCCCCTTCCCCCCTGTGGAACTAGGCATTCTGAACATTCCTTACCTTACAATCACGTACATGACCAGGAAGTTTCCAAAGAGACCCACTACACACACGATAGAGTACAGGGCCATGATGGTAATGGCTGTGATCATGGAAGGGCTGCCGTTCTGAGAGCACAGGCTGTCGCTCCCGCCAAGCCCGGTGCGGTTCAGACCGCATGGGTCAGACTGGTTGCCATCCGCGTGGGACAAGTTGAGCCAGGAGCCAGGTGCTGGGGAGCAACTTGCCTGAGCTAAGGGGTCAGAGCAGTCGCTGGTGTTTCCTGGGCCGACGCTGCTGTCCATGGTGCTGAAGGCCTGCTGCGGACTCGGTAGGCTGTATTTGAGAGCACCCAGACTTTTCCGGTTCCACGCGCCCTAGCCTCTTCCTCTCACAGCTGCCCTATGCGCCGTCAGTTTCTTACACGGACCAGCCCTAGTGGAACCAGAGAAGAGCGGCAGGCAGAAGGGAACGTCTGAGCGCCTGATGTTCTCCTCTTACTGCAGCCCCCTCCCACCTTAGAAGTACACGGAGGCGCATCTCTAGCATCCCAAAGCGCCACTCTCTGGGTGGAAGGGAGGGAGCGCGGGCTGTGAGCGATCCAGAGGCTTGAGAGGAGGGAGGAGAGAGGAGTGGATTTTGCGCAAAGCAACTAGGAGAGTCAGCCTCCTCTGTCTCCCTGCACTTCTGTATAAAAGAGTGTAAAGTAGGGTAAGGGGGAGCAGAAGCAGGGGCGTTGCAGAGAAGAGGGTGGGAAGAGAAACAGCTAAGTTTCTTTGTAACACTCATGCATTAGGTAGGGTGTTGGCATCAGCCAGGAAAGCCATTGATCTCAATGACCCTTATACCCCAACACTCTTCCCACTCAGCTGCCCATACGCAATTAAATGGCGCCAGAGACCCACTGGTATTGTCCTTTACTCCGATCCCTATATCTGAAACAAAAATAAAACTTCAGTTCCTCAAAAAATTCAACCCCGCAAACCTGTTCAAAGCAACAATGATCTTTTTTTTTGTAAAAGGAATCATTTTGTGAAAGAAGTCTGTTTCACGTGCCCCCACTCCCTCAATAATTTCTCTTAGGTTAGAAGGTCTATTTGCATCTGATTTTTTTTTCTAGAGAAGGACAAGAACACATTACAGAAATGGAGGAGGAGGGGTGATAACCTGTAAAACCCACCAAGGATCCCACCACCCTTACCAGCTCCATTCTCATGAACCTACTTAGGAAGATTTATTTCTTCCTCCGTACACACACGCTCCCAGGGAGCAGGGTACTGAATCAAGCAGAAATTTCCTTTTTTCTACTGTACAGGTTCCAAAAGGAACTACACAGCTCTCTTGAGTGCGAAGCAGCCTTAAGCAAGATCCTCGAGGAGCAAGAATGCATTAAAAAAAAGTTAGGACTCATGTCTTAGTTCACAAGTGCTTCTGAAGTGATACAATTGTAAATTCAGCACTAGTATTCTCTCTTCTCAACACGGTGCATGCATGCACGTGTGCGTACCCATAGTTTTAAATGTAAATACTGGAAAAAAAATGCCCTCCCTTGGTTGTGGAAACTTTAAATGAATGTGGAAAGCAATCTTAGAAGGAACACATAATTTTACTTTTAGGCACTCATTCTGAAAAAAAAAAAGGATAACTCACAGCTAAACTACTAAATTGTAGACTTTTGACTGATGTTCAGTATTATATTTTACCCTTTAGCATTAAAGGGTATAATTCCAGCAGTAATGTAGATAAGGTTTCCTAGAGGCTGCAAAATAGCTTTAAATATATTCTCCTAGGAATAACTGTGTCAGTTCACACAATTGAGCTGATAGCTGTACGCTCAGCAATCACCAGTCTCCCCAGGACACATAGAACCATCTTTACCCCCTTCTTGGGAATGACAGGTTGACATGTGGTACTTATCGCTGCCTTTGTTATCAGATCATTTTGTGATATAGCCTTGTTGTCACTAGCAGTGTGAGTTTGAATGTGTTACTTTACCCCACTGAATCATAGTTTCCTTCTCAGAGTACACGCCTGAATTTTATGCAACCATATAGTCTCATCTGAGATCAATATTCATCTCTATTGCTGTTTTTTGTGCTTCATTGAGAGCAATTATCATTCTTCAATTACCCTAAAATATAACAGTTCCTGAGTACCATTTTATGTCCCTATCTATCTATCTATCTATCTATCTATCTATCTATCTATCCATCTATCTATCTATCTCTTCCTATTTCCTGTATGTTCTTTTCATTCAATATACACATTGAGAAAATACAGCTAGATATAATGTATCTGTTAAATATGAATATTAAATTAGCCTTGAAAAACTTATTGAAAGGTTACACAGAAATAATAATTTTATAGCATTCAACAGACACTGCAAAGACCAAGGTTCAATTTACGCTGTTTCTTAGTTTTCTCCATTTTCCTCCAGGGTGATCTGAAGGTCTTTGTAAAAGCTTAAATCTCCCACAAAAGGGGTCAGACTATTTAAAAATGACTCAGCAAGCAGAAATCCTAAGTATTTTATGTAGCCTGGATTCTTACCAGGTGAACTTTATTTTCCTAGAACCTTAGTATTTTGTCTGTGAAACTATCTGCCTTTCCAATGATGTTTCTTGCTAAACCTTAGTTTTCCACTTGAATCAAGAATAGATTATTGCTAGAGAGATGGTTCAGAGACTAAGAGCACTGACTGCTCTTCCAGAGGACCAAGTTCAATTCCCAGCAACCACATGGTGGCTCACAACCATCTGTAATAAGATCCTATGTCCTCTTCTGGTGTGTCTGAAGACAGCAACAGTGTATACATATACCCAAAATAAATAAATAAATCTTAATAAAAGAATAGTTTATTACTTACTGGTCTAGATTTAATTTTGCTATCAAGCCTATAGGGTAAATCCTTTTCATGAAATGATGTGCTTAAATGTTCATTTAGTCACCATATGGATGGGTCCTACAATACGCTGAAAGTCACTCTTCTTTCTTAGCTTCCATTGTCTATTGGCTTTAGGTATGCATATAACTGCCACCAATGTCCACTCATTTTCAGAGTTTAGTCCTGATTATTTTTCACAGTGGCTGTTAATGGAGCACATGATTAATAGCTATTAATGAGAGCTGGGGTCATAAATACTATACATGAACTAATTACCATGGCTAGAAGTTCAAAGAAAGAAGGCCCATGCGGTGTTTCATCTGGAGAGAATGTTTCGTAGCTACATTCTTAACATTTGAATGTGCTTAGCTAATTTGAAGACAATTGAGTTTTTATGCAATATTATTTTTAGACAACTCGAATAGTTCATAACCCTTCAGTAAGATGTAGTAAGGTTCCTTGGTTCAGAGCGTAAAAAAATAAAAAGCTAAGTTAAAAACGAAAGTACTTCACCAATTTCCATGTGATAAAGTGTGGGGCGCCGCCTGCACATTTTCCATTACAAGATGGCGCTGACATCCGGCTGGAGTTAGCAGTAAACATGTCATGTGCACACTCGCTGGGTAACTTTCCACTCTTTGAGCTCTGCCTCTCCCGTGGCATCATAGGGCCTGATGAGTTTCAACCAATCAGGGGGCTCCATGTCCAAGGCGAGGACTGATTCCTATATAAGGGAACGGGCTAGATAGTTCGGGGTCTTCGTCTTTACCTGTTGCAAGCTTACGCTCTGCCTCTCGAGAGCATTAAAGCTACACCGCAGAAGAATCCTATTTCGTGTGCCGCGTCATTCTTGCTGGCAAGACGGTTGCGTGGGACAATAAAGCTGAGAGAGGAACTGGAGTAGAGCTAGTAAAGGCCTGGAACAGGTAAAAAGTGTCCCCAAACCCAGACTCTGCAGTTCATTTTCTTGAGACGTAGATTCTTTATGCTTACTCTTAATGGGCTCCTCCTGTGTAAGATGAAGGGATAAAAATCAACTGCCAAGCAGTTTTTCAAGGTTACATGTATTTAAAAGAGTCCATTCTTGGTCTTCCAGGTTACTGTCAGGAAGAATTCTCAGAGATACTACAGGATGGATATTCAGCAGCACAAGTCTATCTTAAAGAGTTTTGTCCTTTTAAGGACCTGAATGATGTAATAACAGTTTAACTGTCAGTTTTGCAAATAATTATTCTAAACAACAAGCTCAAGTAATTAGTTCAGAAGTCTACCTGACTTTCTTCAAGTGTGGAAATTTATTTTTAAAAGTGAGTTGTGTTCTTTATATTCTGGCTATAGATGTTTATCAGGAACCTAGTATAGTCTCCTATTAGTTTGTGTTTGGACAGTGGCTGCTCTTTATCAGCCTCACTTAAAAATTATTGAGCATATAAACTTCTGTTTATGCAGGTGTTAGGGCTTGAATGTAAAACACACCACAGAGCTCAAGAGTTAGAGCTTTTGGTTCTCAGCTGCTGATGCTGAAGAACCTATGGAAGGTGGGCTTTGATGAAGGAAGCAGTCACTGGGAGGGTACCCCTGAGGTTTGAAAGCCCAGCCCCAGTTCTTTCCTGTTCAATATTTTACGTTACAGTTACACATGCCTCACTTCTGATGCTATGCCTCCTCCACCATGCAGAACTGTATCCCCCCACCTGCCTCACCCCTGCATGATGCCACACCTCCCCCACCATGCAGAACTGTATCTCCCTACCTGCCTCACCCCTGCATGATGCCACACCTCCCCCACCATGCAGAACTGTATTCCCCTCACCTGCCTCACCCCTGCATGATGCCACACCTCCCCCACCATGCAGAACTGTATCCCCCACCTGCCTCACCCCTGCATGGTGCCATACCTCCCTCACCATGCAGAACTGTATTCCCCCCACCTGCCTCACCCCTGCATAATGCCACATCTTCTCCACCATGCAGAATTGTATTCCCCCCGACCTGCCTCACCCCTGCATGATGCCACACCTCCTCTACCATGCAGAACTGTATCCCCCCACCTGCCTCACCCCTGCATAATGCCACACCTCCCCCACCATGCAGAACTGTATTCCCCCCACCTGCCTCACCCCTGCATGATGCCACACCTCCCTACCATGCAGAACTGTATCTCCCTACCTACCTCACCCCTGCATGATGCCACACCTCCTCCACCATGCAGAACTGTATTCCCCCCACCTACCTCACCCCTGCATGGTGCCACACCTCCTCACCATGCAGAACTGTATCCCCAACTGTCTCACTCTGATACCACACTTTCCCCCATGGAGAACTGTATCTCCTCACACTATAAGTCCAAATAAATCCTTCCCTTTTAACTTTGCATCTTACCAGGTACTTGGTTGCAGTAGTGAGAAAACTACCTAATACAGTAGGTTGTTTTTTTTTTTAAATCATAACTCACATTGGAAGTTGAAACCGAGACATTTACAAAACCATATATATATGTATATATATATGCAGTTCAGCAAAATTAACAACACAAATATGACACAGAAAAATAAATAATTTTATTTATTTTTAAGGAATGTCATCCCAAATTTTTCTCCCAGGACCAGCATAAGGCTATTTAGCAGGAAGAGTGGCAATATGGCTGAGCCATTCTTTCAACTGTAGGAGCTGGAGGTAGGTTCTTGCACCTGATTATGTCTCACAGGCGCAACACGGGTGGCTGAAGTGTCAAGAGGAAAATGAAGAATGTTTGCCTTACTCGGGTGTGTGGTTGGAAAGAGGAGAAAAATTTAGTGGTCCTTATAAATAATTGTGGCTATTTTCCTTTGGTACTAGATTCAGTCAATCTTCATTTCTTAAAGGGAAGCTGGAAAATTGGGACTTGAAACTACATAAAATTTAAATCCCGTGGTACTCAGACCCATGAGCCGGTCTCTGTTTTTTGAGTGAATAGTTTACTTAATCATGACTTTGTAATATTGTCAAATGGTCATTTGAGGCTAGTTTCTGGCATTCCATTACTTTTCAAATGCCAGAAGGACCCCGTTCCACTGATAGCTATCCATAATTGTTAATACCACCTCTAGCTGTCCTGGAGAAATTCCTAATGTTGCGATACAATCAAGATTTTTTAAAAAAATTTCCAATTGTTTTGGGAAGCCAGAATCACTAATAATCAATAGTGACAGTCACACTTGAGGTGATAAATTCACCCTTTTAATCTTAAAAAAAATATCGGCCAAACATATGTGAGTCGGTGTAGACTTCTGTCTTCTAGTCATTCTTCAGATGAAAATAGTGTCCCATGGGGACAAATACATGGTTCCTGTTACAGCTATGACAATTGCACAGGTTCTTTTCCTTGTGAGTGACAACCTTCTGGGGTTGGGGATGGACAGCTTCCCGTTTGCTCACACAGGATGTCAAGGATCAGGATATCTGCATGTTTGTGTGTTGGTATTGCATGTATTGTAGTTTGTGCAAACATGGTATATGTGTAGCTGTGAATATACAGAGACCAGAAGATGCTAGATGTCCTCTTCTATTGCTCTGCTTTATTCTCTCGAGACAGTCTTTCCCTGAACCTGGAGCCATGCTGGAGACAAGGAAGTCCCAACAACCCTCCCATATCTAACCCCCACAGTGCTGGGGTTACAGTACACACAGGACCACATCCAACTTTTTATGTGGGTGTAGGGATTTGAACTCAGGTCCTTATGGGGTTGGACAGCAAGTGTTTTCACTTGCTGAGACATCTCCTCAGCCTCCAATGGAGAAACTTTTATAAAATTAACTTTTATCAATGTGTCGATATTTCCTCTCAGTTGTTGGTGCAGGGGGGAATAAGAGGACCACCCCCCAAATACAAGCTATTACCATTGCTCCTGATTGACCCCCAGGACTTGATGATAAGACTTCATTTGCTGAAGATACCATACATTTTGATCACAAGCTGATACTGCTCTAGAAGCTTCCTTTCTGCTGGCTTGCATTCACAATACCAGAAGGTGAACTCTAGGTTGCTATGGGGAGAAAGGTGATCATCAGTTTCTTCCAGCTCTGACTCCTGTCAGCTAGAATAATGACCAGTCTGTCAAAATATAGAGCATGAATGTTATAGGGGTAAAAAACACTTTCTAAATAGACTTAAGGCCCTAGCCACAGAAATAAATTGATTTTTGGTCTTGAAAATCTGACTAAGCACTAGGTAGGTTATTGAACTCATTGGCTTTATGGATAAACCCACCATTGTTATTTTGTTAAATAGACACTGCAGCAAATGGCCTTCTAAATATGTATCTTTATACAGGACATCTCTCGGACCTCATCAGGAAGTCATCTTTGTATACTGAGATGTGGTTGATCTAGAGGCTCATAAGTTGTCAAAGTGCAGAGATATATTTGTGGAGTGACTGGTCATAAGGCAGGGCGGGGCGGGGCAGGGGCGGGGCAGAGTCGGGTGGGGTGGGGCTTCTTTTTGTTGCCTGTGAATGTAGGTCTATGAGGCATATACTGGTTGAGTAGCAGGACAGAGTGCATCTACAGTACGGGCTGTTTTATCAACCGTACTTTACACAGTGTCTCCAACTTACTTTTGCACACATATAATCACATGATGCTATGGAATTATTAAAAATAAAAATTTACCTTGTCTGTTTCCTGACTCTTAGAGACCTCAGGGTCTGTAAACCACACCTTCGTGCTTACTGATTTAGGCTCTGGCTTTTCTGCTTTGGTTTCCTGTTAATCCACTAAGCACAGATGCATAGATGCCTCTCAGGTGCCACCCAGGCCTCTCTCCCTGAGCACTCGCTACTGTGCCCCATGACCTTCAATGTCTTTCTTCCACTTCTGCTGAAATCTTATTAACCTGCATTCTTACACCTCTTTTCCTCAGGGCTCCTCCTTTGTCTGTTATTCCTTTCTTTCTCCTCTCTCTGGACTTCCACACTCCACAAATCACAAGAGAAACAATGGCGACCGCATTTCTTCTAGTATGTAACCCTGCTTTGAAAACATCACGCAAAGCGCTTATGTGCGTAAGAACTTGGAACTTTGCCTTGCATCCAGCGAGGCTGGCTGCTCTGCTTTTGAAAACTGGCTATTTATTCAGGTTTCTGTTTCTAAGCCAAGTCCTGCTTAGTGTCTCTCTGCTGTCTCACAACCATACTTACTCTTCCATTATTTAATATCAAGACCTTTTATTTCAGAGGCTATTAAGGACTTTAATTGGGCTAAAGTTATTGGCATTTCAATCTTTCTCTCCTCGATTTCTCTCCCCTCTCTTCATTGATTATACTTCCAGTTTTCCAGTTCTGTTCTTGTTTATCCCAAGGTTATCCTTTTCCTTTGCTTGTATTTCATAGGAGGGATTTTTAGCATCCTTTCCACTCATTCATAGCGATCTCAGATCATGCTTATCTACATTTTTGTGTATGTGGTAACAAACCCAGTTTAGACCTCCAGTTCTGACTCCTACCCTAGAGCAGTGGTTCTCAACCTTCTTAATGCTGTGACCCTTGAATACAACTCCTCATGCTCAGGCGACCTCTGAACATGAATAATTTTCATTGTGATGTTATAAATGTAATCTTGCTGCTCTTATGAATTGTAATGTAACTATCTGATATGCAGGATATCTGATATGCAATACCCCAAAGGGACCATGATACACAGTGCGTGAGCTGCTACTCTAGGGAGTCAGATTCTTATATGCATCAGTTGGTCGAACGTGTTCTCTGGAGGTTCAATGTGTCGACTGTACTCATCTTCCTAGCCCTGCACAGTCCTCTTTTTGGCACCATACCTCTGTATTGCCTTCAATCCTTAGTTCCTTGCAGTAGCTAATGGTATAACATCCAAGTTTCTGTTCATGGTAAAATTATATTTTTAGCCAAGGATATGTTTTAGCCAACTTACACACATTGCTGACGATCTTTTAAACTTTCATAAAATTTACTTCCTAACAGTGTCTACCCCCATGGACCTTTTATATCAATATTAAGTAGGTTTGGATTAATAAACCACTTACCAAAAAATGCCACCATACTTAAGCATGCTGTAAATATTGACTAAGTAATAGCCTGGGTCATTCCCACTCCTCTTTCACTTTAATCACTGAAATCTCAGAAGTGCACTCATGCTGGTATCATTTTTCTAGTCCAACCTTTTATGACTCCTTTGGAATTGTGTGCTGAGTTCTGCATTGGTCTATCTTCCACTCCACACATTCAGCCTAGATTCTGTTACTCAAATGAGATTTAGGAAAAGCATAGGTGACCATGTCGCTGCTGACCTTGCTCATTTGGCTCTCTATAACTTATGGGGCAGAGCTGATGTCTTGGCATCTTTAGGACAATTCCCAGGGTTGTACCTCAAGTCCTTACTGTTTACACTTTACTATTGGGTTTTGCCTTAGCTTTCTATTGCTTTGATCAAACACCATGACTATGAGTAGCTTGCAGGGGCAGGGAGGGAGTTATTTCATCTTACAGTTGTTAGGTTATATGCTCCATCACTGAGGGAAGTCAGGGCAGGAACTCAATTCAGGAACCTAGAGGCAGGAACTGAAATAGAAATTGTAGAAGAATGTTGCTTACTGTCTGGCTCCTCTTAGCTTACTCCAGCCTGCTTGCTCTATATACACAGGACTACCTGATAAAGGATGCCATTGCCTACAGAGGGCTGGACTCCTTCCATATTAATCTTCAGCCAAGAAAATGCCTCACACAGACTTGTCTACAAGTCAATTTTGTGTAGGCATTTTTTTCAGTTGAGAGTTCCTCTCCCCAAATGTCTCTAGCTCATGTCAAGTTGACAAACAAACAGACAAACAAACAAAACCCAAAGAAACGAACAAAACAACCAGGACAAATGCTGAACAACTAGTTGTTGTCATACACAAACTCGGAGGAACTAACATACAGTGGATAGCTAACATTTGCTATGGACCCTTGTTTCTGTGTTTTGCTCATTTTCTTTGCTGTCACATAGTAAAGATTTAAGAGTCTGCTGCTGACTGTGGTGTGCCAGTTATGCTAACAGTGTAGGCTGGCATGGATAGAACATTGCAAATCTCCAGTCATTTCTGCCACGGGAAGGCATGCAGTCTCAATGGGCGATCCCATGCCCTGTAGACGCAAGAGGAGGAGAATGTAAACGCAGAGTTCAATGCTCTCCTTCCATCTTCTCCTTTATAGTAAAGCTAGAAATTGCCTGGCTGTCAATACTTCTTGTTAATATTAATACACTCTACTTGAAATATTATTTAAATTTCTTCTTTGAACTTTTGATAGGATTAAAGTACCGTAGAATTTTTTTATCACTTTTCCTTATTGTTTGTGATCCAAAAATACTGTTTTTTGATACTGGAATTAATAGTTTCTCAGTGGCTGAGATTCCTGATCCTTATTTGAGTCATATATTTTAGCTTCATCTGTATCTATTTGCAACTAGAGAAGTATTCCTATAAAACTTGGCTTTACTGTCGGTCGAGGACCCATTCTTCAAGGAACAATAAAAGCAGTAAATATATTTTAATGCTACTTTCACTCTGGATCATTCTTGGCTTTATAAAATGTCTCTTCTTTAGTGAAGATAACACACGAATGGAACTTATCTCACCCAAATATCCATATATTTTAAATTCTGGGAGTAAACTACCTGTGAAATATTTTTGTTTACTTTGTTAAAATGAATTTATTGGTGAAAACTTATATATATATATATATATTATATGATATATAATATTATATCATGGCATCATGTATTCATTTCTTCAAAAGCTCCTGATTACACATTGTTCTCTTTCCAGGCAAATTTTACGGCTTTGGATTGAAGGAGTCTGACCAAGCTCATCCTAGATTATACTTCAAGATCCACAATTTAAATTATTGGAAAGACGAGACATGTGTCTTTTAAGAATCTTTGACAGGCTGGAGAGATGGCTCAGTGGTTAAGAGCACTGATCTTCCAGAGGTCTGAGTTTAATTCCCAGCAACCACTTAGTGGCTCACAACCATCTGTAATGAGATCTGATGCCCTCTGCTGGCCTGGAGACAACCAATTAGGCAGAACGATGTATACACAATAAAATAAAGCCTTAAAAAAAGATAAAAAAAACAATCTTTTACATTTTTTGAGCTTAACAAAAATGTTCTAAAACCCTTGTGTGTCTAGACACCTTGTATTTTCTTTTTTCTTTAATCAGTTTAAGTACCTTAAGAGCAAAGATAAAGCTTTACAATTTTTTGTAACTATGTTCAGAGGTCTTTGTCTTGGATGGAAATTTATACAGAGAGGAGAGCATCAGAAGTATCAGTATGATCTGAATGCAGTATATTAAACATTTCCTAAATGGAGCACAGAGATACTGGAAATACCCTACAGTGTTTTTGGAAGCTCTCACATACCTGCTTGCCACTTTTGGCATGAGGTTAACTGAACTGCAGCTTGTTAAATCTTCTTTTTTTTTTGACATTTAAAGAGTTGGTTTTCTGAAATTATAAGAAGCTCATTTAAGCCCAGTTTCTGCATTATGCTCAGATAATTTTTAATATTGAAGTTTAAACAAGATATACAGCTTTAAATCATAGGGGCGAATATATTTATAATTGGTATATAGTTTTAAAGATTAGCTTTTGAAGTAGTATTTATAGAAATACATAATAGCACAAAATGATCAACTTGAAAGATTACTGCCATCTAGGCATTGTATGTTAGAATACTTAGCTTATATAAAAAAAAGAAACATTTAATTTGCTGTGGCAATAACATACAATACACTAGAAAACACTTTCTTGTGTGCAGTCAAATCTTTTAAGGGAGATCAGTGTTTTACTCTTCCTTGTTTCCTTCCTTCCTTCCTTCCTTCCTTCCTTCCTTCCCTCCTTCCTTCCTCCCTTCCTCCCTCCCTCCTTCCTTTGTTTCTTTCTCTATTTCATTCTTTCTTCCCCCTTACACTTCCAGTAGAATCTTCCTTCCTCTAATCTCCCCAAGTTTATGATTACAGGTCTGGATCACCAAAGAGCTTTAGAGTCACTTTTAAACACATACATAAATAATTGAGCTCAGAAAAAGCCCCAGAAGCCTCTGCATGACAGAGAATCTATAAACCAGAGCATAGAAGATAGTGAGGCAGTCAGGGTGAGTTGTAGGGCGAGAGAAGAAATATTGTAAGAGGGAAATGTGTTGTGGAAGAGAAGACGTATGATATGAATGGTATGTGCACATCCCGATCACATATGTGTAGAATAGGCCTTGTCTTTCCAGAAATACATACACACACACACACACACACGGGAAGAGAAATAAATGTATCCAGCACCTAAACACACAGCAATTTAATCAGCTGGGTCTTCACTCCTGAACCTACAGTTTGGCTGAGAAAATGGCATTCAGATGAAGGTTCAGATTTCACATATTTACCCAGGAAAGACAGAGAAGGAAGGACCAGGGGACAGTATAAAAGAAGAAAAGAATTTTAACGGGATCTTCTCTTCCTGGGGGGTGGGGGAGGGTGGCCATTATATTTATACTTGAGTATCAGTACTGGAATGTTAAACAAAAATCAGAAGAAGCAGTGACTCTTCAGCCTGGTGGACTACCAGAGGCAGGTTCCTTTTGCTACATCCTAGGTGACTTGGTGCCTTTCACCGTGTATGTGGGTAGAAGATGAGATGCATCAATTATAAACTAACAGACCCTCTTTGTCTCGATGGTCTGTTTCAGTAGGCTCTATTTAGGAAACAGTTATTTCATTACTGTTTTTTTCTAATATAACAGTTGAATTATAAGCAATCTGATGTTCAGACTAAATCAGCAAGTCCCCTGTGTGGAGCACAGCAGATTGTATATGTGAGTAAGACAAATGTGGGGATTCCCCATGACTCCTTCAGACTTCTTCATATTCCCTGTCAATTTACAAATAGGAATGATACATTTTCTTGGGAGTAACTGTGTACGAAACACTGTAGGTATAATTTATGTTGAGTCATGTGACTGGACTACTTGTCTACACAGATGAATAGCTAGGAGCTATAAGGAGACAGAACAAAGGACTTCATAGACTGTTGCTTTAGCCACTGTCAACCACCATGTAGGCATTCCCCAGATGCCTCAGTACCATCAAAAGTCTTCACCAGATGCCATTTGTCCTGATCACCTGAGTTATAGACTTGGCCCAATGTGCTGTGAACACATTACTTCTCTGGGAGAAGTTCTGGCCATATGAAACAGATAAACTCCATATTTTTATTTAATCAAAAGAGGCTTATTTGGCATCATCCACGTGTTCGTGATTAGTGCCAGGTGCTTGATGAAATTAATAAACAAGAAAAAAAATACCCTGTTTTATTTGTGGCTTCCCTTGTAGAGAAAATGGGAGATAGTGAGATAGAAAAATAGTAAATATGTAGTAGACAGACAGACTGATAATAAGACATACAGATAGAATACTACATATGGTATCAACCTAAGTAAAAGAAACAAGTGTACAAATGCAAAAAAAAGCATAAAGAAAAACATGATAGACAGCATACACTTGTTGTGAGCGTATATGGTGATTTGTGTTGAGTCTCTCCAATTAGATACAACCTCTGTGTTGATGTCTTCTACGTTTTCACTGAGTTTGAACTGTTCTAGGGCTTTTGTTATTACAGCCAATAGTGTAATGTGCTCTGTGTGTTAGCCAGTGTGTCTTCCACAAGGATTCCTAGAGACACCTCTGAGTTAAAATTATATGTGTGTGTGTGTGTGTGTGTGTGTGTGTGTGTGAGAGAGAGAGAGAGAGAGAGAGAGAGAGAGAGAGAGAGAGAGAGAGAGAGAGAGAGAGAGAGAGAGAGATTTGATCGATATTATCAAATTGTGCTCCTTGGGGATTGCATATTTTGTGACTCCATATGAGCTGTTTCTGAATGGGATGTTTCTTTAATTTGTCAGGATGGTTTCAACCTTTCAGAGAACTTGCCCACTTAGTAGGAAATGATATTTTGGTGAACTTTTAATTGCTTTTGTTTCCAGTGAAGTTGCCTTGCTTTCCCCAGTGCTAAGAACCACTGGCCTTTAATTTCTTGTTCAGTTTTCTCTGGTCAACATTCTATCATGTGTAAAAATGGAGCTGTCTTCTTATTTTTATTTTATGAGCTCTTTTATATTTTAAAGATACATGTGCATATTTGGTGGGTGTTATCTTGATTATATTAATTGAGACGAGAATACCCACCCTGAACACAGATGCCACCATTCCCTGTTTCAGGTCCTGGACTGCATACCAAGAAATCTTGAGAACCAGAAGTCATCATTTTCTGTTTCAGGATGGCAGGGGTAATGTGACCAACTGCTGCATGCTTCTGCTGCCCAGAATTCCCCACCATGATGGGCTGTGCCCATGTATGTAAGCAAAAGAAACTCTTTCTCAAAGTTGCTTGCTTGTTTGTTGGACAATTAGTTTGAGACAGGGTTTCTCTATGTAGCCCTGGACATCCTGGAGATACTTCTGTACACCAGGCTGGCCTCAGACTTAAAGATCAGTTTACCTCTGCTTCTTAAATGCTGGTATTAAAGCTGTGCACCACCACACAGCTCAAGTTGCTTTTGTTCAGGTATCTTAACATAGCAACAGGAAAGGAAGCTAATATACCCATAGCCAGGAGGAGGGGGAAGGGGAAAGGGGAGGGAGGGAGGGAGGGAGAGAGGGAGGGAGGGAGGGAGGGAGGGAGGGAGGAGAGAGAGAGAGAGAGAGAGAGAGAGAGAGAGAGAGAGAGAGAGAGAGAGAGAGAGAGAGAACCCAATCTAATCCTTGAAAGGGTACATTGAGAATTACTTAACTGTACTTCATAAGGTTCCACCTACTAAAAGTTCCACCACCTCCCAAATGTACCACCTTGATGGCAGTGCCTTAACACATGGATATTTTGAGAGCATATTCTCCAAGTACAACAGAGATAATAGAGGAAATTGCCTATTTTAGCTTTCAGTACTATAGTATGAACTTTATAGAACAATCTTCATACTTTGGGGACGTACCCTGTTGAAAGGGACATATACAACATTTGTATTTTTTCCATTGGATTATCCCATTATGGCTACATCACTTACTAAGGAGTTTGTTTATAAACATAGGACTTGAGATATCACCCTTGAGATATTATATATTATGGGTATGAAATAACATTTATTCTGAATGTTCTGTTTTAGTCCATTAATCTGTCTAGTTTTTATGCAGTAAATTCCATGTATTTTCTCATATTTAATAATTGCAAAGGCAGTTTCCCTGCCTTTTTAATATTTGTGTTTCATCAAGTCAACCAGTTAACTTTCCTTGTTCCAGGAAAAAAATGCCTAAAGCATTTTTAGCGTTATTTTTATTAAATTTAAATCTGGGAGAGCTATTTATTCACAATACTGGTCCTTATTAAGTACCTGATATATATTTGTATTTGTTTAAGTTTAGTTAAGTTTTTTCTTAAAATTAGACATTCTTATTGAAAATAGGTACAAGTACTTATTATTGTTGAGTAAGTATCATACTTACTCTTGCCATGTTGACTCTCATATATATGTGTGTGTGTGTGTGCGTGTGTGTAAGATGAAATCTATTTTGTTTTTTAACTTACATACTCTATAACTTCATTTAACACCCTATTTATGGCAGTTTTCAGTGATTACATATCACCTATATTATATTCTTTTATTATTTAAAATAATTTTAAGTTTAAATATATTTTGACCATATTCTTCCCATTCTCCATGCTCTTCAAAATCCTCCCCCAGTCTCTATCCACCCAACTTTAAGTTTCCTCAAGAAACAAACAACCCAATACAACCATATCCCCAAAACCAAGAAAACAAAACACCAAACTGTAATCAAATAGAAACACACACACACACACACACACACACACACACACACACACACTGTGGAGTCCATTATACTCTTGACTGTAAGATATGAAAGATTTTTTTTTATTTGAGGGGATTATAAGTTCATATTTTACTTGTGGTTTTATATATTGGCACAGCAATTATATCCCTTTTAAGTTCAGACTAAGAAGATTGTTTTTCTCCCTACATTGAAAAGTCATGGATTCACCTCACACCAGTCAGAATGGCTAAGATCAAAAACTTAGATGAGAGCAGATGCTGGCGAGGATGTGGAGAAAGAAGAACACTTTTTCACTGTTTGTGGGGTTGTAAACTGGTACAACCACTCTGGAAATCAGTCTGGCAGTTCCTCAGAAAATTGGACATAGTCCTACCTAAAGACCCAGTTATTCCACTTCTGGGCATATACCCCAGAGATGCTCCAACATACAATAAGGACACATGCTCAACCATGTTCATAGCAGTCTTATTCATAATAGCCAGAAGCTGGAAAGAACCCAGATGTCCTTCAGTAGAAGAATGGATACAAAAATTGTGGTACATTTACACAATGGAGTACTACTCAGCTATCAGAAACAATGACTTTATGAAATTCCTAGGAAAATAGATGCATCTAGAGAATATCATCCTGAGTGAGGTAACCCAGTCACAAAAGAAAAGACATAATCTGCAGTCACTGATAATTGGATACTAACTCCAGAAAGCTCTGAACACCCAAGAAACAACTCACAGACTATATGAAGTTCAAGAAAAAAAAAAAAAAAAAAAGAAAAACCATTATGCTTAATCTTTACACACCAAGAAAACTTTGACTAATTCCAGGTTACATCTTGTTTTACATGTACTTTATGCTCATTGTAACTAGTAAGATTTTAATGCACACTATCAAACCTTTATAAAAACTAAGTACTGACAAAAATGTATTCATATACTTTTATGCAAAAATGCTTAAAATCTGTACATTTATCTTTTTTTAATAAAGTTGTTTAATTAAAAAAAGTCATGGATTCATCATCAGACTATATCAGAAGGGAGTATACACATAGTTTATATATAGTGCATATGTAACTGTGCACATACAAATCTTCAGTTTCGCTCATTGACTATGTTTGTATTTCTCTGAAGCCACTAACCTACTGGCATTTTGCTCATGATGAGAAACTTCTTAAATGCCCAGTGGTTATGTTTCTCCCCATGACCCCTAATTGACTTCTCAAAGTAAAATGGGACTTTTAGTAACTTACAAAACCTTATACGATTTGCACCGCACTCCCACTGCTTACTCTGTAGAGCTCTGGAATCTCAGTTCTCACTGTTTCTTTCCTCTTGTTACCACCATATTGCCTCCTGGGCTTTTCACTTGGAGTATTTCTATATCCTGATATTCTACCTCCTTAGATATGGATGAATTAGATCAAATTGGCCAGTGGGTACCACTCTTTAAAGTTGCATTCACACCAAGATGCATCTTGACAATTTTTCAGGTTTTTCTCCCTGTGGTTGGTATCACTAGCCTTGTCTTTTGCTTCTAGCACCAATAATATCACCATTACTGGTTAGACTGTTTCCTCACAAGCTTGTAGGTTGGTATCCAGCTGATGCTACTCTTTTAGAAGTTTCTTGGGGAGTTTAGGAGGCAGGCTTAGTCGGAGAAAGCCAATCAACAAGAACATACATTTCAAGGCTATACCTATTGCTCAGTGAATTTTTCACTTTCTTTTTCATGCATTCTATGTGGCAGGAGGTCTTCCTCACATGCCCCTGCTGTTGTGACGTTCTGTGCACATCCTAGAGCCAAACATCTATGGTATGGAAGTGTGAACCCAACTACATCTGTCCTTCAAGTTGATTGCATAACATATTTTGTCCTAATGATGCTGAAGTTAACATATATTTATGTTCACTGGGCATTCGGCTGAAGGGACAACAACAGAGTTCTCGGTGTAGGCCAAGGGGTTGAGACTTTGTCTGTTCCCATATGTCTTCCTAATCTTCTCTAAGGCACTGAAGGTGAGACCAACACACAGGAGGTTGAGACAAATGGCAGTCAAGCACAGTTGCCCCATTACCTTAGCTGAGGTGAGCTGCATTCAGACACTCTTAGACAAGGTTCACATATGACTATAGACACACGTGCAATGAGCTCCCATGGGTGCATGCTTTTGTGTCTGCAATGAAGGACTCCCCACTAGCACCTTTTCTGCCCTTTATTTAATGTGTGTCAGCCTCTAACAAATGAAAAGTTACTTTCATGGTTCTTGTTTTCTACCTCTTAACCTTCACTTCATGGAGGTAGGGAACTTTATCTACTATGAAATGGCTTTTCAATAAACATTCACTGGATGGTTGAAGCCACAAATTGCTGCTCTCAGTTCTGCCAACAGGAGTTAATCATCTGGGACACCTAACTGACATTGCTGCTAGAACTTGGCAAACTTTTCTTTCTCCTACAGATAGGAAATTACAAGTGATTTAAAATGAAACTCTCCTAAGAATCGTCTATATCATATTTTTGAAGTTTTGTGGTCATATCTTGTAGGTCCTGTTATACATATTGCTTCTGTATTGCTGGCTGAATTAAAAAAAAAACTGCATTTCTGGGGCTCTGTTACTGAGTCAATGTCTCCATCCATACAGCTTTTTAAAAATTTAGTTAGTAAACTTTATTCTTTCACAGTTTCATCCATGTAAACTGTATATCCTAGTCGTTCTCCATCCATTATCCCTCCCCGCTTACAAAACTTTGTCCTATTTCCTGGTTTCAATTTTGTTTCCTATTTCATACAGTTTAGGTTCATCTGTGTCACGTGGAGTTTGGAACTAACCAGGAAATGGTGGTTGACTCATCTTGTTTTACAAGTAGATATCATGCACCCCAGCCCCCACGCTCCTCATCCCAGAAATGTTCATTGCCAATAGATCATTGGTAAGTGGTAGGGCCCCTGTGAGTCCCATTCATCTTTTTTTTCCCCAGCGGATTCAAAATTTAATAAAATATGCATATGAGCTCCATCTCAGAATCCAAAAACAAAGTCAGAGATTGTTTCATAATAAATGCAGTCCAAGTTTCAGAGAGGTTTCCAGGCTGGAAGAATGTTGTATTGTACATCTTTACATGTTGCTTGTCACTCACTCACATGAATGACTTAAATGGAACACACATAGGAGAAAGAACCTTGAATGTAACAATGGTTAGGAAAAGTACTTGCAGCATGAATCCAAGTAAAGAGACTTACTTAGGTCCTGGGTTACAAGTCTTGTGTTATATACTGACTGTGGATAAATTAATATTTCCAAGTAGTGGCTGGGAGACCATCACATTCATGCAGATTGAATGCAATGAAAGTTCCTGGACTCCAGCCTGAGGTGGACATTCAATGTTGGCTGCGAAGGCTTTAACTTTTGTGTATTCTATGATCACTGGTCTAATATATACATACATTTTCATATTTTACATTATGTATGTACAATACATACGTAAGTAGGTGTTATCATAGGTCAGCATTGAATCCTGACCATCCTCTCCCCAGATGGAGTTACAGACAGTGGTTATGAATCAACTGTGAGCGCTGGGACCAGACTATGGTCTTCTGGAAGAGCAACAAGTGCTCTTAATCTTTGAGCATTGTTCCAGTACTTGGCCATCATTTCTATTTGTTGTATTCTAACAATAAGATAATACTTGATATATTCTCTCTTTGTCTCTCTGTCTTTTTGTTTCTCTGTCTCTCTGTCTGCCTGTCTGCCTGTCTTTCTCTCTTCGAGTATAACTTTTTTTTCTGGTGGTTCTCACTGACAGTTGGATACCAGCCCCAGAAAGCTCTGAATACCCAAGAAACAACTCACAGATCATATGAAGCTCAAAAAAGAAAGGCCAAAAAGTGTAAGCCTCAGTCCTTCAAAAAAAAAAAAAAAAAAAACCCCACCACCACCAACAAGTGTATAGCACCCACGCAGAGTGGGGTACACCTAGACCTTAAATCATTAATAATTCAAGAGCTAAGAAGATAGCCTTGTGGCAAGTTTTAGTATTTAAAAATCATTATGTTTAATCTATATACACCAAGAAAACTTTGACTATTTCCATGTTACATTTTGTTTTACATGTACTTTATGCTTATGGTAACTAATAAGATTTAAATGCATACTATCAAACCTTAAAAAAATTAAGTACTGACAAAATATATCCATATAGTTTTATGCCAAAATGCTTTTTAAAAATCTGTACATGTATCTCTTTTTTAAAAAAAGTAAAGTTGTAAGGAAAAAAAAAAAGAGAAAGGACAGTTCAACCACTGATGCTCAAGCAATACAAATCTCTCTCTCTCTCTCTCTCTCTCTCTCTCTCTCTCTTTCTCTCTCTCTCTCTGTGTGTGTGTGTGTGTGTGTCTCAGTCTCTCTCTCGTGTGTTTGTGTATAAAAAATTGATGAATTAAAACCCATTAATGCTTCTTAAAGGTGAAGCAATGTGATTTTGGGAGAACCACCCATTCATCTTTTACTTAGTTGGGCTATTTTTAGGAAATGGGGCCTTTGGGAGGTAATTAGTCTGGGCATAGAGCTGTCATGTTTGGATTATTACACCTGTAAGAAGAGCCAGAGACAGCTTTCTTTCTCTCTCTTTTGTCTTCTATGTGAAGACTCAGGAAGAAGACACTCACCAGGCCCTGGCATCGGTACCACCCAACAAACAGGCCTACTGTGAGAACCATGCCTCTGCTGTGTAAGCAACTTGGTCCTGAGATCCTACAGTATTCTGTCATAGTGACCCAAGCTGCAGAGATGCTTACCTTCATTTTAAAGAGCATTTTCACTTACATTTATAAATATATAAGTACTAGGGGAGTGGGGGTGGTATTCCACAAACTACATCCCTAGCTGGGGAGGGGCACTTGTAATTGATTGACATTTAATTGATAACTGAGCCAATTATGTAAAAAATTCTGCCTTGCCATCCAAGACTCGAGGCTGGAACTCTTTTTGCTGAAATGTCAACCAGTTTATCAATATCCCTGATATCCAAGACGGTTCTTAAAAATGATGCTAATACTTCTTCTCTGTCTGGCTTTTATCTCACAACCAAGAAGATAGCTGTACAGACAACTAGGAGTAAGAAAAATGGAGGACTTTGTGAAAGTGGAAAAAGAGCAACAACACCATTATCACCACTGTCATCATCACCACCACCATCTCCACCATCACCACCTTCACCACCACCACCACCACCACCATCACCACCACCACCACCATCACCACCACCACCATCACCACCACCACCACCACCATCACCATCATCACCATCACCACCATCATTACCACCACCAATCATCACCACCACCACCATCACCACCACCACCACCATCACTACTACCATCATCACCACCATCACCACCATTATCACCACCATCATCACCACCACCACCATCATCATCACTGATACCACCCTAAGCAGCAGGAGCAACAGCAGAAACAACAACAACAAAAACAAGGTTTTCAGCTTCTGGGGGGAGAACCTGAAAAGATTTTGCTGAGGGCAGAAGTAATGAGCTTTGTATATCTTGGTTTATACAGAGGGGAAGAAGTAAATTGTGATTAAAAAGTGAGTACTAATGAGGGAGAGACTAGATACGAAGAAGCCCTTGGTGGACCCTCTTGGCTCTTGGTGTCAGCCTTGGAGACAAACAGTCTGGTTTTGAAAATTTTGTCAGGAAGTGGCCCTGGCCTATGTAATGTTTCTGGTCCTGTGCCCAGATCATGATGATTCCATGAGCCTTCCCAGCTGGGGCTGCTTTGTCCTTGTGTGACTCATTTTGGGGTCTGCCTCTCTCCTGACTCTATTGTGATGAAGGCCAGTCTTCTGCCCAAAGTGAGAACTGAAAAATTGTTCTTCTATCTTATAATTTACCAACAACTCTTAGTGTAAGAACACATCTATCTGCACATCACCGGGGATAAAGCTTCTTGATGCACTTACCACACCTTTCTGAGTAGTAATATTTTTGAATTACTTACCTTATGTAAGTTTCTAGCTTAAGAGCAATTACAAATATTTACTTCTACAACTTTACTTGTTTTAGAATGTTTTACGTTTGCCAAATAAACCCCTTTGATTAAAATCTGAGATTGTACAGTCTACTGTACCCATCGGATCCAGAGGATAAAACACGGTTGTGGAAGTAAATAAGCTGGAAGCATCCTCAAGGCTGGATAGATCTCATAATGTTAGAAGGATCTGGGTAGGCTGCTTGGGGAGGAAGCTCATCAACAGCTATGAACCTTGTCAACAACATCGACACGATAGACATGGTGTGTCCATTTGTGCAACAGTGGCATCCTTGTTTTGGAGTTACCAACCACCTTCTTTCTACATTTTAAGCCTATTCCATAAGAAAAAAAAATCACCTGGGGTACTTTAGACCTGGTTAAAGCCCATTCCCTAGAGGGAAACTTCATTGTTTAGGTAAATTAAATTGATGTTAAACTGCCTTCTAAATATTTATGTTTATCCCATAGATTAGATTCTGCTCTTAGCTTTGGTCAAAGAAACTTCCGGTCTGCAGTGGGCAATGGGTCATGCAAAGTTACATCACTGGTTAGTGTGCTAAGAGCAAGTGGAAGGCTCAGCCCTAAAAGCCACATCTGTAATACCTGCTTCAGGGCTCATAGAATATTTCAGAAGGTGGGACAGAATGAATATCAGAGTCAAAAGTTTAGGCAGGAGTGTTGTGAAGCACTGTCTTCTAAATAAGAGGGTGCTGTGTTCATGAATGCACAGCATTGGTGCACCTGCACCAGACTTGCATAAGACTGGACACCTCAAATACTCCATTTTGGAAATGTCAGGTCATTCCTCCATGAGGATCAGTTAGTGGCTCATGAGGGAGGACAGTTGTACTGCTCAGTTTTTCAACCATTTTAAAGTTGCCCTTGCTGAAGACAATACCCTTCCAATCTATGCTCATGTAGACAGATAATGCTAAGTAAATGCGTTGGAGCATCAACACACACACACACACACACACACACACACACACACACACACACAGAGAGAGAGAGAGAGAGAGAGAGAGAGAGAGAGAGAGAGAGAGAGAGAGAGAGAGAGAGAGAGAGAGATGGGTGTGGGGAGAATACATAAAAATAGAAGAGAAAAAGAGCTTTTCTTGGGGGAGGCTTATAGCAAAGGGATACGAAAAGATAAAGGGTTGGAAGACAAGATCCAAATGCATTAAATGTGAAATTCTACAAGAATAAAAAAGCCAGAGCAAAAATATCATAGATAGTCACATTTTATTGATTAGCCTACTCTCAGTCTTTATTGGAGAGGCTATTGTAAATACTCAATTCTTCAGCAATTACACAGTCTCATCCCAATTTAATGTTTTTCTCCCACATGTGTCCTTAAGACAAAGATTCTCTTGCCTGTGCAGTAGCAGTGAAAGAGGTTCTGAGGATTTTAAATCTGTAATTTGCAGCCCAATAATAACGGATTCGGTTGCTAGTTGCAGTATCATTCGGTTATTTGGAAGGTTGAGTCAGCTCGACCTGCAAGGATCACTCATTTTCATTAAAGGAACATTTCACTTGTAGATGTATTTAAATCCAATATAAAAGCCATTCCTGCTCACATTTCTATAACAAGATTTTAGTAGTCTCAACTGTATCAGCAGTCCATCTATGAAATAAATACGTGGGTCTTTCTTCTTTGTTTCCTAAGCCGATGGCTACCCTTAAATAATGAAACTGCTTGTGAGTAAAATGGAAAGGTCTCAAGGCTGCTTTAAAAATCATTATGGTGATTTTTTTAACCCTTGCTCATTATATATATATGCAATTGAGACTTATGTATTATTTCACTTGAAATTATTTAAGCTCATGTTTTTGGCATATGGCCATCTGTAAATGCACATACATGTATGCACGAAGAAGCACACAGAAAGTGACGAGATAGTTCATATTTATAGTGAAACTGACATTTTAATCATTTTTTTCATTTGTTAAAGCTTTTTATCTCTTTCCTTTTGCCTACTCCTTCTAAGTATTTAATTTCTAAGAGCCAGAAGCTCTGGATTGCTCTATGAATTATCCAAACTTCTAAATGTACTATGAAATTTAAAAGTATCCAGACAGTTTATACAATACCTTATATAAAGTAAAAATTTGGCTTAACTATCCCTTATTCCAAGGGCACTTAAGGAAAGCAGAGAGAAAGACACAGACACATGCACGCGCTCGCGCGCCCATACACACACACACACACACACACACACACACACACACACACACACACAAAACCACCACCACCACCACCACTACTTAACTCTTTTGGTTGTTAATTACCATTTCTGTGTTTTCTGCTCATCACTTACCTGATGTCTCATCATTGAGACAAATGAGACAACATTAAAGAAATGAACACCCAGCAGCTCTTCTAGAAAACTAGGTAGAAAAGAGTCCTATAGGAAAATAAGGTCATATTCTTTTTTTTTTTCTGTCCTATTTCATTCATTCACCCTTCACCCCTCTTTCTGCTACTGTCTGAGAGGGTTTTCAGAGTTCTGCACTCCACATAATAGCAAAGACTCTGATGGGATGCAAAGGCTGCTCCTTATTATACAATGACATTTATTGCACCCAACAACCACAAGAACAAGAGGCTACGATTGCATAAAAGCAGAGCCTTTCCCCATCAGCTTAGCAACCCAGCTCGGCAGGATTCAATTGACTAAATTGTCTTGTTAGCAGGAAAGAGAGGCAATTAGTTGAGACAAAGCCATCACTACACTCCGAAGAGAAGCCCACCTGAGGTAACTCCTCTCCATTTCCACCACCCTGCCAAGCTTTCGGAATGCAGACTTGGAGAAAGCTTACGGCCTTGGACCAGATCCCATGCCTTCAAGCTCTGTGGACTGTTTTCTCTGAAAGTAGCCAGGAGGGATTCCCAGCTTTGGTGTTTCTCTCAGTTCTCTTTGCAAGGACAGTGAAATGAGTTATGGGAAGGGAGGGGAACTGGAGAGTCACAGTCACTGGTACCTATGCAGTGGAGAGCCAGAGACAGTCTGACTAGGATTTGCAATTCAAATTCTAGTTTGCTGTGTTCAGATAGAATATCAAAAGTGTGTCATGGTGATTTGATCCGCACATCTCTCTGGCCACCAAAGTTACAAGGAACACCACACGAGAGATGTCCTTACCTTTAAGAGAGACTATTGGAATGAATGTCTGTTAGTGCCCTTAGTTTTGTTGTCAATTTGACATATTGGTAAGAAGAGGGAATCTCATGCCTGAGAGATATTTTCTTCATTAGTGATTGGTGTGGGAAGGCCCATCCCACAGAGGGTGGAACAATCCCTGGGAAATTAGTCTGGGTTGTATAAGAAAGCCACCTGAGCAATCCACAAAGAGCGAACCAGGAAAGCTCCTCTATGCTCTCTGCTTCAGTTCCTGTTTCTAGTTCCTGTCTCGAGCTCCTCTGTGGATGGAGGGTAACTGATAAGTGAAATAAATCCTTTTCTCCCCTAAGTTTTTTTGACCATTGTCTTATCACAGTAACTGAGAGGCAAACAGGACAATTTGTCATTTACTAAAGTCTAGTTCTAGTGCTGTTGAAAATATTTAGCCCTTATAAAGTGCTGTGAATCATCCATCCATCCATCCATCCATCCATCCATCCATCCATCCATCTTTCTGTCCATCCGTCCATCCATCCATCCATCCATCCATCCATCCATCCATCCATCCATCCATCCATCCATCCATCCATTTATCCATCCATCTATCCATCCATCCATCCATCCATCCACCCACCTATCCATCCATCCACCCATCTATCCACCCATCCACCCACCCACCCATCCATCCATCCATCCATCCATCCATCCATCCATCCATCCATCCATCCATCCATCCATTTATCCATCTATTCATCCATCCATCCACAAACCCTGTGTCCAAAACTGTAATTGTGTGCTCTGCTCCTTTACCTTTCTGCTGCCACTGTATACTATGTTTTGTTTCCATCCTTGGTCTCAGATTGATAGCTGCACTTGTATTCTTGTTTAATTTTGATTTGTTTATTACTTTGTTCGATACAATTTTATTTTTGGAGCACTTTTACATTTGAGAAAAACTATGAAGAAAATCTCCCATTTCTATGTACAAGGTCCCTAGTTGCTTAACTATAGCAACTTAGATACACAGGGGGTCAGTTTGTCCTTATTCAACTCTCCATGGAGCTAACCATGTTTAGTCCAGCCCTCTCTATTTCAAGTCTTAACTTTCCCATCATGGAGTACAAAACACATTCCTCTCTATCCTCTATTCAAATAAACGCTTATCTACAGAAAACATACATAGCGGTTTTGAAATCATAATGTGCAATTTCAAATTCACTAAAACAATATTTAAAATGTTCTTCCTAGATAAAAATAGCAGTTGTGTATGCTTACAAGGTACAATACAATGCTTTAATCAATGTAAATGTTGTGGAATGATTGTATTGTATTGTATTGATCAACTTAGACCTGACCCTACAAACTCTTGTTTATTTTAATGTAGCATACCCATGAAAACTAGAGAGATCCTTGTGCAGTGGGTGAGGGGTGCAACAGGGAGCAGTTAGGCAGGTATATGCGGGTATGCATATCAGCCTATACGGGGATCATGTATGTACAATGTATGTATGTATGTATGTATGTATGTATGTATGTACGTTATAGGACAACTTTGTATGTATATATGTGTATCTGTGTATGTGTGTATGTGTGTACATGTGTATATGTGTATATGTATCTATGTATAATTGTGTACGTGTGTATGTGTATATGTGTGTATGTGGGTATGTATATATTTGTATATGTGTATATGTATCTATGTATATATGTATAATTGTGTATGTGTATATGTGTGTATGTGGGTATGTATATATTTGTATATGTGTATATGTATCTATGTATATATATATGTATTATTGTGTATGTGTATATGTGTGTATGTGTGTATGTATATATTTATATATTTGTATATGTGTATATATGTATGTGTATATAGATCACTGGACAACTTTGTGTATCACTCTTTGGGTACTTTTTGTCTTTTCTTTGATTCAGGATTTTTTTGCCATGTAGGCCAGGTGAGCTAGTCAGTGAGCATTCAGGCATCTGTCTGGTCTGATCTTGTTACTACTGGAGTTACAAGTACCGTGGCTACACCCAGATCTCTTTTTACAGGGTGCTGGGGACCTGAACTTGTTCTTGTCAGTAAGTACTTTACTGGCTGAATCACCTCCATGGGGCCTTAGAGTGATCTTTGTAGAACAAAAGGGCTATTTGGCAGTTCCCATGATTGAGATGCCTCTTGGCCATTGCAGTCAGACCGCTGCATGGCTTTCACTTATTACCAAATACATCCAGGTCTATCCTCTTCCTAGCGAAACTTAAGTGATGGCGGCTTTAGTTCATTTTTGAACATGCTGAATTTTCTCCTTTCTCAGTCCACATTAGCGGAAGTGTCCCTGCATCTGTTCTCCATTGTGCTGTCCCTTTAACAATTCCTGCTCATTCACTGAGTCTCCCCGCATGTTAGTGTAGCAGATAGGACTAACCTATAAAAACAAAACTCATTGTCTTTTTATTGTGTAGCATATTCCCCTTGCTAATTTCCTTGGCAGTACCTGTCTCATTTTATATTAAACAGACTCATTTGTCTATCTGTTTACCAATTTCCTCATCAGAGTATAGATTTAATTAGCGAAGAGGCTTTCTTTATTTCATTAGCAACTCAGCCAGTGACAAGGCATAGAAGGTACTTGTGATGGTTTGTATATACTTGGCCCAGGGAGTTGCACTATTTGGAGGTATGGCCTTGTTGGAATAGGTGTGTCACTGTGAGTGTGCATTCTTCAGATGAAGATGGAGAACTCTCAGCTCCTCCTGCACCATGCCTGCCTGGATGCTGCCATGTTCCCACCTTGATGATGATGGACTGAACCTCAGAACCTGTAAGCCAGCCCCGATTACATGTTGTCTTTATAAGACTTGCCTTGGCCATCCTGTTTATTCACAGCAGTAAAACCCTAAATAAGACAGTATTCAATAAATATTTGTTAAATTAACCCGTAAATAAAATAGAGTGAAAAAAATATTTCCAGATATGTTCCATGCCAGCATTCTTTAGGGCAGAGAAAAATAAAGAACAATTACAGTTATAGAGTTTAGGGTATGATTTATGAGTTCCTGGGGTTTACATTTATTAAAACCTCTATGAACTTCAATCCAAGTGCAATCTGAAGTCCATAAAGAGGCAGTAAACGGGGGAGTACAACTGAGTGTACTTCTTAGCCTCTGATTTCCCGAGTGATTCTCTCTGCTGTTCTCAAGTCAGAGAAAAATGGCCACAACAAGCGAGTATTATCTACGCGCTGCACTGGGGTGGGGGTGTGGACCTGCTTTCTTTGCTGTAGCTCATGGGGAAGTCATAGACCACAATGCTCTGCACTGACTAAGACTAAGATGACTTTTCAGAGAGAATTATTTTCTTTTTCACTTATATGTGAGAAACTAGTGAAGAACTGTAAACCCCTACCATTCTTATTCACCACACAGCTTCCTTTCCTTCACCAATAAATACCTGGGCAGAAGCAGAGCAGTTCATGTCACATTTTAATTATTTCCTTGCTGGGGACCAGGAGTGTGTGAATTTAAACTTCAATACAGGAACTCCTGCATCCAGTGGAAATGGTGTACTAAGAGTAGTTGTTGCTTTAAGAGGTAAAGGTTTAAGAAAATAATTTTCAAGATTTTGAAAGTCAGGCAACCAAAAGCAATGCTGAGTACAGACTAGAAATATATAAGATTGGCCTGGGTGGTGTCCCAACTTCCGGCCTGGAATTCTGAGTCCAAATTGGTTCACGTAGGCAAGACAGCATTCTAGCATTGAGGTGGGTCTTCAATATAGAAAACTCTAGATATCTACCTTGTGTTTGTCAGTGTGCTTTAGTAAACACTTCTCTGAGATGCAGAGGAGGTACCTCAGAATGAAGTCAGTGGTTCTTTGAATGAAAGCCAAGAACATGTCCTGATGCACAAGACTGAAAAGTGAGACTCACACAGGACATCAAAGGAAGGACCGAGCAGAATGAAATGACTTTAGGAGAGGCATCTCTAGTCCTACCTAACAAATCTTAAAAGCAAGACCTAAGCTGGTTAAATTGTTTCCATGTAAATTATGTCTGTCCTAGGAAATAGTGGAGAATATTCATAAGTATAAATAATATAATATTAATAAATATAAAAATAGTGGAGAATATTAATAAAAATAAAAAAAATACAGTGCAGTGTTATCAAGAACATTTCACAGAAGCAGTAAAATAGGATTTATGGTAAGTATAGAAATCAATCAACCCAAACAATGTAAAGCAACATATATGATAGAAAGCGGAAACAAAGATGGAGAGACACCTGGTTCAGACCCGAGACTACTGTGTGGGATGATAATCCATACATTCAAGAATCTAGAGGAAATTGTGAGAATGGCAAGTGGAGACCAAATATTCATCCTATGCCAAGCTTCTTGAGATGACCTTAACAATGGAGGGTACACACACTGGGCGTGGTTAAAGCATACGGCACCAGAGAAGAAAAACATACTGATTCAACAAACCCACTTCCAATGAGAGATACAGAGGGGAAAGCTTGGGTACAATAGCAGCAGCAGCAGCAACATAGTTGGATAGTGCCAGGCAGCTTGCCATATATATATATATAGTCTAGGACAATAAATATTCCCTAAATATTTAATATTAAATATTAAAGATAAAGAAAAACATAAAGACAAAACATGTACATGTATAGAGCTGTCAGAGAATAAAAATTAGCATAAATGAACTCACAAATAAGAGGCAGACATATTTTATATTAACTCACTAAAAGAAATATGGGGTAGCTGTTTTGATATCACTTGAAGTGGAGCTCATGATAGTAATGCTATTTATCGTAAAGGAAGCCTTTTTTGCAATATGAATTAGCCAATTATTAGAAAGATTATTTTTCTAAATATTTGTGCAGGTAAAATAGCACTTAAGACTACATCAAGGGAAAGCTGAAATGTAGAATACCAACCGGAAGAAATAGACAGATTCACAATCACAGTTCTCCCTCAAGATCAACATGGAAGCCCTGGGAAGCCTCATCCAACTTGAACTAACACATGGAACACTACTCCGAACTAGACCAGATCACAAACTCTCTAAATGTTCATGAACAGTTGAACAAGATCGATCCTTTCCTGGGATACATCTTAAACTGGGAGTCATGACTCCACATGGGGTCGTGTGGGGTCAGAGGTGATAAAAAAATTGGCACCAATTAAAACTTCCCAAACATGCGATGATGGTGACTCACTGTCTGGACCACACTTCTAGGTTGTTGCACAGTGTAACTCCAGCAGCCTTCATTTTGAGCTCACAACACACACACACTTTTTACCTTACGTGTTACTATAGCACACAATGCTAATATTCTCTGAAAAGCCACTGCAGATGTCTGAGGCTCATATGCTGTAGACTGCAGCGATTTTACATTTCATTTAGAGTTTCCTGCTCTTAGACATCCTGATTTCATACAGAGAACAAAGGTTACAGTTTTTTTTTTTTTTTTTTTACTACTACACCTTGCCATGCAAGGACCCGATTGGTTAATCACTGGATTGCATTGTTAGAATGTCTGGGTTTAATAGTGGCTGTTTGAATCACCTATTTGAGTTTAATAAAAAAAATATTGCTTAATTAATTTTGGCTGGAGAGGGAAACAGGATTTTGAACAATTTCTGGACTGCCCCTTAATCATCATCTGCCATTTTATACTGTGTTTATGTAAAGCAGCGCTCTCAGTGCTGACGATTATAAAATCAACATATTGATCACAACTTCGAAAACTGCTGAAAATGCTTTGCATCCTGCAGGATCAAATGTTCAGCCGAGGCTTAAGTTCTTATTGGAGAAGAAGCGTCCTCATCAAATTTACATGCGAATGTATTTTTATGTTTGACGGATTACCATTTGTAAGGTTATATTACTTTTGTATCACCCTTGCCTATACATGCATGCATGTTTGCATATGTGAATGTGTGTATGCCTGCACATGAGTGTGTGTGTCCACAGAACCAGAGGATCCCCTGGAGTTGGAATTACAGGTGGTTGTGAGCTGCCTGACTTGGTTGTTAGGAACTGAACTTGTGTATTGGTAGCTGAGCCATTTCTCTAGCTCCTCATATCATTATTTTAGAATAAAATTTCTTTTGATTCATTATCAATGAATTGCATATAAACTTTCCATACCTATATACCTTGGTTATCTAAAAAATCTCTCAGACAAAACGTCTCCCAAAATTAATAAAAAAATGAAAGCGCAGCATTTAAAAATGTCTATGATGTGGCTTTGAGCAATACTTGGGAGTTTACCGGCTAAAGTCTTGCGTCAGACTTCTGTTTCCATTGTGAAGGACGAGAGAAAGAAGAGGAAGTTAACTGCACAGTGGGCAAAGGAAAGGAAACAAAAGAGATTGGAGAAGAAATCAATAAGAACAAAACAGAGAAACTCATGGGCGAAAAGACTTTGTGAGAAGATAAAATTGCAGAGCCATCATTTCCTGTCCTCAGCCATGTGCTTCTGTGGAGTCCTGGATGTCAGAAAGGCTCTTTAATGTTTTGCTCTGCCTATATGCGGTTCCCTACAGAAGAAATGCAGAGTGACGTGGACTGTCCCCTTCCGTCCTTTGAGAGGTTCCTTCTCCAGTCTGAAGCAGGGTTCCTACATAGGCCCTGGTCAGGGCACTCAGGGGCAGCTGTGGGCCGAGGAGCAGCGAGCCCAGGACGCTTCTCTGCAGCCCACCCCTTTCTCTAGTGTCTGTCCAGTTAACTGGAGTGGGCCTGCTTTGCTGAGCCCAAAGTTGTTTGTCCATTTGAGTTCATAACACATTTTAGTCACTTCACCTCCCTTATTGACTTCTCTCATTCTCCCATCATGCCCTTCTTCCCGGTAAGTCCGCCCCCTACTGTCATGGTTTCTTTCTCTGGTTATCCACTGAGCTTATATAGTTACTTTCCCTGGTGCGGGCAGGGAAAGTATTTAGTGGATCAAAGGCAACTTATTTGTGGCAATGTCACTGAAGAAATGACACCCCTTTGCAAACAAGTCTTAATTATCCATAGTCCCTCTGTGAAAGGAAGAGAGGGCTCCCATATATTTCTCTGTCATGTATGATGAAATGTTGATAGCCCAGTCTTGTGTGTCTGTGCATGCCTGTGCATGTCTGTGCATGCCTGTGCATATCTGTGCATGTCTGTGCATGTCTGTGTATGTCTGTGCATGTCTGTGTATGTCTGTGCATGCCTGTGTATGTCTATGCATGTCTGTAGTTAGTTTCTTAGAGCAATGATTATTCTTTCCCTCTCTTTGTATCTCTAGCTGGACTTTCTTTCCCTAGGAAATTCTCTCACATCACCAAGCTAGGGTAATTTCACTCAAATATATATTCTACATCTCATTGATTGCTCTTCCTTCCTTCCTTCCTTCCTTCCTTCCTTCCTTCCTTCCTTCCTCCTTCCTTCCTTTGCTAACCATCTCATATCCACAGGACTTTATAAAGCATGTTTACTACATTTTGTACAATCACATCAGATAGGATTACTGACTCTTTTTTACTCTTTTTAAGTTAGAAGGAAAGAACTTTAAGCTTATTTTATTTTGGGTGCCTTTCAATTTAGATGGCATTTAGTTCTGGCTTCTCTCTTTGAATCTCTTTCTGCTTGCTCTTTCAAGATGATAGACATTTATTTAATTTTTTGTATGTGTATGTTTTGAGAGTTTTATACCCAAGTACCATATTTACAGAATTTATACTGCTACTCTCTTCCACCTCCCACTTCTTCCAAGTCCATTTCCCAAGTCTCTTTCAAATTCATAACTCATTCTTCTTACACATAAACACACACACACATGCATATAAACATGCACACACATGCACACATATATGCACACACATACACACACATGCACACATACACACATGCATACATACATGCACACACATATGCACACACGTGCATATAAACATGCCCACACATATGCAGACATATATGCACACACATGCTCATACATTCACACATGCATACATACATGCACACACATGCACACACATGCATATAAACATGCACACACATATGCAGACATATATGCACACACCTGCTCATACATACACACATGCATACATACATGCACACACATATGCACACACATGCACACACATGCATACACACATGTACACACATATGCACACACATTCACACATATGCATACACACATATATATATATATATACATGCACACACACTGACATGTCACCCAGTATCTTCATTCTGCAGGTCCTGCTTAGGCAACTCCATTGTTGAGATTTCACAGGACATTCACTTGAGTTTTTAATTACAGTGCCTTCTATATCACATTGAACTCCAAACATACATTTTTTTAATTATGCTTCACTAACAGTGACAGTTTAAAATAAGGAAGTTTCTGTTGAAGAATAGAAATAAACTATAGACTTATAATGATACAAACCCATGGCTTTTCTCAGGGAGAAAATGCCATGTAGATATTTGAATATTCCAAGGGTGCAATATACTGAGTAATTTTAATATCCAGTGATGATTTATAGCTATGACATATCAAAATAAGTATTGTAAATGTTTCAAAGCCTTAAATGTTTTACATTTTCTGATACCATTCAAAGGCAGCACCCAGATTTGACTAAAAAACCATTCACGAAATATTATGATTACACACCCAGTTGTCTGTGCATTCTAGCCAAAACCCAGCAAAGATGTACCCGTAGTAGAAGTAGGGATCATTTCTTACTTTAGGAGGGGAAAATGCACACTGTGGGGAACTGTGAATCATTTCAGGAGGGAGAGAGATGCTTTTCTCTTATGATCTGAGTTTATGTTCAGCGATCTTGAGAAAGTTTTTAAAAGGTAGGCTATGCTCTTGATTGGGAGTGTTTAGAAAGCAGGAATCTCTTCATCTCAGTCTCTTATGTCTGGAGGAAGACACACTCATCTGAGGCTGGAATTACCTACTGACTAGCACAGGAGAATGTTTAGACATTTGTGTGCTAAGGACAACACTAATATTTTTAATTGTATTTGAATATGATTTAAAATGGTTTGAGTTTGTCTATGTGTGCATGTACCCATGGGCATGTGTGTACACATCTGTGTGTATGTGTACACTTGTGTGTGTACCTGTGCGTGCATGTGGATCTGTGTGTGCATGTTCACTTGTGTGTACATGTGAAATTGGAGGCCAGAGGTTGACATCAAGTGTCTTCTTCAATTACTGCTTCACATTACTTTCTTTAGAGTCTTACTGAGCCCAGAGTTCATGGATTTGGCTAGATTGGCTTGCTACGAAGCCTAAGGAATCCTGTTTCTACTTTCCCAGCCCTGGGCTATGGGCACATGCTGCTCTGCTAGTATTTGTTACACAGTGCTGAGGATCAAAGTCCAGCTTAGGAGGAAAGACCTTTCCTGACTGAGCCTTCTCCCCAGCCTTCTGTCCTTATATTGATCCAACCTAATTACAAATTGTTCTTGTTTGATATCAATGCTTCTGAACTTGTATTACAGGGATGACTGCTGAAGGTGCTACAGGTTCTTGACCAGCTTCTGATTTTCAGGGTTGCATTTTGTTTTCCCTAAGCTAGATCAAAATGAATATAGATAAGATAGATTCAGATAGTTAGGAATGGGATAGTTTGTCAATACACAGAGAAAGATTGATATGTAAAATAAATACAATCTAGGACAGAGTTCTCTAGAAAAGTAATTGCACATCTTATGGGTTCTATTTTCTATTTGTTTGTAGGATCCTGTAAAAAATATATATGCATATTTAAAATGTGTTATGTATTTGCTAGAAAATGGACATAAACAGGCATTTCAACAGTGCTCATTTATAGAAATAGAAACCCTGCAACTGTGAGCAGATAGAGCATTCTTGTTGCCAGTCATACAATAGACAGGTCCACGGGTCCAATCACAACCTGCTTCTATAGTGACATGCCTTTTTGCATGTTGTATCCCTATAGTCTGTCACACTTAGACACATTACAGCATACCCCAATGTTCAGATGCTGTAGAAGAGGCAGACTTCAGAAGCACATGCCAAAAACATCCAGTATGTTCCCTTTGACCTTCTGTGTTAAACATGTTAGCATGTCCATTTACAAGATAACACAGGCTTTGATGTTTATTGAATAATCAGGGTTTATCAGTGTGAGTTAGTTTGATGAAAACTAAATACCAAACATGGCTCAGAAGCTTACTGAAGAATCTTACAGCCTATCTCATTTATTTGTAGACAGTAATTGCTCTAATAACAATTGAAGGGAAGATGTGCTTGGCCAAGATATGTGTGAAGTCTCTTCCTGGAATTATTAGTAATTCTGGGCTTCCTGATAGTAATTTGGGCTCCCCCAAATCACTTGTGCTTTCTTTTGCATTTGTGGGTGAGGTTTTTCTCCATTCTTATCACTCTATGTATATAATTCTTGCTCCTCCTCCTACTCTTTCAACCCCTCTTAGGTTGAAGTTTTCTATTTATTTTTCAACAGTGATCCCAGCCATGTCAGCTGCATAAAATTAAAGTTTATAGCCTGGTGTGGTGGTGCACACCTTTAGTCCCAGCACTGGTGAGGCAGAGGCAGGTGGAGCTTTGTGAGCTCGAGGCCAGCCTGACCTGTAGAGCTAGTTCCAGGACAGCCAGGGCCACACAGAATATCCCTGTCTGGAAAAACAAACAGACAAACAGCTGTCCAAAGAAGAAAAAGTAAAGAAAAGTATTGTTAAAAAACCTGAGGTATATATCAATGAGAGACTAAAAGGACAGATGAAGGAAGACAAGATGTACCTGGCAAGTAACTAAACATTATGTCAAAGTAAAACACAATTCGTATAACTTTACATTACAATGAAGAGCTCTAAAATCAGGCAACTGATGAAGCTGAGGCAGAAGGATGACCACTTTTATCAAAACTTGAGCTTTATTAGGGCACCATGTCACAAACCAAATGAGACCAAGAAAACTACCACCCAAATGCCATGAGTAGCTGGTAATATAATTTTTTACCCTAAAGGTTCAGTTGAGAGGATAAGACAGCCAACTTCAGGCATAAAGCCATGCATCTTAGTTATTGTTGTTCAATAGGCAGATACCCCAGGTTTATTTCTATTTCATATTCTCTAAGGAGCAGCAAGAACACCAAGAGAGTAATCAGAAGATCTGGTTTTATGCTGCCTGCAGTGATTCTTACTCCTTGGGCATTGAACTTCTCACCATGGCTCAAATATTTGCTTTGTAATCTGGAGAGAAGAAAAGTGATTCCTATTTTGCCCATTAATGCAATGGTCTGTAGACATGGCACGTGTTTGTAGACACTAGGTCTGTGTAAGGTGATGGAAATTGTGAATCTCTCAGGCCTTGAAGGACAATGGTATTTTCTTATCTTGTAGTTCTAATGCTATGTAAACTTACAGCTCTTGAAGCCTATTTCAGACTGTTAATATTCGGTGATCTAAACCTGGGAGCAATCACCCAGATAATTTAGAGCTCCGCAAGGCTATTTCCTGAAGTCCAGTTTAGACATTTTCAATACACAATGACACTGAATAAACATCCCAGTTGGAGAGCTCTAGCGGTGGACTAGATCTGATGTGGATTGTGAAACAGAAACCAGGCTTTAGGGTTCACAGGTAGAATGCCACAGTGTGATGCTGGTGTCAATATGACAAGGGTGGATAGATGGCAATTTTATTTTGGCTTTGATTGGCTTGAGAATTACCTAGGAGATGCATCAGTAGGTATACCCATGAGGGTGTTTCCAGAGAGGGCATTAACTGAGGGGAGGGGACATATCCTGAGTGTGGATGACATCCTCCATTTGAGTAGTGACCCTGACTGAATGAAATGTGGAGAAAGGGGAACAGCTATTGCCCTATGTTCCCGAATCTATTGAGATATAAGCAAGTTCCAGCAAGATGGTAGGCACACCTAGGATCATGCTGCCCCTATGAAGTCTGTCCCCTGATCCATCAGCTGGTACAAACTTTCTAGTAATATACTGAAGTTATGTTGTACTTTCTTGAGGTATACCTTCTACGAATCTCCCAAACTCCTTCCCATTTTTCTAATCCACTGTTTTTGGATATGTTTAGAATTATTTAAAGAAAAATAAAGCCTCAACATTTTTATTCCATTTAAGAGAGCTAGAAAAAGATGTCTAGCCTTCTCAGCATTCCCAGCCATTGTCTAATTGCCTAACTACTGCGAGTGTGTTGAAACCACCAAGTATATCATCTGAATAATTAGTGATCTGAGCTCACTCTACACATAGATACACACATGAATGCACACACAGACACATAGACACATACACCTCTACACATGTACACACAGACACACATGAATGTACATACACAGACACACCTACACACATGCATGTACACACACACATACAGATCACACACCCATGTGCAAAAACACATGCATGCACAGACACACATTTTCAAGTTTTATTTACCTAGAAAGAGAAGACTGAAACATGGATGTGGAAAGAAGCAGAACAATCAGCAAGAAGCATATTCAGTTGCTTACGTGATAGGTGATGGGGGTGTGAATTGAGAAATGAGATGAAGTCAGTGATGGTAGGCTCTGTAAATAGACAAGTGCACTCTGAGAAGAAGAGGGGAATCAAGTGTTAACATACAGGTATTGGCCACAGTATCTAATGTAACTATAGTGCCATTTAGACTTGTGAAAATTAAGGAAAATCACACTGAAGAAGTCATGAGTCTTTACATATTATATATTTTATATTAAGATATTACTATTTATATAATTGTTACAGATATTGGATAAATTCCAGGAGGTGGTTAAATTGTGACTCTTAGGGTCACTAATGCATGGGAGATAACAATTTGACACCAGATGTGATCAGCTAGACATGAAGAAGAGTTAGGGAATAATTGTGGTCTGAGGTGGTGCCTTGGAGAATGCCAATGTGGAAAAGAAAGGAAGAAACAGTGAGTGTAAAAACAGGAGCCTGAGAAGCAATGATCAATGTAAAAGGGTGGAGGACATTTCCCTCTGAATGAACAAAGTGTGAGCTGTCAAATCAATGTGCTTGAAATGATGGATCTCATGAGAGAAGGGTATGACAATGCGAAAATCATTAATAAACAAGTTAGTTTCACTGAACTCGTAGAGAGTGAGTGATAGAAACAAAATCAATGAAGTTTAAAGCCATTTCTTTTCCTTTTGCTATTTAAGAGAAATGTATTCAAAGTTGGAGGTGCAAAGTTACCTACTACCTGGTGATGGGGTGAGGATGAAGAACAGAAACTTGGGGATGGGTGAGTGGTCCTAGGTAATTTCAGAAGCAAGCCTTCGAATAGATGAGTCAGGCTGGCAACCAGAATGCAGGTAGAAAACTGGTCTCTGCACTGCTTGTCACAACACAGGAGGGATGCAGAACCCACAAGCAGGCTTCTTGGTCTTTGCTAGGTTAGGAGGAATCCCTTTCTAATTGTAACTGGTATGTTCTGGGAGAGCTTTTTCAATGTGTTGGGCAGTTAAAGAGAAATTTTTGGGGTAATGAACAAAACTGACATTTGAGGTGCATGAGAAATTCCCAGTGTCTGTTCATCTTGTGAAAAATGGCTTGACCCCAACCCTCTGTTCAGATATTTCAGTCTTCCTTTGTGTCACTTGAAAGTCATTGTTATGGTTCAGACATGGCTTGAGATCATTCTGAACACAGTGTGTAGTGCAGACTGAGCATGTTCAATAAGACCTAGTTAGAGAGAATCAGGCATTCATGCCCTGGAATGAATTAAAATAGTTCTCATGGGGAAGCTAGTCAGGTTGCTCAGAGGTTTGTTATAAAAAGCTCAGACTTGCTTTCCATACTCTGTCTTCCTGTCTAATATCCAATATACCCTTCTTCCAGGTACGTGCACCTTGTACATACCTCCTGACATGATTGACACCGCCAAGGGCCTCCTTAGAAGAGCCCAGCAGACATTAGCATCATGCTACATAGATCTCCAAAATGGTGAGTATGTGTTATTTTCTATATAGAGTACTAGAGTTCAGATATTCTGTGACAGCAATGGAAAATGGACTACTGCCATCATCCAACTGTCCAGAATTACCATTGCTATAGGATTTGAGGAGGTAAGCTATGCGAAGAACTTCCTATGTAATATTCGCTGGGCACAGGTGTAGGGTGTGTGTGATGTTGACTGAGGTATTGTCCAGGACACCTCATTAGACTTTGTAGAGGGAGGCCACTCAAGTACCTTTGCCTGCCACTGTGAAAGCTTTAACAGTGACCTATAGCAAAGTTATTGCAGAGAATGCCATTCCATGCTGAAATGGAAAAGAGAAACTGGGCTGCACCTGCCAAACTGTCTGAGCTGTGCAATGGTGTCAGGGCAGCATGGCAGTCTCAGGGGAAATTTAAATTATTACCTTATTAACACTCCATCTTGCTTCTCCTACATTCTTGCTAACACGTTTCATCTGTCACAATGAAAAGGGCGATATTTTTTTTTTCTAGTTTCTTCCTTATTTATAAAACAGAAACATAGGCAGTCCTTTATATTTTGAATAGTTAGGGTTTAAAGTGGTGTTCAGAAACTCCTAACGTTATAACCCTAATATCTAGAAAACAATTTAAAAATATTTAAATTGTCTGTCTGTCTGTCTATTATCTGTCTGTCTATTATCTATTTATCTATCTATCATCTATCTATCTATCTATCTATCTATCTATCTATCTATATCTATCATATATCAATCAATAATCTCTCATATCTATCTGTATACCCACCTATCATCTGTCTATTCACCTAGCTACCATCTATCAACCTATTGTATTATTTTTATATTACTGTTACTAAAATATCTGACAGAAACAAATTGGGGGAAGAAGGCTTTCTTTGGCTCATGGTTTCAGAAGGTCATGGAAAACATGGTGCCAGGTATATGCGGTAGAGGCTCCTCACATTTTGTAAAAGTAGGAATCAGAATATAAGTTAGAAGGAGGTACAGGTAAGTACAGCCTTTAAAGGTGTAAGTATTGCTAGTGTTCTACAACTTCCAGCTTGTCCTACAGAGTTCAAAACAGTGTTATAAAGGACCGAATGATGCTAACAGGAATTTTGGGGGACATTTCAGATTCAAACAATAACTGTTATTATGCCTTCAGAAGTTAATATCTTTCTCATAATTCTAGTAATGCAAAAATGTGTTAACTTCAGCTTTAAGATTACACAACTTAAATCGCTTCAAATATTGCTTAAAAGTTCAGAGTCAAAGTCTGAGACTCAGGACTGTCTCTTAGGTTAGAGACCCTGTAAAATAAAAGAGCAAGCTTGCAATGTACAATGACACAAAGCAAACATTTTATTACAGAGGGACCAATGGATGTACAGCAAGGAACTAGATAGCTCTGAGTCTAGCATCTTGAGCATACAGCGGTATGATGTGCATTCCAATGGACTTGGGGAATCCCATTCCCATGGCCCTGTGTCCTTTAGGCATGAGATCTCTCTTGATCCAGCTTTGCATTGTGCCTGCAGGCTTCCTTGGCAGATGTTCCACATCCCTGGCATCTCCGGCATCCTGGGGACTCTCATGGTACTACTTTGGTTCTCGGTGGAATTATTTCAGAAGAATTGGGAGATATAATCTTACAGGGGAAGGCATGTCCCTTGGGGTGGACTTTGGGGTTCCACACTAGGCTAGGGCCTAATCTCTCTGTTTCCTCCCTAAAGAACAGGGTCTGCCTTTTAGCTACTGCTATAGCACCAAACCTGCCTTTTTGTCACTATGCTCCCAGTCATGATGATCATAAACTAAATCTCTGAAACTGTAACCAAACCTTAATTAAATGCTTCTTTTATAAGTCACTTTGGTCATGCTGTCTTGTCACAGCAATAGAACAGTAACTAAGATGCCATCCGTTTGTTTTTTAATCTCTCTATCTATATGCCTCATGCGCCTTTGTAGAATCACTGCATTTCAGCAGATAAGCATTCAGTTGTGAGAGTAGTAAGTTTAAAAAAAAAGTAGCTGGAGCTGGAGAACTGGATTTTTTTTTATTGTCCTTTTATGAAATGAATAGAACTATTTAGTATAGAGGATGCATGCAGGGATGGCCAGTGATAAGACTGGGTGAATAGAGGCACCTGCAACTTGTCTTTCTCCATTATGAAAAGAAAAATTACATTTTAAAGTCTTAGATAAAACCATCGCTATATCAAGATAGCGTCACTAATTGGACATCTGATGTATCAATGAAGCACACTGATATAGAAAATATATTTACCGAAGATAAATTCTTGATGGTGGTTCAGGAATGCAGAGAGTGTTTAGATGTTAAACCATTTGGCCAATTTCAGAATGTCATTTTCTGCTCTCTTATATATATTTGTAAGTTTAGATCAAATGTAGGATGCTTCTCTTGTGGATAGAAAACAGCTGGCTTTGAGTCACTGACTTGTCTAATGGAATAAGCAACAGAGGTATTCCGGAGTGATAATGGACAGGCAATCTGAGCACACTAGTTAGCTTACTTAGCTCCCCTAGGGAACAGATATTTCATCATGTGGAATGAGAAGGAGCTTTAGAAGGAGCAGAGATAACACCAGAATTTCTCAGCTCTTTGCCGCTAGAGACACTATCTAATCCAAGTATTGAATCTTTGGAAATGGGGCTGCTGAGTACCCATAGGCTAAAACTTAAAATTCAGATCAAAGCAAGGGACTTAATAAATTGTTACGGCTCTATGTAACTGAACACGAACCATCCTGCAGCTACTGCCAGGAGAGCTAAGACAACGATTTCTATGTATTTCCCACAAAACCCAAGTGTCTTGAAGTATTTTATCTCCTCATTAGCTTATATATAAGACTAATATAATTTGGAATATTCCTTTCCAGTCCATTGATGCTAGATATACACATATGAAGGGTTCAGGCACCATAAAAATCAACAGGAATCTTTTCTGTTCAGAGAGGACAATTCTAGATGTTTCAAGGTCAGTCTGGGGAATGGAAAGAGAGCTGTCCAGATAAGTAATTGTAAAGATAAGTCACAGAAATGCTGGTCATAATGGAAGCATGCCTTTTTTTTTCATATATGTGTGGGAGGACTTGGAGGTCTGGTTTTAATTTTGTTCTGTCTGCAATGGGCAATAAAGGTTTCCCAGTGAATAACTGACAAGAGCAACTTTCTGCCCAAGCAATGATAAGTGTCACAGTTTGTAAGTTTCGGTTGTGGCAATTGTAGTGACCTTGAACTAGCCAACTCAGAAATAAAATCTGAGAGGAATCAAATCAACAGCATCCTTCTAACTCTGAGGTTCATGGTAAACATTTTAGAGAGAAAACAAGCAAACAAGAATCCAACAGCAAGTAACTGGCTTCTAGAAAACAATGGCATTCTTAGATATTTGGGTAGCCCAGCTCTTCAGATGTCCTACTACCAATTATCGTCTATAAAGAATGACTTGAAAAAATTTTTTAAAAATGTAGTAGCATTGAACTCACAAGAGTTTTGTGTTGGGGGTTTTGGCAGAGGAATCTGTGGACCTTCGGGTTGTTTACTTGAAATTCTGAAATGAGTTCTTGAAAGCAGTTGAGAGCTGAGTTTTCTAAATAGACTGTATATTGCCCCTTCCACTTTGACCATAGAGAAAGGAAGAAGCAGGTGAGATGGACCAACTTCTCTCCTGTAATGAAGGGGTAGAGCTAAGAGTTTGGAGAGGGTGTGAGGGTTGGTTCAGCAGGAAGCATGCTTGCTTCTTGGTGCTGCTATGGGCACATTATCTGTGCTGGGACAATGGAGTAATGAGATGCAACACATGTGAGGATGATTGACAATGTAGATAGATATTGTAAACAGGTTCAAAGGTCTATGAGAACCAACCTATTTTTAAGGAAATATAAATACTACTCTTGAAAAATTCTCCTGAATCTAGAAAGTGCAGTTTCCCCAGGGAAGAGGCTCAGTGGATAAATCCTGGGAATTCATTATCCTGAGACTGACAACCATGAAAGTCAAAGTGCAAAAGCAATCTCAAAGTCTAGAATCAAAACATGGAGAGAATCGTTGTAGAACAGGGAGGGATTTGGTTACAGATCCAGGAAATAAATATATGAGTAATCCAAAAATCAAAAGCACAAATAACAAATACATATTTTATCTAAGTCAGTTGGTTGTAAATCCTGACCGCTGACTTCTGTATGTTATATACAGCCAAGACTTTATGAAAGTGTTAGGAAAGAAGAAATTAGACAGCTTTATTCAACAAGAACAACAGCAACACCACCACCAAGACAAAATGAGCACAGTTTATTTTATTAAATATCACACAACCATAAAGACTGTGCAAGCTAATCGGATACTTTGATGCATCGCAGTACTAGGCAACAATTAAGTCGTTAACTCTACCCATTTCCCTTATAAGTTACCTCGTCTTTATGATAAAAAACCATTTCCTTTTGTAGTTTGTTAGTAACCATCTTGTATTGTTTTTATAAAATCCACCCTGCTGAATAAGAGCACTGTGAAGCTTCTTCTTGTGTACCTGTGTGTACCTGTGTCATTGATAAAGCTTTCTGTCTCCTCCACAGAGCAATGAGCTGGAGAGACATTTCAGAGTGCTTGCCACACAAATGTGAGCTGAGTTCAAATCCCCAGTACCCAAGTGGAAAAGCCAAAGATGACTCCATGCACCTGTAATTGCAGCACTGTCAGTGGTAGGGGTAGAGAGGGCAGGAACTTTAGTTTAGCTCCAGGTCCTGTGAGAGAACCTAAGTCAAGGGAATGAGGTTGGGAAGATGAAGCAGGACACATAGCTTCCCCTGGCCTCCTCACACCCGTGCAACCACTCATATTTCTGTATAGTATCTATGCAAACATTATTCACATATCAAATACTAAAAATATCTGCAAAGACTAGACATTGTTAGCAGGGTGCCATGGAATGAATGCATTTGGTATAATGGAAATGAAGACCCTTGAACCTCAAATACAGATGGTTTTGAAAAAAAAACTACTAATTTTTAAAAAAAATTCAGACATAAAAACTTAAAATTGATTTTTTAAATAAATAGTTTGTGCTGGTTGGTTTTGCTGAATTGATACCAACCTAGATGTATCTGGGAAGAGGAGATAGCAGCTGATGAATTTCCTGTATAGTACTACTGGTCTGTAAGCAGCTGTGTTGGGCATTGTCTTGATTGGTGACAGATTTGGGAGGCACTGCCCACTGTTGGTGGTGCCATTCCCTTCAAGGTGATTCTGGTGTGTATAAGGAAGCAGGTTGAGCAAGTTATGAGAACCAAGTCAGTAAGCATCATTTCTCAATGGCCTCTGTATGAGGTTCTTCTCTGGAGTTCCTTCTCTGACTTCCCTTTATGAGGCATTTTAAGCTGTAAATTGAGACAACCCCTTTCTTCTCCAGGTTGTTTTTAGTCATGCATTTCATCACAGTCATAGAAACTCTAATTAAGTTTAACTTTTCTGAATGGACACCCAACCTGCTATACATCTATTCTCATGTTGTTTGCCTTTTCTTTCTAGTGTATCTATTAAAGGCAGAAAATTATTTTTTAAAATGTGTTTTTAAGTAAATTCAAATATTAGAGACACATCTGGTAAAAATATATATGTTTCTATGTATCTTTGTGTATGGACATGAATAGTGTTCATTTGGGCCACATGGGGTCATTAGACATTATGGTTTGGAATGATAGCTTTCTGTAGACTACTCTGGTCTTAAATGCATGAGAATATCACTGCTCTGGGTTTTGAGTGCAAATTAGGCAAAATGAAACATTTAGGAGACAAACTATAAATTGCATGTTTAATTTTAAAAGAAACAGAAAGCTGAAAAAATAACTATTTACAAAATGGAATCTATTAAAATTTTTCTCCTGAGTTAGTTTGGGTCAGATAACTTTACAGGCTGACTTTAAGAGATCTTTAGGAAACTTTAGGAATCTTTATATTGCAATGTTATATAAACTATCCCCAATAATAGGGCAAAGAGACCCAAAATGTAGGAAAGACATATTTAGGCAGACAAAACAGAACAGGTAGGAGAGATAAAATTGTAGAGGAAAAGCTTAATGGAAATGCTGTGCAAATGAGTTGGAGGTGACAAAATATTTATTTTGGATTTCAATCATATATTATATACACAAATTACCTTTCAAAAGCTTAAAGCTTTAAATATAAAATGAAAAAAAAAAGATGCAGACATGAGCTTTATTCCTGACTTTAGAAAATAAATGAAAAAGGGATTTACCACGTCATAGTAACACATACAAAACTCTATAGAATTCTCTAAATTCAGAATTCCTCACCATGAGAAATGCTGCTAGAAAAAGCAAGAAAGCAAAATAGAAGAATATGTTTATAGTACAAACCCAATGACAAGCATTCAGAACACCCAACGGATACATCTGAAAACACCCAAAGAAATCTGAATAAAAATGTAAGGTGAATGACCTCAAATTCAGGGACATGCTTTATAGATGTGTTATACACACTCTATGTATATCAAGGATTGCACAAGAATGTAAGAGGGGGTAGAAAAATGTAGGCTGATGCTAAGGTGATACATGGTGGGACAGTGGAGTGGTAGATGGGGAATGAGGCTGGAGGATGGGAAGAGAGGAAGAGGAGGAGTTTCATGGAGGAAGAAGATGGAAGTTGACATGTATGTTTCTCTCAGCATATCTCATGCTTGATGAGGTTATTAGGATTATTTCTAAGGGTTTCTGTGGGTCTAATTTATCTCATATGAATGGGCAATTTATATCTTTGTCCATTGGTTTTAAGCTTATTGTGTAGAGGGTTTGTGGATTGAGAATTTAACATAGAAACCTGTTTGATAAGTTAATGGATGAGGAGCCATGTTTGTACTGGGCAGTAAAGGAAAGTGAGTGAAAACAACATCCCGGAGAAGTCATATCCACCTGGGACTCCAGCAGGAGCAGTGGAGTGAACCATACCTAATTCTTAGAGGTGGCATGGAGCACCAAGTTAGAGATCTCATAGTGCCATATGCCCCCCCCCAGTGCCAAAACTAATTTGTGATAAAAGGTTTCCACTGTTTAGTATTTACCACAACAGGAAAAGATGGAGGCAAGTAAAATAAATAAATTAAAGTAATTTATATGATTAAACTTAGAAATAGATGATGACGGAGGATAAAGACAAAACCATGGATAAGGAAGTGCAGTCTAATCCAGTTTAGATCCTGCTCGTGCTCTCCCTCCCATCTCTCTTCTATAATAATGTATGAACACACACTTTGTTCATACTTTATGAGATAAGAGATACAGTCAGAGATATGACAGGTATCACAATGACTATAAACACATAATGTAGATTGATGCCTATATGCAAGTGAGTGAGGGCCGGCACCAGTTAGGCCATAAATGACTGAATGACAGAGAGTAAGATGGGGACAAAATTTGTTAGGGTGGGAGAGAAGAAGGAGAGATTCAACATGGAAGATGAAGGTGATCCATCTCCATCTGCACAGTTCGGAATAGCCATCACTAGTTATGTATACTTTCTAAGGGATGGATTTCTATAGGCCAATTTATCCTGTTTAGGCAGACAGTTTATATCGTTGTTAATTGGCTGTAAGCTTATTGTGTGGAGGGATTATGAATTGGGAATTTAACATATAAATCTGATAAGTTATTGATTGTTGAGTCATGATTTTACTGGGCTGTGGAAGACAATGTGTGAAAGCAATGGCTGAGAGGCAGCTGAAGTTTGCAGATCCAGTGTGGGCCTGCAGAATGAGAGGTGTGTGTGTGTGTGTGTGTGTGTGTGTGTGTGTGTGTGTGTGTGCATGTGCGCCAGGTGTGGCAACAATCTACCAAAGGAAAGTGAGTGAAAACAACATGCTGGGGTGGTCATGGACCACCTGGATCAAAAGAAGTAAAGGCAGGTGGAACGGATCGCCTGGGTCAAAGGAAGCCCAGATCTGCAAGTACTTGGGGGTGGTGTAGAGACGCTGAGACAAAGATATCCCACAGTGCCTTGTGGCCCTACTGGTGAGGGCACTAGTGCTGGATAAAATGTTACCACTTTTTATTTACCACAACAGCATAAACATTATTTGAAAAGTATGGCAAAGATTTTAAAAAACCTTTAAGGGAATTAATGCTGATAAATTCAATCAATATTGAACAGATAGTTGACAAAGAAAAAGGATGTGCCATTCAGTACAATAGTAAATAAGATTGCGTGCGCGTGCGCGTAAATGTATATATTTCTTTGTACATATTTGTGCTACTTGATTTATTTATATTTATTTTGCAATTGTACATTTATCTTTAACCTTTGTATTCTCTCCAGTGTAAACTAACATTTACATCGGATAAAGGTAGCAGGCAGGAAAGGTAGGTACAAGGTAGGGCTACTAAAAAATAACTAGGTTTAAACTGTAATTTAAGTAGACTATTATGTACCATAAATATGCTGATATTATACATTCATATTGATGCAACACATCATATTTACATAACATAGTGAGAAGTATATAATTTTTACCTAATACAGATGGCAGGTTGGTTTGAGGCTAGTAAAAATGCCAACAATCCTTACTTAAGAGTTGATTATGTCCCAACAGGGGTGGTGATAAAGAAGTTACCCCATTCAAAGTTTTCTCTCTTCCTTTCTACCTTCAATATTTTTACATCTAACAGAATCAAAGCTCAGCATTTGAGTTAGACTGGGAAAGTGATTACATTTTCCACCTTCTCTATAGGTGTAGCAGGCTTTCCACAAACTCTACAGTTTAGGGAACATCTCGGAAGAGGGGGTGAAAGGATCATAAAAGCCAGAATACTAAGATCTCTGCTGTGAAGCAGTTTCTTGGAGACTTCTGCACAAACAAGACAGGAGCAAGGACAACACCAACAGGCATGCTAATGTGTGAAAGGGTGAAAATCTCACGGGGTTACCTCCCCTAGACAAGGTACACTGATGACTTCTCAGAGAAGGGGAGTTAGGGTCTGTCCTCAATGGTTGTTTGATACAAAACAGTCAGCCCTAAAACCACAAGACTAGACTCAGCAGGTTATATTTATATATTTTTGTTCACATACCTCTCCAACAACCCTATGTATATGTAACAATAATGGGGGGGCTATCAATTAGAGAATGGAATACTATGGGACCAATTGGAATTGGGGGGCAGATTTGGGGGGGGTGAGGGGAAAGGCAAGGGGAAAAGTGATGGAATTAGTCTTGGTTAAATTATATTAAATAGTCACTAAGCACAACATGAAAATGTTCCCTGTAGTCTAGGATGAAGGATACTCTCGTTGCACCCTTTAATGCTTGGTGTATTCTTACCATTCCCTATTCATGTTTTCTGTTTATGGGGGAGTAGAAAGGACCATAGGAAAGAGTCGATAGAGAACGAGGTACGGATGGCCAACTTAGCCAGGGCTCCACTGTTCTTGAACAAGTGCCCAAGCTTGAGGGTCCCTGTGCTCTGCCTACTTGTGGTAATGTAGGTTGAACCCTGGAATTTAGAGAAGTGACCAAAAAATGATTGCTACACCTAAATTACTTCACCATCTGGCATTCTCCTCTTTTCTAATATTTTTCATACTAAAGCCATTGGATAATCCATGCTCTATCTGTAAGCCACACACAAAATTACTATAAGAGCACACAAAAATTACAATGAGAACTCATAAAAAAAATGATATCAGTTCCCATAGAAGCTGGGAAAACAAGTTCTGGTCAGTGCTCTACAATTACACATGAGTCAACCTAGAGGGATATCTGTACTGTGTTTTCTGTACTCCGAAGATGCAAGCAGAATTAGAAAAAAGGAAGTAAAAGGAGGAAAGACAGAAAAGTAGAAAAATACAGACAAAACTAAGCAAACCTCCATAAAGAAGCTACCTTTAACCAAGAGGGGTTGTGTTCTCATGGGCGTTCAACTGAGGAAAAATGTGGACCCCTGAGAGCAAGATTTCAAAGATAACAGAAAAAGATCTGGTAATAGACTGGGGGGGGGGATGATACACAGAATGACAGTCAGGTTTCCTGTTTCCATATGGCTAGCTGCTTTTCCTGTGCTTCAAATTACCATTATACAAGTCGTCAACTAATCAACTAACACATGACACAAAAAGCCAAGAGACCAGAAGAACATCTTTAAAGTAAGTGTGTGGTATTTGTAGGCCAAAAGGAGGAAGCGAGAAGAACATCTCTCAGGCACTGGGAGATAGCTCAGTGACAAAGCTCTTGCTCAGCTTTCACCAGGCTCTAGGTTCTATATTACATCATCAGCAACAAGTGAGAAACAAAAAGGCCGACATTAGGAGTGCCATGAGATATAGCATGATATTATAAGCTCTCCCAGACATCCTGAATGTATTAATATACCCAGCTGTGCTTGAGCCAAATAAAAAGAAAGCAAGTCAACAAGACTTCAGGCAGATAAGAACACAAGTAACATCATTCTGAGGAACTTTGACCGAGAACAAGATTTAACAGAAACTCCTCAGTAAAAAGGAGAACCAGGGGCATGGGGTTGAGATGAGGAAAGGGATAGATTGGCTAGTGGGACAGAGTCCAGAACCAATGAGAGAATGAGGTATGAGGTGGTAGATATAAAAAAGTAGAAATGACACCATGAAAATATGAATCAGGAAAGACAGACGGGTGGAGAATAATAAAACTGCATGGTTTAGTTGTCTCTGTTGCTGAAACTCATGTTCTCTAAAATGGTCGATCAAGGAATAATTATTCCGTTGATCATACGACTGTTGTATACCTGCATCATATATTATATATTTAACGTAGAATTGTCTGTATGTCTATTTACAAATACCTACACCCAGAATGAAATAAGTAAAGCTGTTCACACAGCACTAAGAGAAAGTACTGAGTTTAAAGTGACCAGAGTGCATGGTACAGAAATAGCACAAGGGTAATCTACTGAAGAATATTAATGGGTTAAATGAACTCATAAAGTAAAGGCTGTCTCAGTCACAAAGCAAAACCAAGGGCTGGAGAGATATCTGAGCAGTTAAGAATAGGTACTGCTTTCAGAGGAACCCACAGCCCTGTGGAGTGACTTATAACCACCTGCAACTACAGCCTCATCAGATCCAGTTCCCTCTTCTGGCCGATGTGAGAACTGCACTCACTTGTGCACGTACCCCCCATTCACATAAATAAAAATAAAATAAATCTTAAAAAGCAAAGCAATCATACTTATTATTTTGAGAAATTTATTTTAAAAGAATTTAGAAAAGATAGACTGCAAGTAACAGAAAATTACATAGCGAGAAACACAAAAATTGGTCATTATTTTAACTTCAGCTTAAAATAAAACCAGTTTAAAACTGATGAAATGGGCTAAAATTGGACAGTATGTAAATGTCAAGGCACCGAACAACATGACGTCAATATTCACTAAACACAAGCTACTAGAAAGCCATAAGTAAAACATTAATGATTGTCTTTAATTTCAACCATAATGAATCAAGCAAATGAAATCTAAGAAAGCCTGCAAGAGGCATAGTAAAACGATAGAGCCCATATATTCTGGAAATAGATATATAAGGGTTTTTCTTTTTATTTATTGTCCTTTCATATGACATCCCAATTACAGTTCATTCTCCTCCTCCTCCTCTACACACACACACACACACACACACACACACACACACTTCCCCTTCCCCCCAGCTGCATTCCCCTCTACTTCCCCTCAGAAGAGAGCAGACCTTTCAAGGGCAGCATCAAAATCCAGCATAACAAGCTACAATAAGACCAGGCACATTTTCTCACATCACGGCTGGGTAAGGCAGCCAGAGGAAGAAGAGTCCCAAAGGCAGGCCGAGGAGTCAGAAACAGCCCCCACCTCTGCTGTTAGGGGGTCCCACAAGAACACCGAACTATACAATCATAATGTATATGCAGAGGATCTAGGTCAGACCCACACAGGCTCCCCGACTTCTGAGTCTACCTGTGTCCTGGTCAGTTGATCTGTGAGCGATGTTGATTCGGTATTCTTGTGTCATCTGGTTCCTCCAGTCCTTCCCCCTTCTCCTCAGGAGAGCTCCTCCTCATATTTGGCTGTGGGACTCCGCATTTGCTGCCATCAGTTGCCGGATGAAGTATCTCTGGTTTCTCTGATGATGGTTATGTTGGGCTCCCATCCCAGCCCATGCTGCACCCAGGACAACCTGGAGGTTGGAGGCTCGGTGGCTTGGTTGGTCTCTAGATCCCTCTACTTGAGGCCTTACCTAGTTACAGAATGACCTGTTCCGGTGTTATGTCCCCCATTCCTAGGGGCTTTAGTATTTTAGGGATGCAAGTGGGAGAAGGTTTTGTAATGAGCTATGAATCAGTTTGACAGTGGGACAGTAACCAAGATAAACGACATCACAACATATCACAAGGTAAAAATGTGTGAACTGGAAGAGCGAGAGTAGAGAATAATAAAAGCACATTATTTTTATTGCCCTTTTTGTAAAATGTTTGTTGTTACAAATACAGACTATCCTTTAGCAAAACCCCCCGAAGCTCCAAGAATTAACAATATACATATTAATTAAAATTCAATAAAAATTAAGGTACATTAGGAGAACCAAACCATATCTATTAGAAGAAGATTGAAACCATGAAGCAACAAAACCAAGAGATTAAAAAGCTTTTGGAAAGAAAATGAAAATTTAGTGAAAATGAAATCTGTGCCAAGTGATTAAAAAATAAACAGAAAAATAAATGTCCAACACAAGTATTTAGTAAAGTCATAGCAAATGTAGAAGAGAAAAAAGAAAATAGATAAAAACAAGGAGACAATAATAAATTAGGAACTAAAATTATTAAAAATAACAATTAAATCTCATGCAAATTCTTTGGGGGTGAAATAGATCATAAAAAGCATTTCAATTGTTAAAGAGAAGGAAGCAGAATGCCGCTAAATAAAACATAAAAAATGTTAATGGGAAACAACAAAGACATGGAGGGAATTTAAAAATGCAAATGAGACAACTCTGCTCATATTGTGCAATTTAATTTGATGAAATACATTTTTCTGATAGAATGTAAATTGCTAAAATTGCCCCCAGAAGAGACTGAATGACAGCAGTAAGTGCTGCTTAGTCTGCCTTGGGCAGAGTTCCAGGGGCCTCACGTACCTCAACTCTTTGACTATTCACCACAAACTCCCGAGGTATTGTTTTATCTTATAACCTTCATTTTCTGAAGAAATGGAGGCCATTGTCATGCCGTCATCTGACAGTCACAGGTGACAAGGGTTAGATCATGGATGGAGTCATGACCACCTGACCAGAGTCTGAATTCAGCCAGTTTCAAGATTCACATGTAAGAGATCCGAGGTAAACGAGTGGCTACAGGTGGAGGGGTGGAGGAAAATGAATTACTTCTTGAGGACAACATTGTCCTAGAGTCAGAAAAAGAAAATGACCCTGCTTTGTATGACAGCTAATCAAACACATTCTGACCAGCTTTAGGGAGAAGCCGGCTTGCTCAAGATTTGATTTTACGCAAAGCGAACTTAACTTTGATGTAGATTATCCCAAGGTAGATGACATAGAATGTTAAGCCCAGCAGAGGGGAAGTCACATTGTTCAGTTGTCACCTACATGTAACCCAGTAGGATCCAACAGATAATTCTGAACCTGTGGGCACCCAGATGGCTATAATTCAATTCATTGGGTATCAAAAAACAAGAACAGGAAAAAACAAAAACAAACAAACAAACAAATAAAACAAAATCAGAGAAACCCCAAGCACAGAAAGGTATGCATGTAGAAAAGGGAATTTTAAGGAGGAAAAGGAGTGGGGGTGGGGGGAAGATTGAGATTAAAGAGGGTGGAAGGGAAACTAGAATTCATTTTATACATGTATCAAGTAGCCAAAGACTATATTTAACTGATAAAAATGAGAACATTGAAGCTTGCATATGAATAGTGCTGAAGTTTCAACAGGAATCTGTGCAAATAGAATTGATCAGCACACTAACAACATAATAGAGCGCATTTCATTGTAAATATAACAGAATCACTTAGAAATAAATCTGCCTTTATATCCAATGAAATGTCTGCTGGAAGAGGGAGGGTCTGGGTTTTTTTTCCCCTGTATTCCATGGTAGATGGCCCATGCCTCAGTGGATGCTGTCCTGTACTCACTCAATTATCACCATTGCTAAATGGACTCTGGGATTTAAAAGAAAAAGGTAGTCAGGGGAAGAAAAGGAGAAGGATGAAGACAGGAAGAGGAGGAATAGGAGCAGGAAGAAGAGGAAAAGGAACAAGAAGAGGAGGAAGAAGAGGAGCAGGAAGAAGAGGAGGAGGAGGAGGAGAAAGAGAAAGTGGGGAAGGAAGAGGAGAAAAAGGAAAAAGAGAAAGAGGAAGAGGAGAAGGAAGAGGAAGATAAAATGAAGTTGGGAGGGAGATGGTGAAGTGTTGTCTAGAATCAGCAGTAATAAAGGCCCAGAAAATGGTCAGGGAGACAGGAGATGAGAAATTTAAAGAAAGTTTATTAAGAACTAGCGCAATGCACATACTCTTTTTAGGAGGGAAACCAGTCAAGTTCATCAGAGAGCTAAGAGACAATGTTGACAAGGGGAACACAGGCTACCTCAGACACAGCTATCTAAGAGCTGACAATCTCAGCCCAGGGAGACCAGTCAGATCCCCAGAAGCTGCAACCTTGCATCTGCTTCTGGACAAGGACACAGAACTAAAGTTCTCGATGCCCTCTTGTCAAGGCACCTGAGAAAGTCTTTGGTTAGTCTGGCTCCTCACAGGGAGGTGTCCAGGAGGAGTGGGAAGTGGGAGGCAGCGTGGAGCTATGACCTAAATGCATTATGTGCATGCATGACATTGCCAACGAATAAAAGAAACAAAAGAAGCAAATATAAAAATATACAACAATATTTCATATCAGAAGCAATAGGATATGGAAAACAAAGTTTATAACAGTTAATTTCTATTTTTTTTTTGTTGGATAGTGCTCTCTTGTCTTGAACAAGAAGTTGACCTGCGTAAGAAAAGTACAATGGTTGCTGCCTGTGTGCCTTAGATTATGTTCTTCAGACCAGCTGTCTAATAGAGAGCCAAGAAATGAACGTAAATAAAAATAGGTGCAATGTGCCTCTGCCACACACATAAGGCGGTGGTTGTAATTAAAATGGCCAAGCTATAGAGTCTTGGCAAGGACATCATGTAACCAGAGCTACTTCTCTGAAGCTCTTAGAACATTTATTGGAATAAATATTTTGCAAAATGGTTTTGAATGTTGAATGACACTAAATGTTTGCATATCTCTCGAACCAGAAGCAAATGCGAGTGATCTCATACATGTTTACTTATTCCGTGTTCTATAAATATATACGAAAGTGATGATAAGAAATGAATGCATGTATCTGTCTGAGGACTAGGGCACAAGGCATACTTACAGAATTCCCTGTGTGTCGTGACAGCACCAAACTCCAGTCAATGTAGAATATACAGGTCAATGGAGGTGACATTGTTCAATGTGGAACTGCATGACTACCAAGTTGATCTGCTCCTGCTTGAAGGTCACTTGGGTACTCAGAGCTTTCTGGGGCTAATCCACTTATCAGTGAGTGTATACGATGTGTGTTCATTTGTGCCTGAGTTACCTCACTCAGGATGATAGTCTCTAGAAACAATTCACAGACATTATGAAGCTCAAAAAGAAGGAAGGCCAAAATGGGGATGCCTCAGTCCTTCTTGAAAGGGAGAACAAAACACTCACTGGAGGAAATGCAAGGTCAAATAGAGAAACAGGGATTGAAGAAAAGATTACTCAGCTGCCTGGGATCCACCATATATGGAGCCACCAAATCCAAGCACTATAGCTGATCCCAAGAAGTACGTACTGGCAGAAACCAGATAGATACAGCTGAGCATGCTTGCAGCTAACCATTGGACTAAACTCAGAGACCCCAATGAAGGTGCTAAAAAAAGGACCTAAGGAGCTGAAAGGAGTTGCAACCTCATGGGAAGGACAACATTATCAACCAACCAAACCTTCCAAAACTCCCATGGACTAAAACACCAATCTTTGTGCACACTTAGAGAGACCTATTGATCCAGTTGCTTGTGTAGCTGAAGATACCAGTGTCTGGCATCAATGTGAGAAGAGGATTTTGGTCCAGGGAGGGCATGTTTTCCCAATGTAGGGGAATGCCAAGACAATGGGGTGGAGAAGGTGATTAGGAGGGAGTGCACCTTTGTGAAGGTAAGTGGAGGGGTAGGGGGGATGGGAGCTGGGAGGGGGAAAGGGATAACATCTCAAATGTAAATATGGAATATCTAATAAAAAACATGTAAAAAAAAAAAAAAAAAAACCAAGAATCATGTCACTGTCGTAAAACTTCAAAGATGAAACTTAGCCCCAAGAGGCTACATTGTGTGCGATTCTATTTATGGAAGTGAAGTATAAAATTTCACATCTAATTAAAGTTGAAGTCTACCATTGTCCAGATAGCCTTCTGAACCTTGACATAATGGGGACTCCCTTTGTTAACAGGGTTTCTCCTCTGACCTTGTCTGGGGAGCTGGAACCCCACCCCCACAACCTCTACCTGTGGAATGTCATGCAGCTTTGGTTAGAGTACAGGTTCAGCATCTTTAATTATTCAGATAAGAACCTGATCAGCAAGCCCCTGAGATTTCTGATGTGCCTTCCCATGCTAATGGGGCATCTCCGTACCTCAGCCTTCAGCCAATGACCTTTGCCACCCCCAGATATTCCTAACTCCTTCCCCTCAAACTATATAACCCTTTATAACCCATGATTCACTCTAAGTAAAGTTCATATGTCTCCCTGAAGCTAGACCCGGTGATAACTCTGTTCTTCCATTGTATTCATAGGCTGTCTAGACTGGCCTCGAAGCACTACTAGACAACAGTATAAAGGGGGAGTTAATCACACACACAAGTCGAAAACACGAGATCTGGATGAACAGCCTGTACTCATGGGCTGTCATTGACTGCATCCTTTGTCCTTATGGGCTGGTGCTCAACAACCTTGGGGAGAAGAGAGACACACATCCTGTGGTACTCTGGTAGGCATGGGGTAAGAGGTGAGGCTTGGCCCAGAAAATGCATGAGACCACTTTATGGTGTGTTAGGGATGGTGTGTAATTTGTTCTGTGTGTTCTTTGCAAATGTAGACTCAAAACATCTGTATCATGGGTGGGGAGAAAGCTCAGATGGCCACTTTCTGTGCAAGCTTGGCAGCTTAAGGTCAGATCCTGAAACTTATATAAAATCAGGCATGGTAGAGGGTAGAGTGTGGGCATCTGTAATCCCCACATGTCCCTGTTAGAAGATAGGAAGTATATACAGGAGAACTGACTTAAGCACACAGGTCAATTAGACTGGCTTTCACAGCAGTGAACAAGAGAGACTGCCCCATCTATTCAATTTCATCAGGGAAGAACATTAATGTGGAAAAACAAAAGCAATAAAATGCCAGGGTTCATTTCCAAACAGAATCAATCTCAGAAGATACCCTTCTGCCCAGCAGAGGTAGATATACTTAAATTAACTCCACAGTCATTCTTCATTGAGTGTATGTAGGCCCACCTTGTGGCTCAACCACTCTACTCCTCAAGATGCACCCTTAAAAATAATAGTATATTTCTAGACATGTGCAGAGACTATTCGGCATCATCGGTAAAACCAAATAACAGGGAGCAATTGGGTGTCTGCCAGTAGCAAACGAATAGTAATATTGCAAATGGAGAAGCACTACACAACAGTGTTAAGGCAAGTGCAGTTAGTCCCACGCAGACGTTGAAAGCAAGATCTGGATAAGCAGTAGTGGTCTAGTGGTCTTGTAAGCTGCACTGACAAATCCTGGAGTGATGTCATAGGCGGCAGCATAGATGATGCATAATTAAGGTGTAACCCGATGCAAGAGAACAGCAGAGACAGACCCCAAATAAATTTTAGACTCCATCATATACAAGCATTATGGTGCCAAAGAATAAAACAGTTATCAGACAACAACAGCACAATGTTTTTAGATGGATATTTTGTTTAGTTTTGTGATATCTGTAGCTAAATTACATAAAGATGAAGGGGCTGGAAAACAGAGGACCCGAGTTGAAATAATGGCATTTGTAGCATACTTCCCCTTGTTGGAGTTTGGTGGTGCTCCATCCTATGTTTTGCTCGTGTAATTATTTTAGTATTTTTTATGTGCATCTTCTAATTTATAGAAAAGTGGGTGTCAAAATATGAACAGATATACTCTACGCATAGGCACACACATGCACACATATAAACGTGTGTGCACATGTGCATGAACACGTGCATATAAAGACTTATTAAAGATAAGGTGATTACATAGTTTTGCAAGTCTTTAGGGATGTTCACTTTTATTCTAGTGTATATGTGTGTGTGCTGCATACATATACAGGCATGCATGTTTGTATGTTCATGCTCATGTCTGTGCAGGTGCATGTATTTGCTAATGCATGTGAAGGCCTGAGGTAATGTTGGGAATCTTCCTCAACTGTGCTTTTCCTTGTCTAACTTTAAATGAATGAGTCTCTAAGTATGATATTTATTTATTGAGCTCTGTGCAATTTCTGGAGGTGGGGTTCCCATAATCTAAATCTCTAAATGTGAGTCTGGCTATTGGCTCAACTGTGTTTCTCAAAATGTTGCTGTTTGAAATTCTCTGGGTTATTTCCGCTCCAGGAGTCTGGCATCCTGGGGAGGCATATCACTCAGGTATATGCTGTTGTTCCATCTGGACACATGGAGACCTGTCTTCTGTCTTCTTCATGCTCCTCTTCTCTGTCTGTCTCTGTCTCTGTCTGTCTTTGTCTTTCTGTCTGTCTCTCTCTCCCCTACCCCTCCCTCACCAGTTTTATTTAACCAGTAATTTTAGACTGGGGAGCAAAGTTTACATAGCATCTCTTGGTGCACATGAGGATCTGCTTGTCAAGGGCAACCACATCTCGGGATCCAGTATTCAGTATTTGAGTACAAGCTGCTCTAGACTGAGCCACTATGCTGTTCTCCACTGAATTCAGTCAGAGTCCCTTAGCCCAGAGCTTGTCAATAAAGCTTGTCTGAGTAGCCAGCTTGCTCTGGGGAATCCCGTGCCTCTTCCTCAGGGTGTTGCAATCACAAATCATGCTTTGATCCTTGACCTACCTCCCAGGCCCAATAATATTCTTAAAAAAACAAACAAACAAACAAACTTTCTATTGGTTCATTGTGAATTTCACACATGCACCCTCATCCCACTCACTCCCCCTTCTTGTACCTGCCTTCTACCCTCGCATCCTTTACCCTAAGGAAAAAAATTATTGTGGAAGCTGCAGTGTGTAACAGTGTGTCTCTCAGTATACCCCTTTCTCTACACTTCTTTGCCTGCAAATGTTCAGAATCTCCATGACACAGGGCAACAACAGAATATCTGAGAGAAGTCCTAGTGAGGTTCTAAGTATTGGTGGTGCTGCAGAAGCCAGAGGCATCATACCAAACCATTAATGTGCTTTAATTTGTAGAGTTTAATGCAATTACATCTATTATTCAAATCTTGTAGGTGCACAGTAAGCCCGGTATGTGCTTGGCTTATAATATCCCAAAAGGCATGACCTAAGAGAGACGTGATTGATTTCCTTATTACAGAAGTCATTTGTTTTATCTTTGTTACAAAAGAATTACTCTGCTTCTAATGTAATGAATGACTAATTCTGACAGCTGAAATTCTTTCTACTTTCATGCTGAAAGGAAAAAGTACTCAACAAAGACCTAATATTACTAATACCATGCCAACCTTACTTTACAAGATTTTAAGCGCTAAAAGAGCCACGAAGCCTTCACAATACTCTAAAATACAGACAGCTTTGCAGGAAAGCTGGTTCTCCATCATTTATACTTCCAACTTGCTATGGAGCTGAGAATGGCCTTGTACTCCTGAGAGGCCTCCTGAGAGGCCAACCTCGACAGATGGCGTTTATTATTGGTGGTACAATAATAGTTCACACCCTGTGCCCAGTGATGAGGCAATGATTTGGTTCTTTCAATTGTGTCTTTATTATTATTATTTTTTTACACTTTGAAAGAACCAAAGAATGACAAAAGAACTTCTCAGAGAGTGAACTATCTATGACAGGAGATTGAAAATTCCACTCCCCACGGAATCTGCCTTACTGTGCATATGGCACGCTCGGCTCCAGCTCCTTCCAGTGTTACAACACTATGTCCTTATGATTCCCCTTCCATTTGGTTGGCTGGCCCTTAAAACTTTGTGAGAAGAGTCTGAGTCCAGTATTGGGCAACATTTTTCCATCAGTTGTGGCTGCCTCAGAGGAAATGTCCCTGATGCATTCATTGTACAACAAGGTTTCATAGACCAGGGTTACAAGTGGGATACAGAAAGGCTAACAAATGGCCCTTAACTGTCTCCCTGACACACGGCTTGTAACTTTTTTAGTAGCAGTGTATGTTGGTGTCTTTAAGGGCCAAGAGCACATGCTTTGGGCAACTAATGGTTAATTCCCATGAGTCTTTAGGTACTGTTCATCAGAGTGAGGGAAGACATCTCTATCCATGAATTTCTGCTCTCTCATGTAGCAAGACAGTTGATTGCATTGAAGAAGATCCACCCCTTATGAATTTTATGCTAATTGCAGTAATTTGTGCAAATTGGGTCTTGATCAGTAATTAGAAATTGTTGAGTTGATACAATTGTATTAGAGTCTATGGCCGTTTTCATAGGTAATTCAACATTCATTTGTCAATAAAAGCAAGTGATTTTTGGAATTCTCAAGTACGATTTCAGTTGCTAAGTTTGTGTTTTTCTTTTTCTGAAAACTAATTGCATGAGTTAGGCTTTATTGATAATCCCATCAAGAGGTTCCACACATTGTCACTTAAACACCTGTCCAGGAACTGGGTCCTATCTTGTCAAGCATAAGATCTGATTTTGAGATGTTCTGAAAACATGGGTGGTGTTGAAATTTCCTCACTGGTGGAGATGTGAATGATATCTACCTTCCACCCCTCTGCTCCCCCCCCCCCCAGCTCCCAGCAAAACCTTATGCTGCAATTTTACCAAATTCACCTTGGGCTACCAAGGTGTTTGTTTGTCTAACATCCAAAGTACTGGTAAGTGGCTACTGATAGCTGTGTGTGTGTGTGTGTGTGTGTGTGTGTGTGTGTGTGTGTGCCCAAAGAAGCCACACTGAAAAAATCTCCTATACAAATGGATGATGGCTTACTCATAATCACGGAGATGAGACCCTCTCCCTAATCTCCCTCAGTCTACATAACCTAGTCTCTGCCTGAGACTGCAGGACTACTTAGAGCTATGGCAAAATCGTACAGAAGTCTAATGACCTTCTTCATCCCTATCCCTTCTGTGAGAAGATGTCATTAGCCAAAAGGCCCAGCTCTGATGATCTTTTGTAAGCAGATACAGCTATTCCTATGAAGATGGCTGTTACTGTGCTTGGGGGATAGTGCTATGCAACATTGGGAAGAATATCAAATTCTGTTACAGCTCAATATGTAGTCATCCCCCATTCCCTGCCCCACCCCCAAAACCAGGACTGTAGTAGAACAACCTTCGAGTACCTGCTTGGTTTGCCTGAGGAAAGTACATACCTATTCTTAGAAAAGACGTTTTAGTTGTACATAGCAGAGTTATATTACATAAGGCAGAATTATACCTCACTATCTTGGTTTGGAAATGAAGCGTAGCATGGGGAGGTCTGATTAGTTAATCTGACCAAAATTGGACTTGGGATAGTTAGTTTTGGCTATTAACCTGGATGGGTCAAAGACCTCGGAAACACACTTCTACACATATGTGGGAGTCTTTCGTGAGAGGATCTCCACTTGGGATTGTTTCTACATGTAACATCCTGATGTGAATGTCATCAGTACTGTTTAACACTCTGGCTGCCTGAGTGAAAACCAGAAGGAGGAAGTCAGTGTGCAAATGCACACAAGTATCCAAAGCTTCTCCTCAGCATGAATAGGTTCTTACTACCACATTCTGATGCCAGACATGTTTCTTTAGGCTTCCAGTGCAGACATAATACCAATGACTTCGGGAAAACTTTTATGCCTCCAGTTTCGAATTGGAACTTCCAAAGCAATTAGCTTCTTGGAATGAGTGGCTACCAGATTCTTAGCTTTGCCAAAGTTGCACTGCAAGTCAACCCAATCAATTCCTTTTATAATAGGAATATACTTTCGATTGGTTCCATTTTCATAAGGGACTCTTACACTATTATTATAGTATGATCAGTGGACTGAAATGTACAGACACAGCACAGATATGGGTAAGGGGGCACGTCCATGGATAACAGACATTTCTAGTTCTGACAAATACTGTCTTCTGCTTTGCCTGCTAGGCATTTGGGAGGTAGCATGTTTCATCTTTCATACAGTTGAGCTCAAGAATTGTCTAGTTCTAGAGACTGTTATTGTAGCAGATATGGTGTGTAGCATCCATCCTGTATGCTTTTCTAGTTTTGATTTTTTTTTTCTGACATAGAAACACAGGCCACTCTGGATCATTGAGTGACTATGTAGACAAAAGAGTGCGGTGAAAGGAAACACATCGAAATGTGAGTGTTGGTTGTAGCCTGATAGAGCATATCATTCAGTGTTAAAGCATATCTTGCAAAAGGCATTAGAAAACTACAAAACAAAAGACGTTCAAAGTAGAGTCAGGATTGCTTCTAGGCTGTGGACTGTTGAAAGCCAAAAGTTGAATAGACTAGGGGCAGCTATCTTGGGACACAAAAGAAGACACACAGATATCCATCTGATATATAAAAAGATGCATAACTTAAAAATATTAAGATGCAATTTAAGAGATAACAAATGACTGCACATGTACTACAGCATCTAAATGAAATAATTTAGCAGTGTAGGAGGTTATCAAGGCTTTGAAGGGACAGATCATGGTCAGTAAATGCAAATTAAAACAGTTTGCCAAGTCATTGGCATCGATTACTGAGTGGGAATGACTTTGTCCTTATGACTCAGCTGCTCCATCAGCTACATACCAATGAGCCCATAGGTGAAAACAGGGCAGCGGATACTTAGGGAGTGGTACTGATGAGAAGAAGAGCTAGAAACTGCTCAGATTAGGACCCTCAAAGCAACATTTTCTAGAAATCTGTCCTTTGTCTTAATGTCTATAATTTGGAAGTTCAGTCTGTATGTGATACTACATAGTTCCTGAATGTTCCGTTTGTATGTCAAAATTACTCTTAGCTCACTTGGCATAGTTTCTCTTCTTGGGACACTTCCTCTAGTTTGTCTTCAAGACCTGATATTCTCTCTTCAACCCATTCCGCTCTAGTTGTTGGACTTTTCCACTTTACTTAGCCCTATGCTTGGGTTTTCATGGGCATCACTCAAGCGTATGCTGAGGTCATTGTCCTTTAGTTCATATTCACTGAACTGTGTCTTTAAACTCTTTGAATTTTTAAATGACATTTATGATTTTTTTTCCAATTCTTGTTCTTGTTCATCTAGGTAATTCCCATTGGAACACATTTTAATGGGACTGGTGGATTTAGGGGGTCATACTGTCTTTTTTTTTTTTTTAATTCATTTTGTTTTACAGTGAGATCCCTGCACATGGCCTTCTTTGCTTGGCCTTGTCTGATGTTACCTCTGATTCTGTTGGGTGGAAGTGTTTATTCTTGTTTTGTTTTTTTTTTTTTCCATTTTTGTCACCCAAGCTTGAATAAGGTTAGGTGAGGTCATAGGACTTGGCATGTTGGTCCTTCAGATGCTGAAGAAATGGAGTAATTCAGATTTTGTGGCAAGCAAGAAAGCACAGAGATTGACCAACAGCTGGCTCTGCTTTGGTACCTGAGCTATGCCTAGGAGTATGAATATGTTCTGAATGGTAGAGGTGTTGGGCACTCACCTGCGTAGGCTTGTGTACAAACTGAGTAACTGGCGTGAGACCTGCAGATTGGGGATTGCCTGGGCAGCAAAACCTCCAGGGACTTATCAGACTGGCCAGCACACAGATGTCCTGGGTTAGGCATTGGGGCTCAGATCTGGTACAAGTGGGCCAAACAGACTGTGATAGTGACCAATGTGGAGCTTATGGTAAGCCACAAGATTCCTTTAATAATTTACTTAAACGTATGCCTCTTCTCACTAATTTGTATTTCTGAGGAATGTCAATCTTTTCTTACATTTCAAAAATGTGCCTCTGTATCTGTTTCAGCAATGATTTCTCTCCTAACTTTTGTTGTATTACCGTTTCAGTGGCACAGCACTTTCTAGTGTGCCTGAGACTCAGCTGTATCTCTATGACAGATCCGTGGCCCAGGACAGATACTGTCTTACAGAAGTCTTTTCTAAGAAGGCTGTATCTCAAGCGAGTGTCCCAGGGTATCAATGCCCACTGCTATGTTTATGTGTTTACCCATTGCCCTGCCCACAGTCTTCAAAACATGTTTTGTGAGAGTTCCCTGGAGAACACACACACACACACACACACACACACACACACACACACACACACCTGATTTTCAAATGTTTTGGGGGAAGCAGTTCAATGCTGTACTCCCTCTGAAAGCTAACATTTTTTATTAGACTATTTAAGACTTCTAATTCCCCTAAAGAAAGAACCTCCATCGAACTTCAAAGTATTCTCCTACACTCCTACACTTCTCATTTACCTCAGCCTTTGACACAATCCCAGTTTACATGTGAGCTATTCTCTCAATATTCTGTCTGCTTTTAAAAACAAGAATGCTCCTTCTTTTTAGTCTCTGCCTGGATAACAGAGAAGTGCTTTGTCAAAAATCAGAAGGAAAATGGAAGCTTGACTCATGCTTTCCTAAGCTCCTCTCAAATGACTTTATTTTATTCAGCTTTATTTTCAGTGGTGAAACCAGGATGCATTCTGGGGATAATTCAACAGACTTTGTTTGACATTATCTACCCTCATGCCCCTGCTCCGTGTCCCCCTATTTGACTTGCTCCTCCTCCCTTTCGTTCTCTCTCTCCCTCTACCCCCCCCTTCTCCTCTCTCCCCCTTTCTCTTTTCCTCCCTCCCTCTGTCCCTCTCTCTCTCTCTCTTTCTCGCTCTCCCTCCTTCCTCATCTCTTTCTCCTCCCCACCCCTTCTCTTTCTTCTTCTTCTTCTTCTTCTTCTTCTTCTTCTTCTTCTTCTTCTTCTTCTTCTTCTTCTTCTTCTTCTTCTTCTCCTTCTTCTTTTCTCCTTCTCCTCTTTCTCCTCCTCTCCCCTCTCCTCTCTTCTCTCTTTCACTGCCCTGTTCCTCACAACCCTCTAGCTCCTGGCTGATCAGCCCAGGCAGACTTTCTGTATGGGATCTATTATCTAAAAGGGGGCTTTCATCCTTCTCTCTGCCACATTAAAACTTCCATTTTCTGGGCATAGTAGTTAGGAGAAAATCATTTTCACAATTTCACATGGTGAGAGATAGCACAGCCTAATGCATTTCCCCCTCTTTAGGATGTTAGCATTTTTCTTTTCCAGCAGAGAATGAGATTTCTAAGCATAGAATTAGATCTGGCAAAGTAAAATACATTGTATCAGGAAATCTCATGGGGAGATATGTTTTTTGGGATCTGCACATTAGCCCACAAAGAAGCGACAACTACATTGTTTTCTGAGTTCTGTTCTAGGCTTGCTGAGGATCCTGATCTTAGTTATTAACTTGTACAATGGAAAACAATTCTGATTGGTCTATTCTCATTTCTATTTGCATTGTTTAGAGCAGATGTTAGAAGCCATGGCCTGATGTCAGTTTGAGGACAAGCCTATAAGCTGGGAATGGTAAATATATATGAAATAATGGTATATATGAGAGATGAATAAATGAATATTTATATAAAATATAAATGTATATTATCTATTATTAAAATAATATTATTGTATATAATATTCTACCATTTCCTATATTTTATAAGACACTAAAGCATAATATTAAATAATAAATGATTTAAAAAGTATATATTTATTCATTCTTTTTTTCATATATTACATTGTGACCACAGTTCTCCCTTTCTCCACTCTTCCCAGTCCCTCCCCTCCATGTTGCCTCTCTTCCAGATCCACTCTTCCTCTATTTCCCTTCATAGAAGAACAGGTCTCTCAGAGATATCAATAAAACATGGCACTCACAGGGCATGGGGGAGAGGAGCATGAATGGCTTATAGATTTTCCTCCAATCACCATGACTTCACTAGCACTTCACTAGACTAAACTAGCTGGCTAGGTTTCTAGTACCAGGCAGGGTATTCCTATTGTTGAATGGGTCTTAAGTCCAACTAGAGAGCTGGTGGTTACTGTTGGTTACTGCCTGGGTGTGTAGCCACTACTATACCCATAGTGTTTTGTAATATTCCGGTTATTGATGTGGCACATAGGTATCATAGCTAGGAAGTATTGTTGGAAGAAGTAGTATTCTTTTAGAAGATTGCTTGAGACTGACTCCTCAGGGAGAGGGCATTCAGAGCAGTTCCAGAATATTCTGTGATACATGAAAATTAAAGGCAGTTTATGTTTTAGTGTCCACAAACATGGTTGCATTGGCACACATCCACTGTCATTTGTTAATTATGACACTTGGTCTGTGATGGCACAGTTGAGTTCCTGTGATAGAGACTGCACAGCTAATACTTTATGTATTCTGTCTGTAAAAAAGAAAACAGAAACATCTTCATTAGAGGAGCAAGGGCGCCTTTGCACTTCTTGCTGAAATATAGTGCTGCCTATGCGTCTCTCACATTCACATTGTATCTGGTTCCCATTTAGACTCTATGCTTTTCTTGACTGTGTGTATGTGTGTGCATGTGTGTACATGTATATGTGTTTATATGTACATGTGTGTGCATGTGTGTGTGCATGCATGTATGTGAAGTACAGCTGGAGAAAGAAACTAGAGAAAGGCAAACATTTGAGAGTCCAGTTGACAAGAAGACCAGAGACCCCATTAAACTTCTAGTTATGCTATGAAAAACAGAGTGCCCAAGTCACCAGATAAGAGGAAGGTGTTATGTAGCTGTCTATAAGAGTCCAGAGTTCATGTGCTGAACTTTTGAGTTTGGACCTGTTCAGCTCTTTGGGCCATTTCTCTTCCTAGGAGTGCTTTTCTCCTTCTTGATACATTTCCCTTATTTATATCACTATCCACGTATTTTTGGTTGCATTCTTTATTTGAAGACACAAGAATTTGGGAATCTCAGCAGAGGCCCTCTGGACTTAAACTGCTACCTATAACAAGATTGCAAGTTTCTCCTTCCTTTCCTTTCTTTTCTTTTCTTTTTTTAACCTGGTGCTTGGACACTAATGTTCTCACTTGGCCACCAAGTGAGAAACAATTACTGGTTTCCTTTCAGCCATCATACTCTTTAACACATGCTATGCATCATCTGGTGACAGAAAATCGTTTCTTTTTTTATTTTGAGATATGGTCATATCATGTAGCCATGACATGCCCAAAACTCAATATACCATCAACCAAGCTGTCCTGAAATGTGCAGTGAGCCCCCTGCCTCTGCCTCCTGTGCAGGCAGCACACCCTGTTTGATGAGAGTTCTGGGTAACTCGGTATCTTTCTTTGTTGTCATGATGGTAACATAGAGAAGGTTTTACACTTACAATTTTGAACTTAGCTCCAATCTCAAATATTAATTTTCTCACATTTAATCTTACTTTGATATTTTCTGATTTTAAATTTCATCATTTAAAAATATTTCTAATTTTACTATTCATTTTTCTGTGCACTGAATTCATTTTTTTCAATAACATGAAATAAGTCATTTATCTTTTTTTAAAAAAAACCTGATTTTTGGTAATGGTAGATGAACAATATAGTAAGGATTACCTAGTTCTAAGTTCTGACTGTCATTTTAAGTAATTAGATAAAATTATATCATGCTTCTATGAAAGTGCAGATAAATATATTTTTGCTTGACTTAATGACTTAACTTATGCAATAACTTAAGATTATATGCAGTAAAGTATAAGCATAGATTAACTATTGCTTTTTATGTCTTATAAAACTTTGTTTTTATACTCAATTTCCAAAAATGTAGTTATGAGTCTTTTTGGGATGTATATATTATTATTTTCTGGTTATTACCAAGTATATTAACTTTGCAATTGCTATCTTTCTATTATTGGTTCTGATAAAGAACATAACTCATACTTGTATGAGCAGAGATAATTTTTTTAGTTAAAAGTCAGCATGCAAGGCAATCTAGATTATATCAAGTTGTAAAGTAACTTGATGATTATAGCTTGGTAATATCAGATAGCTAACCTGAAAACACATTTATAAAATTTTAACTATTTCTACAATTTTATTTTTCAATATAAACAGAAATATCTTACTTCCCTTCCATGGTTTGCTATTGCTGGTTATTCAACAGTGTTTTAAACATTGAGTGATATCACAAAAAGATATATTTTTGAATCTTCACAACATAAAATCTAAAGTCAGAAATAAATATATTTTGAAATTTTTAAGATAGGGACAAAGTGAGAATAATTCATAAAACTGACAGAAAGCATAGAAACTCTGTAAAAGTCAGAAATAAATTAAATTTGAAATGTATAAGATAGGAACAACATAGGAGTAATTCATAAAACTGACCTAAAATATAGAAACCCTATCCTCAAGAAAGTTTATCTTCATCTTTAATCAAGCAACCATAGCCTTTCAGGACAGCTTATTGTGCTAAGATCTCACATTATAATCAACTTTTCTGATACAAGGCAGTAAACTCAGGAGTCAAAAGCATCGGCTTAGAATAAGGAAACAACACTAGTAGTTTGAAACCTGGTAAAATGCATCTGAAATAACTTGCCTGCTATTGTAGTCTGTAGAGAGTGTTCCTGTTTTGGATTACCATTTCAGGGTTACCTTGTTAAGGCGAAGTTTGCCCTGTGCCCAATAAAACAAGTTAGTAATGTACATTAGAATTCTACAAAAGAAATTTTAGGGACAGTTGTCGACATTGACCATGCTCTAAGTGCGAGAATAAAATAAAGGACCATCTTGGCCTCTTTGCTGGAGAGAACTAGCAGCCAGCCAGTGTGGGGAGGTGATTGTGATCCTTGTTTTTCCTAAAGAAAAATATCTAAAATGATAATAACAGCATCTGCCTCTTTGTGAACCACTGGAGAGGGCTAATCTAATGAGTAAATTAGTCTGAAAACTCATCAATTTTATGCTTTGTCATATATTACCAGGTCATTACTGTTAGAATTAAGCTCATTGTAAAATAATTGTTCTTCCATATAGGTTTATCTTGATCTTCACTGTAATAATTGTCTTCTGCCCAAATGAACTTCTAGGTACATAGTGAAATCTTTCAATGAGGAGATATTTTTATATATTTGAAGCACACACATATATTACATAACTGTTTGTATTATATCTTCTAAACTAGTCTAATGGCAGTCACAGTCATAAAAAGAACATTTGAGATATGAAACTATGAGGGTCATAAATTCCAAAGAATAACTAACTTGGGATGCCAAAGTTTATCCTCACACATTTTTACTATGACAATCTTATGATAGTGAGTTTCAACGACTAGAGATATAATGTAATTTTTAAAATAATAGTTAAAAATAGCAGAGGTTTTATTATGTGCATGGAGAATTAAATTTTAGGGAAATGTCAGTGATTTATGAACCAGCTTCTGCAGGAGAAAAGCATTTCAAGATTTATAGTAAAATTAGCTTGACAAGCACTTATGAAAATCCCAGTCTCCTAGGTAAAGCTGATGCAGAATCAAGAGCACATGGGCTTTGGTCACTGCTGGTTTACCTGCCTGACTGATAAAGTATCTCTATAGGCTGGAAATTATTTTTTTCTTACAACTTTATTTTTTTTAAAGATAGATACATATACAGATTTTAAAGGCATTTTGGCATAATACTATATGAATATTTTTGTCAGTACTTAATTCTTTTAGAGGCTTGATAGCATGCATTGAAATTCCACTAGTTACCATAAGCATGAAGTACATGTAGAACAGAGCATAACTCAAATAAAAATATATTCTTAAACCCTTAAAGTCTATCTATCATCTATCTATCTGTTTTTGTCTATTTATATATGTATCTATCTAATCTATCATCTATCACCTATTATTGTTTTATCTACCCATCTATCATCTATACCTATATATCTATCTATATCTATATCTTCTATCTATCATCTATCTTTATTAATTTGTTGTTTATCTAGCATCTATTTCCTGCCTACACAATAATGGATAGGTTGGAGTGGGTACTTGGTAGGGCTAAAAGACAACACAGACATTGGTTTTCTATTCTTTAGTTGTGAATTGTTCAAAGGCCCCCTTGGGTTTATGTGAAGAAATAATTTACATACAATTATTTAAGAAACAAATGGTACTATCATGTTCTTTTCTATTGTACTAATGGTACTATTATGACAGGAGAGAACACTCTACTGATTTAAATGTCTGCTAGTCTTGACTCAATATGCTTGCTATTAAAAAAGAATGCTGGATAAAGCCATATGGTACATAATTAGTGTTGATTAATAAAATGCAGGATGCCAAATATTTCATAAAGCACATGGGGGTGAAAGTTTGTTTATCTGAAATTCATCTGGTTTTACTTTCTACTAGATCTGATAATCCTATATACGAGGCAGACTAGGAGTGACTTTTTCAGAGTACAACATCAAGCTCAATATAATTCTAGATGTAGAGTCAAAGTCCAAAATCTGTTAAAAAAAAAGGTTAATAATAAAAAATGAGAATTGTGATGTGTTGATCACATGTCAAAGAGACTTTCCAATGTACTAATGTGCATAAAATAGAAGAGGGTGACGTGAAATGCCTCCCACATTATTGAAAATAGAATTAGCTCTTATTAATTTCAAGCTGTATATGAAAGCTGTATTATTTAGCTGTTTACAAAGGGTTATTCAGGGACCAAGGGAGAGCAGTCTTCCGTAAATAGATGAAAATGTGAATTGTTCCAAGCTAAGAGGCTCAGCCAGTTAGCCAAGGTGCTTTAAACTATTTCTACAGAAACATTAGACACAGTTAAAAGTAAAATGCATTTGAAGGATTTACTTCAATTGTTCTTCACATAGACCCTGGGCTTAAAAGACACAATGTCTAAATAGTGTGAGCTTGAACTTGTAGATAGGTTTTGTTGTTGCTGCTGTTGAGTTTTAATAGAATAGAATCAAAATACTCCATTTTTAAGGCCATTTTCTTCTGGTAAGGTGGAACCAAATATCAAAGAAATTACATAATCCTGCTGGTACCTCTTGAGTGGATTTTTTGAGTCACAGACCCAAACTACCCATCCTAGAATGAGTCTCCAGCATGACAAACAGAATAGATTTAATCTTAGGAATAACTTAGTGTTAAGAGCTTATTAACAACTATATCCTGACATTTCAGATTCTCCACTTTTACTTTCCTCTTGCCCATCCTTGCCCACTTATTTGATGTGCATCAAGTCAATTTTTTACTGCCCTTCCTCTCCAGTATACAATGTTGATATGCCCATTGTTCCTTATGCTTGGGTAATTTAACTTAGCATCCTTTATTATTCTTATTGTCTCATTATCAATATGGTACAGCTAATCCTTCTGTCTGTTTCTGCACCTTGGCTAGGTTTCCCATTGATAGTTTTGCACTTTCAACCATATTTCAGAGAAAAAGAGAGACTCTGGAGATGATTATGGCTTTTCTGAGTGCTAGTTCTGAATGGGGAAAAACTCAAAGAAGGAAACCCAAATTTGGAGAGCTCAAATGTAGGGGCAAAGGCATAGCAAAGACAGAATTCTCATAGTGATTCTCTTAGCATATGATGCTCTGCAACCTGTGGGGTAGAATGTGACTTTGCAAAGAATGTCTCTACAAGGTAACTTATATTGTCTATCTTGCAGTATATTCTTTCTCTGATGATGGAGGAACATTTGGTAAGAAACCAAATCACAGAAACAGCATATTTTCTTCACATAACCGTCTTTGGTTGGACACTTTCCTCATTTCCAATTCCTCTCTAACTTGGGTCTCAAGGTCTTCCTGTAGCTTTCACTATTTTACCATGCTTACTGGCAAATCCTGTCAAGACCATTCCTTTCATGGCAGAAAACTGAATAATCACAACATCTCAGTCTTCTCTCCAGGACAAACTCATTGAGTTCACCCAATAATATTGTGCGACATTACTTCTGTACCTGTTAGCCTTGGAAATTGTCTGGCTCTTTATGTCTCTGTGACATGTGCAACTAGAGTCTGAAAACCATATTTAACGGATGTCTAAGAACTAGATATAAAAAATTAGAGTATGTTCATCACTGCAGTGTAAACATGCCATTGTCTTCGTTGTCCAAAACGTTATGACCTTTTTATAAAAAGCTAGCATTTCAAGCATTCTTTCATGTCTTGGCACATACTTCGTTTCAGAATAATCAACTGAGTTGATTGTCACATGAGCACAGCCACTTCAAAGTTCTAATATTAAGTAAAATATATGCTGTTCTGTGTAAGGTTCAATGTTATTCTCTAACATTAACCTGCCATATAAAGTGTTTTGCCAACTATTACAGTATAAGAAAGTTCTATTTTAATTAATTTCTGTCCTCTCTATCTTTTGGTAAATTTGACTAAGGGCTTGTCAGTCATACCATTCCTCAGAGAACCAACTTTGTACTTCATTATTACATTGAGTGATTTTTTTTTTTAAATTCAGTTTAATTAATCTCAGGCATGCTTTGTATTGTCTCTTTCATCTATTCATTTGGGGATTTGCCTGTTGTTCTTCTTCTTCATCTTGTTTTTCCAAGGCCTTCAGACGAATTATTAAACTATCAATATGAAATCACACCAGCATCTTGATAAAGCCTTTACTGCTAGAAATGTTTGCCTTTTGACCATTGTTTTAAAAATAAAATACCAAATACTTGATTAATCAATGAAGACTCAAAGAGCCAGATACTGGAGGGAAAGCCTGCTAGACCACAGGGGCAGAGAAAGCACTGAACTGCTCTTTCTCCTCCACTGACAACAGAGAAGGAAAAAACTCCTTCTTCTCCACATTGTCTTAAATAACCATCCACTCAAAGACCATCCTTTTCTTTCCTGGGCTTTCTTACATTTGCTCACCTTCACCTACATGATTGATCTTGACCTATCACTGAATTTATTTAGGTCTTGTTGATGAAAAGTTCTCAAGTTAAGAGTGTGTGCTAGGGCTGAGCCACACCACAAAGAGAAATAGGATTTTTCCAGTTCACAATCTGATCCAATGTCCTGCAACATATGGCTACTTCCATTATGTTCCATCAATTGCTGTATGTTGTGCTATGGTTTTCATTCTATCCTATGATTTTATAAATTTTCCTTCTCGATTCCTCCCTCAACCCAATTTTCATTCATTGCATGCTATTTTGTTTTCATGAGGTCATTCTGCTGTTCCTATTGTTGATATCCAGCTTTATTTGTTTGTGGGCAGATAGAATTCAGGGTAGTCCTTCAGGTTCCCAAAGTTCATTGAGACCTGCTTTATGAACTAATATACACTTGATCTTGGAGATAGTCCCATTTTGATGTTCATTATTACTTTCCTACCATCATGAAATATTTATTGGATGAATAGGAAACTGTTTCCCTACTCACTTGTGGATTAAAAATAAAATGAAATAAGGTTTTTGAGGCAAAATATCCAGAAATTTATTAGTTACATTAAAAGCTTTTTTTAAATAATTTAATTGATTTTATGTGCTTTTGGCTTATTTAGAGATAACTTCTTCTAATGAGAAATTTCTATATAAACTCAAAAACTGAGACACAGAAAGATGAAATAAGTTAGAAAATGCAGTGCTTTCAGGCCATGTGTTCTGTGTGGCCTATGACAAATATAAGCAATATTATACGTAGTTTAAAACAGACAATACAACTTTGCCTGGAGTGAAAACCACATGAAATGGGCATTTAAATTACTCATCCATTTATCAGATATTTATGTAGTGCCTACAGTGTACTAGGCTTAGGTCATTCATTAGAAAGCAGTATAAGCCAAGAAAATAAACCTGTATTAAATTAAAATTAAAAATTAAATTAAATTATAAACAGAAACCACCTTAAGTAAAATTGGGAAATTGTTTCTGGACAAATAAATGACAAGAACAAGAGACACAGGTACAAAGAACAAAACCAAACAACACTGTGCTTTTAGAACCAGGGATCAAAGTCACTGTCAAAGGAAGTGAAGGAGTTTTAAGAAGAATTTTCATTCTGTTTCTTTGATGTATTTTTGATACTTAGATGGACTCCTATTTCTGTAGTTTACTTCTCTAAGTGTATACATGAACATGCCTTTGCAAACAGGTTCATGTACACAGCCCACTTCAACTTCCATACGTAGTTCATGTAAAACATGTTGAACAGTAGCATCTGAGTTTAGCAGTGGCAGTTCAACTTGTAGAAAAAGACATAATATATGTTGTGGTTTAATGGGATTCTCAAGCATGTGTCCCTGTGATTTCAGGACTCAGATGTAGTTTTATAAATCTTATACATTATCTCCTGTTGACACATATTTTGCATATTTGGTATAGAAGGAAAATTTTGGCAATTTAGCATTTGATGCTCTACTAATGTTAAGAAAGATGCTTGTTACCTTTGGAACTCCCAGTGCTGAGGTTAGATATACTAAACCTACTGCAATGTAATATTTTTTCCTTTTAGATAAAATTACCTTCTAATAATTATTTACCTTTAGGCTTCTAACACTTATTGGTCATCTTTTTAATTTCATCTTTCAACTCTATATACCAAAAAAGGGTGTTGAAATGTTACATACATTTATTTCAGAAATATTTAAAAACAGATCAAAGAAACCAAAAGAATCTGCTTATAATGTTACCACCATGGATAACTTTGGTTACATTTGAATATGTTTTTTAAATCTGCCTTTCATAAGACCATCTTTTCATTCACTTAACATATTTTGAAAGTCCCCTTGTAATTTATTGATCCTTTTGTCTTATGACTTTAATGTTATATTATATTCCTTGTGATTCTCATAATGATAGTTAACTCTGTTTCACAGTCATCTTTACATAAAGCTCTTATGATTTTGTTCGACGTTATTTTTCATAAGAAAGGCTTAATTATTTTTTGGCTTTCAGATACCAATTTTCATTTATTTTTGTCTTTTCTTGAATTATAGATGTGTTTACTTCTTTATAAAAATCTGTTATAAGTTTAGTCAGCCATACATGTATTAAAGTAATGATAATTATATCATGAGTGTGAAAACTTACATGATAGTGTTTGCATTTGTACCCCATAAAGTAACCCCTACTAAATGTCTATGCAACACTGCCCAAATGGCATGGTTTGGCCAATGCCATGTCACAGTTCATCTCTGCCACTTAGATGCTTACCTTTAAATCTTGAGCAGAGTAATATACTCACACTTTTGTTTATTCATTGAGCCCAAACTAATGACCTTAATTTAAGAAAATAAATTGAAATCAGAATTTCTAAATGTTTTCTCCATGAAGTATTTATTAACATGAACGTTTAAGGGAGATTCTTCTACTTCCCCTATGGAAATGAAGACCAAATGATGTAGTGGGTGATGGGATGACCTTCTGATGTTTTTTTCTTGAGAGCTAAGCTTTAACAAAGATGGCATAGCCATAATCTTTAATTCTATCCAATCCAGATCCTTGTAGACAGTCACACCCTTTTTCTATTGTGAAGACACACAGAAGCTACTGTTAGATTCTTTTCTGTCAATGATTTCAACACAAAATTCATATGGAGAAAATTATGTATTTATAATGCATCTGACCCAAATTTGGATAAGTTACTAAATAATCTTTATGAATTAAGAAAGTCAGATTTTTTTTAAAAGAGATAATGTAAAGACATGGTCCAGAACTTCATTATACAACCACTTACATTGTTTAAAATTCTCAAATTCTTCCACATGTTTTATAAATAGAATAAAGATATCATGTTATAACTCTAAAATAAACTAAATTGCTTTATTATGTTAACAGTTATCAAAACCTGTTGCAGCAAATACTAAAAAATAAAATGGTTTTTCTCTTTATCAGCCCTGAGCTCTTACTCCACAGGCCCAACCCTAATATGGAGCCGTGCGCACTCTGGAGCTCGGTCTGAGCTGCCACCACAGCCCAACTTGTTTATGCAACTCCCTTCTACTGCCTGTTCTCTGCCTCTGTCCTGGGGTGTTTCTCTACCCCCAAATCCCACATAAATACAACTCTACAGCCTGATTGCTTTTTATTCAGGTTTATACTTTCAACTCTTAATACACAAACCCTCTACACAACAAGATTGCATCAAATAGACAAAGATACAAACTGCTCTTCTATATGAGATATTAGACCTATAAAATCCTTAATATTCATAGCTTTTTAACACCAATCAATCCTACCTGGGTCTAGCTGGTTCTTGGGAACCTTCATGTTGTGACAATCTTCACCCTCTCCTCTGACTCTCAGACCTCTCTTCTCTCCACCACTCTTGCCCCGCCCAGTCACTGGCTTTCCTTTATTTTACTAATTAAAATGGGAAGGTTCAGATAAAGTCACCTCTTGATTATGTGACTGGGCAGCTCTTCTTGGGGAAGTAGACTTAACATTAAAGACAATTTACAAAAACCTCCCTTTTCTGTTAACAGTAATCAAAACCTACCTTTTGATTCAACAATATTGTTGACTATACACATAGAACAGGTATCAGCAACATAACCTATTAATGAGGTTCTGTCCCAAAGCTATTGTTGTCCCTCCCTTTATGTATAGTGATACTGGAAGCATAATAAGATATCACTGTATAATTTAATAATCATGATCTTATTTTCTTTCAGCATTGGGATTTGAGTGCATATGTACACAGTATTCTTAAGAACACCATCTCTTTATTTCTAGGGAAGATGGGTAGTGAGGGACACAGAAATGATTTTTGGGCAAAGCACCAAGTGACACCATTCATTCCCAGAAAGAATAAATTTGTATGAAGAAGAAGCCAGTGTCAAAGCCTCTATGTTCCCCGATGAAGTGTCTGCTCAAGAGTTAATGCCAATGTTATCTGTAGTGATTTCTGTCTCCATTATCTTCGAAATTTACTTTCTTGAAGAAAAAAAAAAACATTATGTTTACTCTTTACACACCAAGAAAACTTTGACTAATCCCACGTTACATCCTGTTTTACATGTACTTTATGCTCATTGTAACTAATAAGATCTTAACACTATCAAACCTTAAAAAAAAAAAAGCCAAGCAATGACAAAAATGTATTCGTATACTTTTATGCAAAAATGCTTAAAATTTGTACATTTATCTTTGTTTTTTAAAAAATAAAGTTCTTCAGTTAAAAAAAAAAAAGGAAAATGTAGCAGGTCCCGTCGTCCTGGTACTTGGCAGGAATTCCAATCATAATATAAGGTGCCTAGTGACAGCTCAGTTATTTCTGTTCCCTCAGGAACTGTCGCTGGTAAGGAAATGTTACCTCACCTGCTACTTTCTGAAGCTCCTGAACAAAATTTAAAGGTTAACATCTGTAGACGTGATTTTGGATGCAGCAGAATCAATTATGGTTGGATCCCCCACACAACCAGAAGATGTAGGGTAGCTATTGCTGCCCACTTGGATCTTCAGAAGTCCTGAAAGCAAACAATAAGCCTGAGGGTCAGCCTCACTGCTACTTAGAATCTGGGCTATGTCCTGAGGGATTGGCTCACACCTATATAGAGTACAGTAGCTGTTACTTCTTCTGTATTTATGGTTACATGCTGAATGCATTAAAGAGAACCAAGAAAAAAAAAAAGAATCGTGAATTTAGTTTTAAAAACCTTTTGGTTTTTCTTCTTAACATTATCAGTTGCCTTTTTGAAGAGGTGAATTGGCAGATGTTCCTTATTTTTATTAACTTGGCAAAATGTTAGTCCCTGGGTCATTTTTAATTCCCCAAGAATTTTCACACAATCTTAGGAATGTGTGGAAATGCTTGGGAGGATAGAATGACAGTTTAAAGGGTGAAAATAAATCAACATTCTCTCAATAGTATAATATATATATATTAAATACAGGTTATCATGCAACAAGTAATTTTACTACTATTAGAAAACTGGACACCTATTTGAATATGGACAAGGGATACAGAGATAATATACAAGATGCGGAATTCTAAATGCATCTGCAGAGTTCATCTATTGCTATGGCAACAGATACATCCTAGCAACAGCTGCTTGGTACACAACTGACATGGAGTGGTTAATCCCAGGAACAAGAGGAAAATGAGCCATGAAGACATATTTAGTGTGCGTAGAATTTATATTTTTTGAAAGCTGAAATGGACAATAGAACATTCGTGCATAAATATGTTATAAGAATGAGGTTACAGAAATCAAGGTTTATTTTCTTGCCATCAGAGAACACAGAATATATCTGGATAAATAGCAGTGGTAGTTGTAGTAGCCTGGTTGCAAGGTCAAATGCTGTGCATGACATGGTCAGTCTTGGAAAGTCATGTCTTCTGGCTGAATTGGTCAAGACAGCAGACAATCATGGCTTTAATATACATTCTCTCATCTTAGGAGTTCTTGCAATCTCAGAGATATAAAATCTTCCAAAGATTCCTTTGTAAGAGAGAATCCAAATGGCTTACATTTTTTTTTTTGTCAGAGCTTATAAAATATATGTCCATTTTAGGCACTAAAAACATTTTGTAAAACTTGTGAATTTTCTGGCTTAGTGAGTCAGATGTTTTTCTTAGGTTTCAATAAACATGTATTTTATATAATAAGAACAACCAAACATTTTTCCATCTGTGTGTATGGAAGGGGAGAGGGAGAGGAGAGAGAGAGAGAGAGAGAGAGAGAGAGAGAGAGAGAGAGAGAGAGAGAGAGAGAGAGAGAAAGAGAAAGAGAGACAGAGACAGAGACAGACAGACAGACAGAGACAGAGAGACAAGGACAAAGACAAGCAAAATTATTTGTCCTTAGTAGATATTTTCCAAGGAGAGAACATATGTTTTCTGTAAATTTCAATCACTACATAAAATAAAATCAACATTCATTAAAGGCTGTTTCAAGTCATGCTATCAAATTTTCTGGATCATACAAAGCTACATCTTGGGAAAAGCCCCACTACAACAAAAGTTGATACCTAGGCATGGAGAGATAATCCTGCCTTTTCTTCTTCTCCTCCTCCTCCTCTTCTTCTGTCCTGATTTGAGGTGTCATTTTACATGTAAGAATTCATGTATGAGAACCACATCAAATTCATTAGTAAAGCAAAGATGATAAAGGCTGAGTTAGTTGTTAATAGAAACACCATCATAAAGTAGAGAAAGGAGGTGCTCTGAGCTGATGACATGTAAGGAAAGGGAAAGGTTTGAGAGGATCCAATGCTGGGCTATTGTTTTGTGTAGATTGAACCTATAGCATCTATGAGCTGAGCATATGACCTTCCACTTAGCCATTTCTCCAGGACCAGGCAGATGAATTTGAAAACATCTTTCTTAATGCAAAAATAAGCAGAAACAGGAGCCAATTAACAGATTTGTCCTGAGCTCTAGCGAGCTGTCTTTTATTTGTGTTTTTTTTTTCTTGCTCTTTTTTATTTTATTTAATTTTTTTACAAAAAATTTTTTTTTAGTTTTGCTAATTTTATACAATGAAACATATGATCATATTTACCCATTGTCATCAGTGGTTAGTTGTTGGGGAAAGGGGTAATCTTATCTCAGGGTGTGGCCAGTCAGGTTTCCTGATTTCTTGGAACTTATTTTAACTATAAGTAAAACTCCTGGCTTCCTTTCTTATCATATTAAGCAGAACCAGACACATAGGAGTTTTAATCTTGGAGAAATTTTCTGGTCACCAATGCAAGGACCAGGTATTGGCTTAGGCTTTAGCTTTTGTTTACTAATGTTGCTTCTGAAACCACCCAAACACCCATTCTAATAGAAACAATGGTTTCCTTAATGTAGCTTCCTTTAGATTATTCTCTCTCTCTCTCTCTCTCTCTCTCTCTCTCTCTCTCTCTCTGAATATCTGAATGTCAGTGACCAGAGATGAAAAGCAATCATGTCTTCAGAATGTGTTGAGGAACTCATGATCTTCCTGTGTCTGCTCTAGTTTACATGTGAAATGTCTCCCAAGGGTTCATTATTAAAGTTTTGCCCAGTTTGTAGTGCTGATGTGAGGTGGTTTGGTCATTGGGAATGTTTCATGGAACCCACTTTGGGACTCTGGACTCTTTCCAGAAAGAGCTATTTGCTTTCCCTACACCAGGAGATCTTGTTCATATGCACCCGCTATGATATAATGTGGTGCCACAGCAGATGTCTACAGACTGGAACCTACACAAATGTGAGAAGAAACAAATCTTTCTTCCTTTTACATTTATTTCTTCAGGTATATTGTCAGAAAATAGATTGCTCTCTAATAGTGTTTCTCTAAACTTCTGGCATCATAATTACGTAAAATATACCTCCAGGCCAGACTTACTTGGAAAGATGGACATGTATGACAGCCATCTGTAATCTAAGATGTGAAGGCAGAAGCAGAGGAACACAGGGACAAACTGATAGCCAGGCTAACTGGAATTAGCAAGCTCTGTGTACAGCTAGTGTTTGTGCACCAATAAATAAAGGGGAGAGAGATAAAGATACCTTATATCAACTTTGGACCTCCATATGCACACACACATGCACATATGTGCATACCTAACACACTAGATAGTTTTGTGTCAACTTGACACAGCTGGAGTTATCACAGGGAAAGGAGCCTCAGTTGAGGAAATGCCTCCCTGAGATCCAGCTGTAAGATCAAGATCCAACTAGTGATCAAGAGGGGAGGGCCCAGCCCATTGTGGGTGGTGCCATCCCTGGGCTGGTAGACCTGGGCTCAATAAGAAAAAGGCTGAGTAAGACAGGGAAGCAAACCAGTAAGCATCAGCCCTCCTCTGTATCAGCTTCTGCTTCCTGACCTGCCTGGGTTCCAGTCCTGACTTCCTTTGGTGATGAACAGCGATATGGAAGTGTAAGCTGAATAAACCCTTTGCTCCCCAACTTGCTTTTGGTCATGATGTTTGTGCAGGAATAGAAACCCTGATTAAGACAAATTGGTACCAGCATGGTGGGGTATTCCTGTGACAACCTGGCCATGTTTTTGGGAGGACTGTGGAAGGACTTTGGAACTTTGAGCTAGAAGACCCATTGGGAATATTAAGAGTTCTGTGGGATGTTCTGTAGGATCTTGGAAGATAATATTAAGAACAGTGCAGAAGATAGAGACCCGGCTTGTGAAATTTCAGAGGGAAGATTAAAGTCTCTTGCCAGGGCTGTTACCGTTTTGATTGTGAAGATTCTGTGGTTTTGGTTAGCTGGGGCTGAAGAATCAGCTGTGATTAGCAAGATACCAGAACTACTAAAGCAAAACCCTGGCATTACTGGGACTATTGATGCTGGTCAACTGGAGCTAAGAAGTTTGTGGTGATTAAAAAGAGACCAGCATCACTGAGGTGAAATCTTCTGGGAAGTGTTTCCTGAGAGCACAAAGAGGCTGTTTTCCAGAGATAGTAAAGGTTGTAGCTCGTGCCGAGGCTGGACGTGATTATGTGTAAGAATCATACAGGTGATACTGGTTTTGAAAGAATGAAGGGGTCATGAAGAGCAGCTGAGGCTTGGCACTGTGAGAGGCTATGGAAGGCCATTGGTGAAGGTGCAGCCTCAGTTGCAATTAGTGCCCCAGGACTGACAATAATTTTTTGGAGATGCTGGTACCATGAAATAGATGACCACCAAGAACAGCAGTGAAGAAAAGGCAGCTGCAGCCTAGAATACAAGGTATGTGCTAAAAAGGGCAGAGCTAGAGAAGTGACCCAAGCCCTTGGAGGAGCTAATTCTTAAGTGGATTCCCAGATATTGGATGGTTAAAGATTGATTTTTCTTTTGATTGTGACTGTGCCCTGATATTTTTCCCTCTTGAAGGAAGAAGTGGAGCCCACAGTTAAGAGACTTTGATTTGTCTAAAGACTTTAATTTTTAAAAGAGACTGGGTATTTTAAAGGGATTGCAATTTTAAATGTAAAAATTTGTAAAGACTGTGGGACTCTCAAGGTTATTTAGGTCTTGGGGATGAATAAGAAAGTAAGGGTTGAGGCTTAATAGTGATGTGTTTATGACAAGGGTTCAATTGTACTGGTTAGTTTTGTGTCAACTTGACACAGCTGGAGTTATTACATAGAAAGGAGCCTCAGTTAAGAAAATGCCTCCGTGATATCCAGCTGTAAGGCATTTTCTCAACTAGTGATCAAGGGGGGAGGGCCCAGCCCATTGTGGGTAGTGCCATCCTGGGCTGGTAGATGTGAGTTCTATTAAAAAAAAAAAAAAAAAAAAAGCTGAGCAAGCCAATAAGCATCATCCCTCCATGGCCTCTGCATCAGCTCCTGCTTCCTGACCTGCTTGAGTTCCAGTCCTGACTTCCTTTGGTGATGAACAGCGATATGGAAGTGTAAGCTGAATAAACCCTTTGCTCCCCAACTTGCTTCTTGGTCATGATGTTTGTGAAGGAATAGAAACCCTCACTAAGACACCTAACTATACACACACACACACACATTCATACATATGCAAACTTACATACCTGGACACAGACCCACACCATCACCACCCCCGCCACACACATAAGTCAGACTCTTTTTAAAAAATAGACAGCAACTGAGAAAATGGAAGGAGATGGATAAAGTATACTGTATACACTCAAATGGCAGAAACTAGAACATGGGTATCATGTAGAAACAAAATTTTAAAAGTCTAGAGCAACAAAAGCTTTTATATGTCTTTAGTGAATGGCTGTAAAACACACATTTTTTTATGTTGTTGCATACATATGTGTACATGATACACATGCTTGTGTATGCATGTTTGCATTTACGTAGGCATATATGTGTGATCAACTGTAGCTTTCTGTGTTGGGACATGCAGATGGAGGTCAGTAGTTGATGTCAAGTGTTGTCCTTCATCTTTCCCTTCTTTTGAGGCTGAGTATCTTATTTAAATCTATGTCTACCACTTTAAGTAGTTACAAGGATTCCCTGTTTCTACTTCCTAAGTGTTATAGGTAGGGTGTTATACCCCAAGTTTACATAGGTGATAGAAATCTGAGCACACACTTCAAACTCGTTACCTATTGAATTGTGTTATGCCCCAGATCCCACAGCACATATTCTTATCTTTATGACTACAGGGCCCATTCAGCATCATATACAGAACCATCAAATGATTCAAAGCATCATGTTCAGTGACTTGATTTTATGTCACATGGTTTCAGACCTGCCTCTTAATTGTGACTCCTAGTTCTTACTTTGTCATAGATCAATGCTCATTAGCTAAGATACCTTATCACATCCTAAACCCTGGAATGTTAGTCTATTATATTTTAACTTAGTCATACTTCCATGCATGCAGGTCACAAAAGCTATGGGGATCATCGTAGATTTCTTTTTATTTTCCATCTCTTTAATTCAATCCTGTTAATTATAACTCTCTCTGGTTACTATGGCATTCTTTACTCTTGCAAGTCTGTCCCCATTTCAATCAATTTCCCTTACAGTTTCTACCCAAGCTTTCGAAATTTGATTGCAGTGGTATTAGTCTCCTGTTTAAAACTTAATTACACACCGCTTCCCTCACAATAAATACAGTGTCTTTTGTAGAATAAATATCCTCTCAGCCCTTAGCCCATTATTCCAGCCATATATGCTCCCGGCTCACACTGTACTTTTTACTGAGAAATCTTAAGCTTGAATTTATCTTTCATTTATGTTTCAAGATTACCAGACACTCTTCTTCAATAAATATGAAACGTAGAGTTGCAAAGGTAACAGTAAACCTAAGGGCACAATAAAAACTCTTGTCCAAGGTTGATTCACGGCCAATGTTTTCTCAATAATCCTATGTTATTTTGAGTCAGTTCTAATCATCAGAGGTTTTTTAGTTTTGTTTTGGTGCAACAGCTGCAGTGGTTTAAATGTGAGAGGTCCCACATAGTCTTGGGGTCTCTGGTTGTTGGGACTTCTTCTGGGAGGTTTAGAAGGCATGGCCTTTGTGGAACAAAAGGCAGGCTTTGTAAGTTCATGACCTCAACCCACTTTCAGTTTGTTCTCTGCTCATTCTTGAAGTTAAGGATGTGATCTCTTTGCTTTGACTGTGGCCACTATGTCTGCTTGCTGCCATCGTGGACTCTCATCCTTCCAGAATCATAAGTCCCAATAGGTTCTTCACTATCTTTCCTTGGTATGTTTTGTCACAACAATAGAAAATTAGCTAATACAACAACTCCTAAGATATACTTCCTCAATCATACTTTCATAATACAAATGCCCTAATACTATAATCAATCCATTTTTTTTCTCACCCATGTTGTTGATTTTGCAATTTTTAACTTCCTGGTATTAATTGTTTTATTTTTATCCTTTGTAGTATGAATCTCAATTAAATGAAAAAGGAACAGCCCTCATAACTGGTTTGCATGTCTGTTTTTCTGTACTTTTTATCTCCAGTGTTCCTCGTGATGACTTCTTTGTTGAAGAAATTAGATTATCTCTCCTCTCTAAAATGTTCCCCATGACAACATATTTAATGGAAGAAACTGGATTGTTCATCAATGGGAATTTCCAGTGATCTATATTTTGTTGATCGTACCTTTTTGTGATTCTAGAATGTTCTTCTGTTGTCTCATTATCTGTCTTGACAGTTAAGCATAAACTTTTATTCACATTTAAGTTAGGTTCACTTATTGCTTTTATGTGGCTTGCTTGAGAGTTCCTGATATGTCTTCAGGAATCATGCTACTTGATTGTTTTCATCTATGGAGCCTCTCAATTTTTTAACTTATTAAGTCCCTGTAGATTGTAACACAGATGAAACATCTTCTCTTGTTGTCTTGCGTCTGTTAGGGTACTGGCTAGTGTTGTGTCAACTTGACATAGGCCACAGTCATCTCAAAGGAGGGAGCCTAAGTTGAAAACAAAAAAAGCCTTCCTAAGACAGGGTGTAGCCAAGCCTTAAGGGCATTTTCTTAATTAGAGATTGATGGGGGAAGGCCCAGCTCTTTGTGAGTGGCACTACCCATGGGCTTTATGAGAAAGCATAAGAAAGCAGGTTGATCAAGCCAGAGGGAGCGGTGCTCTTCCATGGTCTCTGTATCAGAACCTGGAGGCAGGTTCCTTCCCTGCCTGAGTTCCTGCCCTGGCTTCTTTTTACAATGAACTGTTATGTAGAACTGTGAGGGAAATAGACCCTTTCTTTCATTCTATATTGCTTTTGGCCATGGTCTTTCATCACAGCAATAGAAACCCTAACTAGGACAGCTAAACAATATAATAAACAAATATATGTACAATAAATCTATTGTTTTGCCAATCTTTAAGCTATCATTGGCCATGTTTTTTTATTTAGCTGAATGTGATAGTGCATGTCTTTAATCTTAGCATTCAAGAGGTAGAGGCAGGAAGATCCCTGAATTCAATGCCTGCCTGGTCTACAAAGTGAGTTCCAGTAGAGCCAGAGCTACACAAAGAAATCTGTGTCAAGCAAGCAAGCAAGCAAGCAAGCAAGCAAGCAAGCAAGCAAGCAAGCAAGCAAGCAAGCAAGCACACAGCCAGCCAGCCACCCATCCACCCACCCAACCAGCCAACCAAACAGCCAACCAACCAACCAAAGATTTTTACTTTGTGTGACTGTTCTACCTCTCTCCATATTTCTCTCTTCCTCTCCCACATTTGTCTCTGTCTCTCTCCCCCTTCATGTGTGTGTGTGTGTGTGTGTTTATACCTGAAAGGCAGTATCACCTGGAGCTTGAGTTTTAAGTAGATCCTGTGTGAATACTGGGAACTGAACTTGGGCTCTTTAGAAGAACAAGTGCTCTTAACTCTTGAGCCACTTCTCTGCCCTCTCATTCTTTTTCATACTGAGGAACCAATTTGGGTTTGGGATACCTCCTTGGGTTGTCTAAGGTCTTTAGTTGGATCTTAGGAGTCTTCTCTTTAATATTTGCTATAAAGTGAGTTGTTTTAAACTCATTTATTTAATGAAATCACCCATTTCTCTAAAGAGTTATTTTATTTTTTGAAATAAAAAATAGAAAATACTATGTCATAATTATACTTCCAATTCAAATTGAGCATCGTAGAGATTTTGATTAGACTCTTCTAACTTACCTGTTTTTCCTTACTCCCACACACAGTTCCAAACACACAGGTTGTGATGAACTATTACATAGGTATTTATTAAAGCAATCTCTTACTTTATAGATGTTAATATTGGAACCATAATATGAAACATCCTGCTGCTGATATCATTTTCAAAAATAGCTCAATTTATTCTTCCAGTCCTTTGTTGCATTTATCTTGAATCTCCTTAGTGTGGTCCAAGCCTCTGTTACATTCTCAAGTCATATGGAACAGCCTTTCCCTCTGCATGAATAGCTCATCATTGAAATACACATAGATTTTGCTTCCTTAACATTTCTCTGGAGAATTTTGCTTTAACTTTGTGGAAGAGAATTTGCTTAGCATAGATGAGGTCTTGGGGTTAATTTTCAGCATCCCAGGAAACATTACTAAAGGGTTTTTTTAAATTAAAATTGCTTCTCATTACTTAAACCATTTCCCTACTTTAAAAACCAAAACCAAGTTCAGTTTTTAAAATCTAGTGTCTACTGCTTTTTCTTCTTCCCAATTTCTCTTTTCCCTTTATGTCTACTTAAAAATGTTTATTACTTTTGTTTTTAAATATAAAGTGTAAGCAGCAGGTTACATTGTTAAAAAACTCACAACATACTATATCCACTCATTTTATCTTCTTTTTTTATTAGTAAAAAACAAAAATAAATCAGAACAAAACCAAAAACATTTCCCTGAAAGCAAACCCTAATAGTATGTAAACATAATCCTCATTTAATTTTATTGTTACATAGTAATCCATTGTGAATAAACAATGTAATTTAAACAGCTACCCACTGAGTTACATTAAGTTTCTCTAACCAACAATATCAACCACAAAATGCCTTATACATTTCTTTTTGCCAGTATTTCTTTGGGGTACGTTTTTGGACAAGGAATTGCTGGGTCAGAAGAGAAATGGTATAAATCTTTATTGTATCCTGTTAGTTTTTCTTCTGGAGTACATGATCCATGCAGCTTTCTCTCTGGAAGTAGATAGAAGGGCTTTCTTTACACAATTTGACCAAACATGCTCTCGAAGTTTATGCCCATGTTATCATTGAAATGCATCTAGATTTGCATGTATGTCCTTTTGATAGGAGCAAAGTGAGTATAGCCCCTTACATGTCAAGCCTGTTCAGTTTTATTCCTAAGAATTGACTTAATTGTGGCAGGTCACTTTCATAGGTTCACTGGCCCTTTCCCATGTCCATAAATGTTCAGTTTAGTAGAAATAGTAATCATTTATGTAAATATGAATTAGAACTAAGAGAGTTACATCATTGCTTTGCTTGCATTGCTTTTCTTAGTCAAGCCCCTTTCTCTTTCTCTTTCAGCATTATAAAGACTTTCCTATTTCTTTTTCCTGGCTCAGCTCTTACATTGGTACTTGTGTTTAGAAATGAGCTGCAAACACAGTCCACATTTTAGAACTGAAAGAATTCCCACATGGCAGGATTCTTCCATAGAAGTAATTCAGTATCCGTGCCAACCTGGGCTTCATGTAGTTGCACTGAAATTGCTCTGCAGTGAAGGCGACAGCCACACCCCAAAACTTGAAATACTCCATTTAACAAAGAGCCTTGGTCTCCCCAAGGTTGACCTGTCCTAGTGTGGAAAGTGCCTCCATGGGAGTTCAGTGGACTCAGATGGCCTTTTACCTTGCTTTTAAGGATTTATCTTTATTTATGTGTATGTGTGTGTGTGTGTGTGTGTGTCTGTCTGTCTGTCTGTTTGTCTGTCTGTCTTTGTCTGTGTATGTCTGTGAGCTCTCAAGAGCAGTGTCTGATTCCTTAGAACTGGAGTTGGAGGCAGCTGTGAGCTGTCTGACACAGGTTCTGAGAATGGAACTCTGATCCCTTGCTAGAGCAACGAGCTCTCCTAACCACTGGGCCATCTCTCCATCTCAAGGTGATCTTTTTGCCTAAGCAGCTTAGACTTTCATAAGGAAGATGGGTCTATCATATAAAAGGAAATCGGATGAAATTCAACAAAAGTCTTCCCAAAAGCATTTAATTTTTATGCTGATACCGCGGGGCACAAAATTTTAAGGGCACTGAAAAGTTTAACTATACTGCAGATGCTCGTTGGTCATTTAAAACCCATTAAGATTTTTACATTTAAAAATTCTCTCAGGCTTTAATGCTTATTTCATTTGTTGGGGCTTGAACTGGCTTTTCACTGTGGATGGTGTATGGCAGGAACTTCTTTATTGGGCAAGAAGATGGGAGATGAACATTTTTACAGCTGTTTTGCTGGTTTGTTTGCTTTTGTTTGTTCCCTTTACAAGCAAGGGGGAGACACCTCCCCCTAAAGGAGCAAGTGATGCTTTGTAATACTTTCACAAAATGCCCATGTTTAGTAGAAATATTTTTATAAAGTGGAAGTATAGCAGTTTGCTCAAATATTAAGGATTATTTTGAAAACAGTTCGATTTACCCTTGATCTAAGTAGAACAGTGTATACTATCTTTTAAATATCTAGGCATGGTCTACTCAAACAAATGCTGATCCTAGGAAAGGGTAGAATATATAAGGATCCTGAAAAATAGAAAAAAATGGAGCAGAACAGATGCTAGACAAAATTAAAATGTAATGACATATAATACCTAAGGCATATACAATAAAAGAGAAACTTTTAGGCCGTTATTTACTTTTCTGGTGTTCACCGGAGCACCACAAGACAGATAGACATAAAATATCCCAAATGGCAGAGTCTGTTTGAGGGAAAACAAAGAAAAGGCAGAAAGTCTCAAATATGTACAACTTATACACAGAGCTACCCTCAAGGTTATTAGCTCGCAAGCATTTTCCTCTTGCTGAAAGATGGGAGTTGTGCAGTCATCGTTCAGATCCTCGGGTTGCAGAAAGTGTAGCAGCCGGCGAGTGTCAGCTTCTTTTGCAGGTTCATAAAAACATTAAATATAAAAGCCGTGGCTCTGACGGCCCTAGAGCCTGTCAGGTCTAGGAATGATTCTGAACTTGACTGTCTTGCAATTCCAGCCGATGACCAGAGGTGGCGCTGGGTGTACAGGGAACCTCGGGCTAAAGTGAAATCAGAAACTAGAAGGAAACCGGACTAGAGTCTGTGAGACTCTTGAGCAAGAGTCTGTGAGCGTGAATCTCAGCCCCAGCAGTACACCGTCTAAGGAGTGAGAATCCTCTAGAGGGTGAAGTAAAGCAGAAGAACAAATCAAAACGAGTTGAGTTAGGGGTGCCTCGCATTAGAGAGACAGTGGGATTAAAAATCCCTTCAGAGTAATGCGGAAAGGAGACAATACATGTACAAACTTAAGCAGTCTAAGTTTCCTTAGGTGAAATCGCCGATCAGGGAAGATTTTATTTGTCAGGTAGACTATGGGAGGTGGAAGGCTTTTATATCCTAAATGCAGCTTAGAGCCCAGTTGTACTCTTTCTGGGTTTAACAAACAGAAATCTGAGAGTGGTGTGTGTGTGTGTGTGTGTGTGTGTGTGTGTGTGTGTGTGTGTGTGGTCATTGTCTCATGATGCCTTTAGACTCACCTCTCAGAAGCAGGTATGTTTGAAACTGATAGGTCCATCTTGAGCAAGGAAGATAACTTTTTCTTCTAGTTGCCTTAAGGAGCTGATATGTGCACATATACACGCATACACACTAGTATATGAAAGAAATAGACTTTTCATGACAGACAAAACCTAAAACTCAAGCATCCTATAATCTTCATGTCTTGGTGCCCCTAACCAACTGCCATCATAAAATGGATTTTGAGTAGAAAATAAGTATGTTCCCTTGCCTTTATACCTCCTAACTAGGGCTCAAGGAGTCCTAAGTACCTCCTGTCACTCTAAGTGGAACCCCTGAATCAGCCACAGCAGCAGTGCCTGTGGACATGTTAGGAATTCAGAAATGCAGCCTTTATAGTAATTTACTGATTAGAATCTGTGGGTTCACAGGATCCTCAAATGCTATGCAGTTATACTGAAGTTTGAAAAATCCTACTCTGGATTCCAGAGAGTGGTACGTATACACACACACACACACACACACACACATATATGTGTGTATATATATATATATATATATATATATATATATATACATACATATATACACATACTACATAAGTACATAAAGAGGCATACAGACACAAGCACACACACACATATACACACATATGTATATATATGTATATATATATACATACACATATGTATATATATGTATATATATATACATACACATACTACATAAGTACATAAAGAGGCATACAGACACAAGCACACACACACATATATACACACACATATGTATATATATATATGTATATATATACATACACATACTACATAAGTACATAAAGAGGCATACAGAAACAAGCACACACACATGCACATACACACACATATATATACACATACACATGTATATATATATATATATGTATAGATACACATACTACATAAGTACATAAAGAGGCATACAGACACAAGCACACACACATGCACATACATATATATACACACACACATGTATATATATATATGTATACATACACATACTACATAAGTACATAAAGAGAGGCATACAGACACAAGTACACACACACACACACACACACACACACACACACAGGGAGAGAGGGAGATTGGAGAATGTGAATTAAGCTGGCTGATGCAGAATGGTTCAACTATAACCATGCATGTCCTTAGTCTTTAGAGAAGAGTTCTAGGGAAGGAGATTCAGAAAGGAAGTTGTAGATGGAGCTGGGGCCATTGGAAAGTAAAGGAATGTGCTGATGGTGAAGGGAGGACTGCAGTGTGCAGGGGAAAGGCATGGGAGGACCCTGTCTCCACAGACACCTCACTTCTCGGGGACACTGAAAGTGGTGAGAAGCTGTTGGTATTTCCTGGGGCTCTGCAGGAGTGGACACAGAAGTCACATGGGGAAGGGTGAGTCCAGGTGATTGTCAAGCCTAGCAAGATGTCCATCCCACACAAGTCACTTTGAACCTGGACCACTGATGTAGTTACAGAAGCCATTCCTGCTGTGACAGGCAGCAGTCGCAGAAGAGATCTTGGTGGGCGCTGAAGAACACTGCCTATTAGAAAGCACTGGTGCCTCACTGCCATGGATGTAGCAAGGGGAATGAGCCCAAGGCAGAGTGAGCTCAGAGCTGTCCACTTTATACAAAAAGCTGGACAGATGAGCCTGGTTGCTATGGTCCCTCCTCTTGTACATCTCTCCCAGTCCAGATTTCAGGGGCGAATAGGGGGCGGGGGGAAGGAAACCAGAAGAGATTCCATGTTCTCCACAGCTCCAGGAGCCAAGGTTGCACCTCAAATTTAGTCATGAAAAACATGGTTTAATTAGACCGACAAAGCTGAAATAGCCAGAACTGTGCGTGTCCTCACTGATCTGTTGAGGAGTGAGTAGAATGGTACAACCCAGCTGGGTTGGGAGCAGCCATAGAAGGGAAATCAAACCGGCTGGTGTTGCCCTTCAGTGTTTCATTAAAGAGCTACACATTTCAGCAGAAAGACACACTACATTTCTACCGAAACCATCACTATCTCCCTACTCCTTGGTAGGCAAGATGAGAGCCATGCTCTGTCTTTTTCCCGACTCTGCATTTAATACTCATCCTGTTCTACTTCCGGTTCCACTGCTGAGTAACTTCATCATAATTTCATTTATAGGAATGTAGACTTTCCTTACTGTTTACAGCAACAAAGGGTACTGGACTCTCTGAAAGGGATAAAAGGCCACTGATGTATCTACTTTCTTTTTTTGTATTTTCTCTTGGCAGCCACACAGTCTCCCAGGAGAGTCCAAATAACCATCCCAGGTTCCTTTCCCTTGGCTCTCAAGAGATGATACAAAGCTGAAGCAGAGTCTAATCATTTTACACAGATTCCCAAAGGAGAAATGGAATGACTTGTAAACATCAAACTCCAGAGCAGAAACCTGCCCAGTTCATTCATCCTTATATGCTAGTGTATGACCGCCGAGCTGACTCACACAATGAGACCATTTTGCCTGATTAGCAAAGGGTGTGGTAGCCCATACAAAGGCCCAGAGAACCCCACAGTAGAATTAAGGCAGACTTGGATAAAACATGGTATATTGCAATCATCCCAAGAATACTTCATAGAACCTCCTTATGTACTCTTGAAGGGCTTCTTTCTGCAGTTTGTATTCAAGGTCCTTGATAGTTTCTTTTTTTCTTGTTTCCTTCCTGCAGCTTGCTTCCTAAGACATATCATTGTGTGTTGATGAATTTTTAAAGAAGTTGTTAGAGACACAGGAAGTAAAACTCAAAGCTGTTTGTTTTGCTGTTTCTATAATGAGTTTGACCAAAAAAAAAAAAAAAAAAAAAAAAAAAAAAGGCAAGAGGAAAAGGTTTTGGAACAATTATCTCAAACATCTCTCCCTACCTACGGATTTTAAGTTTTAAGAGATAGACTTAGCCATTTAGATATGACAGGGATTGTCAGGAGAGGGGTTGTGTATAAGCAGATGTTCACATCTCTCCATTCATGGTAAGGTTGCGTTCTGTTCATGATTCACGAACAAGACAGTATAATATGCAGAAATGTGCATGCAGCAGATATGACAGCATCTTTCCTATGGGAACTCTGAGTTCCATGCAGCTGCCAGTGAGAAAGACATTGACTATTGCAACTTTGGAATTGAGGACATTCATCCCTAGTGAGTTGAACTGTACAATCCGTTAGCTTCAGGCAACATTTCTCATCCTGAGAACTCCTGTCTCTGGACCAGAAAATGATATGTGGGAACCTGTTCTTTTCACTGCAGGGTGCTCTACAGCTGAGCTTCACCCGAAAGATTTTAGGACAACTCAATATGCCTTGGGGCAGGGTGGGGAGATGAATACTATGCAACTGAAAGTCTCCCGGTTAAAGAAATATTTACCAATAGTTGCTTGCTTAGTGTTGTGAAAATGAAAAGAGTACGTGGCACCGATTCTAGTCAAGTCCCTATGTTTCTTGCTAAGCTATTTCTGTAACATCTGCTATGAGATCTAGTCACTCTGGAAGTGTCTTGCTATAAATGGTATGAAAGTAAACATCCAAGGGCTTGGTCGTGCCATTTACATAGACTATGAAGGTCTGTCTCTCGGCTTCTTCTATCCCTTTGTATTTCTCTCTTCCCCCTGGCACAGTTTCATTTGATGTGCATGGTGCTTTCCTTAAAGATGGGATTAAAGTTAACCAAGTCTGCAGTTTTTCTAGTATAAATTTAAGCTGAATGCAGAAGTCCCCGGTCATATTTGAGCTACAGTGTAGCTTTCCACCCCACTGTAGGGCTTTGATCATTTACCTACATGTAGCAAGAATCCTCTCAGATACATCTACCCTGCTGGAATTCCTGTTCATATCTCCCACCCCACTCTTGCTATGGTCTCTTTTGATAAATGCAACAACTTGACAGATAACTATGTGGCTCACTACCGGAAGGACAAAAAAGATGTGACAGCTGTTTGACATCAGAAAGGATGCTCTGGTATTCTCCAGAAACATGCTGTTTCCTTCGCTGTGCACCCCAGTAAGATCCATGCTTCCCCATGCAACATAACCAGCCTAAAGAGCACAGTGAAGTTAATCCTCATGCATTTGTCTTAGTCAACTTGCTGTTGCTATAGCGGAATGCCCCAGGCTTTATAAACAACAGAGTTTTGTTTGGCACACAGGTTTAAATCTTGAGAAATGATATATCAGGACCCAGCCTCTAGTGAGAACCCCTGTGCTATGCCATCATAAAGACAGAGCAAGGATGCAAGCGTTTGTCACTTTTTTCTTCTTCAAGCCATGAATGCGGTCAGAGACTCCAGTGTTAGACACTTGCATAATGCTAGTTACACTCCTAAAGCCATATATCCAGTTACCATTAGTATCTGACTTTTGGGATTAAAATTCTAATATTTGACTTATATGGGACTCATTGAAACCATTGTACCAAAAGCAGCTGTTGTCATAGAGGGCAAGGTATAGCAGGAGTTGGCAAATATATGAATGGACTAATGTCTCCATATTGTTCTGGTAGCTTGTAAAAGCCTAGCAACCACTGTGAAGATTTTCTTTTTAAAACTTAAGCACACCATTTCTCACCTAAAAGGTTATTCACGTCAGTGACATACAGCATAATTGGAAAAAGTGACTGCAGGTCAATAACACAAAGGCCAGGGGTGGTAGACACATAAACAAAACAGGAAAAATTCGTACAGTGGGATGCAACTCGTGAATGAAGAGGATCAAGTCGTCAATTCACGGGACATGAATGAATCTCAAAAGCACTATGCCAAGAAGATGAATACGTAAGGCTATGAACTGTGAGTTTCTATTTGGGTGCAGGGTTTTGAAAGTTTAAATTATGAAGATCCATTGAGGGGTTCAAGAGTTGTTTTGGGCTGAGAAAAATGACTATGTGATAGTTGACACAGGCTTAATCTGTTCTGGACAGTGGGGTGGCAATGCATCAGGATACACTGGACATAATCACTATCTATCTATCTATCTATCTATCTATCTATCTATCTATCTATCTATCTATACCTACCTACCTAATCTATCTATCTAATCAGAATTATAGTCAGAGTTAATAGTACATCTCGAGGTCATTTAAGATTGGTGGATATAGTACTACCCAAAGACCCAGTTATTCCACTTCTGGGCATATACCCCAGAGAAGCTCCAACATACAACAAAGTCATATGCACCACAATGTTCATAGCAGCCCTATTTATAATAGCCAGAAGCTGTAAAGGACCCAGATGTCCTTCAATAGATGAATGGATACAAAAAAATTGTGGTATATTTACACAATGGAATACTTACTACTCAGCTATCAGAAACAATGACTTTATGAAATTCTTAAGAAAATGGATGCATCTAGAGAATATCATCCTGAGTGAGGTAACCCAGTCACAAAAAAACAGACATAATATGCAGTCACTGATAATTAGATACTAACCCCAAAAAGCTCTGAACACCTCAGAAACGACTCACAGACTATATGAAGTTCAAGAAAAACAAAGGTCAAAAAAAAAAAAAAAAAAAAAAAAAAAAGAAAAAGAAAATGAAAAACCATTATGCTTAATCTTTACACACCAAGAAAACTTTGACTAATTCAAGATTACATCTTGTTTTATATGTACTTTATGCTCATTGTAACTAGTAAGATCTTAATGCATCACTATCAAACCTTTAAAAAAAACCAAATACTGACAAAAATATATTCATATACTTTTATGCAAAAATGCTTAAAACCTGTACATTCATCTTGTTTTTTAAAATAAAGTTGTTCCCCTGCTCAGGAGAAGTCCCCTACTCAGGAGAAGTCCCCTGCTCAGGGAGTCCCCTGCTCAAGAGTGCTGTACAATAAAGGTTGTTCTCAGAAGAATCCTGTGGTTGCACGCCTTTTCCTGCCGGCGGGACGTGGGGCGCACAACAAGGAATGACTTATTTTGTATGTGGACTGTATCCTCTATATTGATACTCAGATAAGATACTTAAAAAACCATAATTTAACATTATATTTTAAAGCCTTTTGGGCAGAATTTTTAAATAGTTCACAGACAGGAAAAAACATTGAAAGATAAAGCCCATATTTAAAATCTTTCTGGATGTTGGCAATTGATACATGATTACTAGATCACAGAAATGTTTTCAAGGTAAGGGTTTACCTATTTGTTAGAATGGCAGGTAGCATTTGGCACTGGTCTAAACATTACAGTATAGTTTGGGCTAAAGAGAAAGCCATAAGGATGTTCATGTGAGGACAGCTGACCTGGATCAAATTAAAGCACTAGCTTAGTTGGGTCATCAGAGACAGCATCTCAGCCCTCCTCATATAGATGCTGGATATTCCGATTCGGTTTCTCAGGCTTCTAGAGCAAGCTCTTTGCCCATCAAGCCGTCTCCGCAGCCCTCTTATCTTTATTTTAAAATGACACCTCTCATAGTCAAAACGTAAACAGCTGCAATATTCATAACTTGCCTCAAATGTGACTTAGTGATTCCTCTCTGAAAAATACACCAAAGCAACAATGAAGTATTTTCCACAAACATGCGTGGGATATATGACTCATTTTGTTTTGAAAACGTGAGGTATAAATATTGTAGCCTCGCTATCAGATACAGCTGGCACAGGCTGCTGTAATTTTGTAACCTGGCTTCATTGTTGCTACTGCTAAGATCTGCTACAGGATGTCAGTCTAAAGCTGGTACGTTCAGGACGGCACAGAACTCCCATAGGAACATATCATGTGAATAGCCAGCTGATGTCTGAGCACCTGGCTCAGACATTTTCATTTACTACCTGCCTTCTTCCTTGCCTAGGATGATGAATATTCTGTCCATATACTTTATGGAGTATCTCTGGGTGGATGGCAGAACAAAAACTAGATGATTGATTTTGATGCTTTTTGTGAAATGTTAACTAATTTTCAGTGGCTTAAATTTCTGACTTTCTAGCCCTGTAATTTTCCTAATGCTAAGCACGATTATTGTGTTTACTTAAAACACTTGCTCATTGTTTTTAACTGGAAACTCTGGAAGCCATTCTCCTCTGGGTATAGTTTGCTTCCTTGTTTAACTCTCTTCAGTTCATTCTGCATGTATAGCTCCATGAGTTTTGTTTGTTTGGTTTACTTATTTACTTATTTATTTTTGGCTTGGTTTCTTTTGATTTTCATTTTCCTTTCTTCATGGGGAATATCAGAGATTTACCTTTGATCATGGTGGAAAAATTCACCTTCATTTTAATGAGGGGAAACTGACTTTAATTAGAGAGGAGGAGGAAGCTGGCTATGGGCATACCACTATTAAGGGGCAAAGCCAGCAGGTAAACCTTTATCTGTCTGAGTACAAAAATGAGCTAATGATCTTTCTATTCTTTATTGCTAACACTTCTTGTTACCTAAAAGTCTACATACATGGCTCTTCAGAATCATGAATTAAGCAAGGATTCCTTTACTTCTGTGTCTGTGGTGTGTGCTTGCCCATGCTGGCCTTCCCAGGGACATTTCTCTGTCTCCTTTCACTCTGATATCTACAGTATTTGGACACTTGAACACCTTTTATTCCAAGTTACCTTGTGAGGTTGACAGGTGCTATTACCCTCATGAGAAAACTCGGGCAAAGGGGATAAAAAATGGCAGGATTTTGAGCATGTTTCACTCCACTGTTATTATTTATTTTAAAATGCAGACTGAATTTAAAGCCTAGAAAATAACTTTGCTCCTACTGATAATAAACAAACAACTGCATTTCAAAAACCTTGTTTCAGCCAGGTAGTTTTGCAAATGCCTCCTGCACTACCCTGCTCTGTGTGTGTGTGTGTGTGTGTGTGTGTGTGTGTGTGTGTGTGTGTGTGTGTTTTAACCCATTGGAAGCTGGGGTAAATATAGAAAAGGGATGCTGTGGGCATGCTTTGTCTCCATGGAGCAGTTTGGGTTTTGATGCTGATCAGTATTAAGCTCTGGTCTGTGGTTGGAATTTTCCTTACTCTTCCAATGTCATTGAAAATTATCCCTGCAAAGAAAAACAAACACAGGCAGTTCCGAGAAGGTAGATCCTGCCTGGCCAGGCTCTGCATTGGCTGCAACCCAGTGGGGCCAGGTGTTGGCTGAGTTCACTGGTAGATAATACTGTGGAGCATCTGGAACAGTCTGCATCCCACAACCGGATTCTAGCCTCATTATTTAAAAAGCAATCAAAATGGAATAGCAATCAAATCCCCAAGAAACACTGAGAATAAAGAAGTAGGGGCGGCACCATTCCATCATTTTTATGACTGGATGCAGGTTGGCAAAGCAAAGGAAGACAGTGATTGAAGTGGAAGCCATTTGTGTCTCTCACATTGTCTTACAGTCTTCAGGGCCTTTGTCCTCTGCAGTAGCATGGCTCTGTATCTTCCTAGGTGCACTTCCAGAAAGGGTGGCAGATCCCTAATTATAATAGAGGATTTGATCACAGTGAATCAGACAAATGCTAAGAGGAAAATTCCCACTTGGGATGACCATGAGGTTTTTCCTTATCCATTCAATCTGCTTCCAGAGCCTACCTTCCATGTTTGAACATAAATCACAAAGTCTATGTTCCTTGGGAAAATATGTGTACTTTTAAGCTATTAAGATTTCTTTAAGATATTCAGAAGTAATGGTGTGTGTGTGTGTGTGTGTGTGTGTGTGTGTGTGTGTGTGTATGTATGTATGTATCCCCAGGCTCATGTATGTGTTATTTGGGAGCTAAAAGAAAAGAGGTTCTCTAACTTGGAAGGGAGCTTCCATTCCATGGGAGAGTGAGTTGCAGAGGTTACATGTGTCCATTGTTTGGTCATGGCTGGAAGCAGATGGTTCCTTGTATAAGCATAGACACAGAGAGCACATCCTCAGTGAGAAGTTGGGAGAGCTATTCACATCCTTTTCCATAATTTCAATCAAGATGTTCTGACTTATGATTTACTATAGCCTAAGCTAGTCACCTTGAAATTGTGACTCAGGCTCAGCAGGTAAGAGAATGCTTTGCTCTTACAAAGGGCCAGAGTTTAATTCCTCCCAACCAAATCAGGGGAGAACATAATATTCTGTAAATCTACCTCTATGTGATCCTGCATCCTGATAGCCTCTCCGGGCCTCTGAAGTCACCCGAACCCTTATACACATTCTCACACAGCTCACAAATAAATACACATGTAACTAAATTGTTAGAATAATCAAACATGGTGGTTTGAATATGGTTGGCCCAGGGAGTGGCACTATTAGGAGTTATGGCCTTTTTGGAGTAGGTGTTGCCTTATTGGAGGAAGTGTGTCATTGTGGGTGTGGGCTTTAAGACTCTTGTCCTACCTCCCTAGGAGCTAGTCTCCTCATGTCTGCCTTTGGTTAGAGATGTAGAACTCTTAGCTTCTCCTGTACCATTCCTGCCTGGATGCTGCCATGTTCCCACCTTGATGAAAATGGACTGAACCTCTGAACTTATGAGCCAGCCCCAGTTAAATGTTGTCCTTTATAGAGTTGCCTTGGTCATGGTGTCTGTTCACAGCAGTAAAACCCTAACTAAGACATCACAATCTTAAGTTGGTACATGGAGTGGGGAGCAACTAGAAGGACTAGGAGTCTGGAAGAAGCAACAAGCCTACTGACTTTAGGATGCTCCTTTGTCATTCTGAGAGAAGGAACAGCTTATGATATTTATCAGTCTAGGAATGCAGAGAAATATAACCCACATGCACATAGCTCTTGAAATTATTATCTATCTTGCATAAATACATATGCCACAGATACAAATTTATTGGAAGTTATTAGATTATGAAGGGTGATGAGTCCTAAAATTTCCATGTACAGGATTTCAGAGTCTGAGTGAAACAGATTTATGCTCCAGGCAGAAAATACAAATTCCTTAGACCATTCAGCTGGTATTACAAAATACCCTAGACTGGATGGATACCTTAGAAAGGTAGTTAGGTATTCTACAATAATTGGTTGTCCAGTGCCAAGTAATCAGTCCTGAAAACATACATGTAAGTAATTTTAGATTGGCTAAGCAGGTTATATTTAGAAATGTGTATATTTTATACATATGTGCATACAATTTTTTTAAAGGAGGCCATTGGTTGGAAGGAGAACAGAAAGGGATATATGGAAGGTTTTGGAGGTAGGAAAATAAGGGAGAAACGTTATAATCAAATTATAATCTTAAATGAGTATGCTTGAGATGGCCATATAGTACAGGATAAACATGTTACAATCCACAGACTCAAAGAAACTAAGTAATAAGTAGGAGGCTTGTATGTTATTCAGAAGGGGGAAGTTAAACACACATAGGAGGTAGATGGAAGGAGGGCACTGGGTGGGAGAGGGGGTGAGGAGGAGAACAGGGATGGGATTAGGTTTGGGGAGAGGGGTAACAGGAGAGGGCTGGGAAAGTCAACCGAAAATAGTAGGGGGCATGTCTGGGATGAGACAAAGTCCTGAGACCTGGGACTGGAGGGGTGCTCTTGGAATGGAGGTTACCCTAGTTGAGACTCCTAGCAGCAGAGGATACGGAGACTAAAATCTCCTGCTGTAGCCAAACAGAACTCATGGGGGGAGAGAGACATCAACCCACCCAGAAATCTTTAGAACCAAAATTTGTTCTGCCTACAAGATGTGTAGAGATAAAGATGGAGCAGAGACTGAAGGGAGAGCCAGCCCCTGGCACCATTAATGATACTTTTACCATTCCTACAGACAGGAGCCTAGCATAGCTGTCTACTTGTGGAGAGCATTTTTAGGACCTCTGGACAGTTGGTGGCGGAAATTCTTACTACACCTAGACAATCAGAAGCTGGTCAAGGCAGGAATCTGACTCTGGTCCTATACTCAGGAACATTTGCATTTGAAGCTCAGGGCAGGCTCAGTGGATGTAGGTGTGGCAGTCTCTTTGTCTTTTTGGATCCCGTTTTGTCCCTGATCTTCTCACCTGGCCCCCAGAATGATGTTTGCAGGATTTTTGATTATTAACTTTCTTGTTCCCTGACTCAGAACTGATGTTATCTTTCTGCATGTAATTAAAGTGGTTTAAAAGAGGACTGAATAAAGAAGGCTTAGCTTCAGCTTCAAGACTGGCCTGAAGTCATGTTAGAATTTTGACTGTATCTTTTTTCTTTCAATCCTTACTCCTGCCCTGGGGAACCTGTTGCCTGACGACCAAGCTGGTCTCCTGAGGGGCTTTATCCAGCAGATGATGAAAACAAAAGCAGAGCCCCACAGCCTGGCAGAGATAGGGAGTCTTGTGTAAGAGTAGGGGATAGGAAGGAGCAAGTTGAAGGAGAGCGGTCAAAGATACCTACAGAATCAACTAACCTGGGCCCATGGGGGTTTACAGAAAATGAACTCCCAACCAAAGGGCATACAGGGGCTAGACCTAGCTCCCCTACACATTTCCAACAGATGTGCAGCTTGGCCTCTATAAGGGTCACTACCAACTGGAGATGGGACTGACTCTGACTCTATTGCTTGCCTTTGAACCCCCCTTCCCTAGCTGGGCTGCCTTGTCTGGCCTCAGTGGGAGAGATGCTTAGTCTTCCCAGGATGTGTTGGTACCATGTGAGGCAGGGTTTCCCTTTCCCTGTGTATAAAGGGGAGGGGGTAAGGGGGAAATTGGTATTTGAGGGTAGGCCTGGGGGCAGAGGAGGGAGGGAGAGGGCTGTGATCAGGATGTAAGGTGAAGAAATAAAAGAAAAAGGAGAACCTGTCTCAAGATAATTATAATCTCAAAAAAGCTCCAACTAAGTTTATAGCCAGTTTATTTATTTGCTGAGCTTGCAGGAAAGGGGAAGGGTAGAACCCTTTCTTGGCTTGTTCTCTGGTGGCAATCCATCATCAGAAACCAGATTAATTGGGCTGGGTATGAGTAGACAACTTCTTTTGCACAGAGCTTCTGCAGATTGGGAGTTTTAAAGTCATTCTAATGTTGAAATTTCTTAGCTCAGAACCCCCAAGAGAAAACAAAAGGCATCTTGATTTTTGGTCATTTACTCCCTTTTCAGCTCCCCGTCATCAAAGTATTCTTCTTCCCTGGAATCTCTCTACTCCTGATACTGCCTTTAAATCCCACATTAACAAACATTCTTTGAAATGATCCATGTTTTGTCTATAGGAAACATTTGATCACTCTTCCAGTAGGATCAGGAATTACAGACTGACCATTGCTGCTTTAATTTAAGCAAGAAGCTCTTAACCGTACCCTCTTGAATCTTGTAAATGAATCCCAGCTTTCTCTGCTATCCAAATGCTTATAAGCCATGGTATGTTCTCAATGGCCATATGAACCCCTAGATTAACTTAAAGTAGAAGATATTTCACACCTACTGCTCTGCAATATTGTATATTCCTTAAGATACTCCCTTACTTCCAATTCCTGATTCAAGGAACATGAAAAGCTTAAATGTTAAAACCAGATTCCTAATTACAGTTCATAAATTCTGCGTCTTATTGTGAAATATGATGTGTAGTTTCTTAACCTAGAGATTTAAAACAACCTTTTGCCTATTTTATGCACTATGCATTTCCTTTTGCCCATAACTGTTCCACAATTGGTATTGTAACAATACCACAGGGATATTTTGAATGGGAAATTATAGGGTAGATGTTGGACTCTGTGGTCTATTGTCTAGGAGAATAGCGGCTCAGAGGGACATACATTATTAAGGCACATTTCAGCCCTGACTTTGGTTTTGAACCTAACAGAATGTGTGTGTGTGTGTGTGTGTGTGTGTGTGTGTGTTGTGTGTGTGTGTGTGTGTGTGTGCAGACAGGGATAAAGACACAAAGATATACAAAGAGAAAGCCTGTTTTGATAAAGGAGAATATTAGACAAATAGATTTAACTGAGTTTGAACAAGGATGCCCACAAACTCCACAACCCTCAGAGCCATAAGAGTTCAGACAAATACATTGAGCATTGGGTAGTGTGTGTTTAGAGACAGAAAGAGCCTGAAGAACCTGGAAACGGGGAATGAAAGTGGACCAGTCATTTTAAAGTCCTTTCCTAATGAAGATCAAAACACATAGAGCTTTTAAAATAATAACCATGCTGGCTTAACTGCCTTGTTTGAAGAGTTGGCTAATACTGTTGTTCATCTGAAATTTCTCTGGATAGATGAACAACTCAGTTGGAATGTTATAGCTTTGAATGTCAACATTAGTGTTTCCATTTGACTTAGTTTATGGCAGCCTAGTGTTAGAGCCCAAGTCAAATCAGCATCCTCATTTAAAATTGTTTAAAACATGCATGCACACACTAACCTTAGATTTTGTTATGTTGTCCAAAGTTGTTGGAATAAAAATAATGTTATTACAATGTTTTCTTAATATTCATTCTTATTTTCAGGTATTGGTATTATATGTGTCGTGTGTGTGTGTGTGTGTGTGTGTGTGTGTGTGTATACACAAACCTTTCTGATAAGATATCTAGCCACCTTACTCTGCTAGTCACAAAGGTCAAGTACATAATGCTGGGTTGTTGGCTGTATTCAGTCTGCTCTTAATTAGATTTCCAGAATGTATTCATTATTTTTGCTGATATTTTATTTCCTTTGACCAATGTTTTCTCTTTACCTCCCCAATCCTTTTACAATCACCATTTACTACTCTTCTACAAATATATTTATTTTACTTCCACAAACATGGTGCAATCTTGTTCCCACCTCATTTCCCTCACTGTATCTGTTTGTTCATTAATGTTTTAAATTTACTTTGTTCTCCTTTTAACTAAATGAAATTCAAGACATATTCTTATTCCTCAGTAGATTGAATAAATATTCTCTCAGTTATGATCTGTTATAACTTTATGAACTTTAACCTAATAGATATTTCCAGTTGTATTTGGAAAAATTGTGCTCAGATATATTTAAAAATAGTTTGTGGGGCTGGAGAGATGGTTTAGCAGTTGAGAGTACTTACAGCTCTTTTAGAGGGCCTGACTTCAGTTCCCAGAATCTACATCAGCTCATAATCTCTTGTAACTAGTTTCAGGAAATCTAATACCCTCTTCTGGCTCTGAAGAAACCTCCACTCATGTGCACACACCCACACACATGTGCACACATAAGACACATATACACACATAATTAAAAATAAAATAAATCTTAAAAGATGCTTGCAATGACTTCTTTGTTTCAAAATGTATTCAATTCAGTTCACTATAGTTTCATGCATAATAAGAAAGCTGTACTCTTTCTCTACATCTGGAGATGATTGTTCACATGTATGGAATTCATGCTTTCTTTATAGTTTTATATTTATCTTCAAATCTCAGTTTGGAATTGTATAGTGAAGTTGAATTGATCAAAATAGGATACTAAAAGATACTGGTGAAAAAAAAGCAATTATAAGCATTTTGAAGTGCAGAAACATTAAAAATTAAAAAAAGAAGAAGACAGGAGGGGCCAGGCTTTAGAAATATTTACCTCAAAATAACCTTGTAAGCCTGCTTCATCTGGGGCATTCTGGAGCCTCTGTGCTGAGGAGCAATTGCTGTCAGTGGAGGGTAACATTCCACAGATGGACACCAAACTTACCTGGTCCTAATATTCTTTCCTTTCCTCAAATTTCTTTGCTCCTGTCCTTTCCTTTTCCCTAACAACTAAGTTGTTTTAAATTGCCTAGTTGCTTTCTGATAGGACAGAGTGCTGCCTCTCTCTACCAATCAAATTCCTGATAGTCAGTTTACTCTACTTCTCAACATGTTTTATTTGTTTTTTTTTTTTCTTCACATTTAAACCCTGTTTGAAATCCACGAGACCCTGGAAGACTTCTGCTTGCCTGAAACTTTTCAGTGTCAAATTGTACTTCTGATCAACCCAGATTCTCTTTGGTCCCTACTCAGTAGGTGCCTCTTAAGGATACAACGTTAGACATGCACAAATAGAGGAAAAGAGGAGAAACTTCAAAAAGTCCAAAGAAGAGCGACCCTGAAGCAAGCAGGATTTCAAATGAGAAAGAAGCATGTGTTGCGTGTCTTTAAAACATCCCTGAAAGGAACTCATTCAAACAGACATGGCATTTCTAACAAATACAAATCATTGAGACTTGAAAGGCAGAGACCACAGGGGCTGGGAAGAACAGAAGTGACCATGGTTAATGACTAGGTGTGGTGTCCATAGAGGAGCAGAAGGTGTAAAGGTTTTACTTGGAGTCTTCTTGAGAGGTATTAGAGAGCTCTTTGGTAAAGTTTTCTTCGTCCTTATTGCCTTACTATTTATTTCCATTGCAATACTACATTCCATGGTAGTATGTTCTTATACTGTTATGACTTGCTCAGCTTTGACACAGCTTTTCTTTCTCTGCCCAAAGTAGTCTTTATACACCTCCCAACCCAACCCTCCAATTCCTCTTCAAACAATACACTGGCACATAAAACAATAACATAACATGAGATTAGAATGAAAGGACATACAATATGAAGAGTAGTTTTCATTCACAGATATCATTACTATGAACAATAAATGACTGTGTGTCAGTCACCACAGCCCAGTTGTTCCAGTGTTTAGAGACCTGATTCCAATGCTTTATTTATCATGAGCTCTTTTTAGGTCTCAAGATCCAGGGCATGTTCAGTGGAGGTTGGTAGCTTGCTCTAACTAGAAAGATTTTCTTTAAGCAGATGGATTTAGAGAGTCTTGTGAAGGAGTCACTCACTTTAATTTTCTTTTATCACACATGTATTCTTATGTACTAGAGAACGTGTGTGGAGACCAGAAGATAACTTTTAGGAGCCACTGTGCACCCTCTGCCATTTGAGTCTCAGATATTGAATATAGGTTATCAGGACTGAGGACAAGTGACTTTACCCATCATGCCTGTAAGGAAGCCAGTGATTCCTAACCTTGCTAATGCTGCTACCTTCTAATACAGTTCCTTATGTGGTGACCTCCAACCATAGACTTATTTCATTGCTACTTCATATCTGTAATTTTCCTACCATCATGAATTATAGTGTAAATGTCTATGTTTTCCAATGGTCTTAGGCAACTCCTGTGAAAGGGGCCCTAAACCCCCCAAGGGTTGAGAGATGCTGTCATAAGTAGACAAAGAGTCAAGGTGACTCTAGGAAGTCTGAGTGAGTGTTTAAGATTTTTGAGAAAGCAATAATCACATTTTTATAGTAATCTGTTCACCTATTGTGGACATATACATTCCTAGTCATAACACCTCGTGAGGCTGAGGCAAGAAGATCATTTGAGACCTAAAACTCAAGGCCATCTCTGGCAATATAGCAAAAACAGATCCTAGGAACAAAACTAAAAATTCCAAATGCCCTATGATACCCACATACATAGCTTGTTGGCCAATTTAAGTAAAATGACAATCAAAATTTTAAATTTTTATTTATTTATTTAATTTAGGTAATCAAGACAATTTATTTATAAATTAATTTTAAAGATTCTGTTGGGCATATGAGAATAGCCGAATGTGATTATTAGATAATTATATTGGGAATAAATATCAATCATAATTATGAATACTTTTTTCAACCGAGTCAGCAACTAGGATGTTTAGATAATAAGAATCAGTAAAATTTAGAATCTTAATTAGATATTTGGCTATTAAACAGGCACAACATCATCTCCAGGTGAGGCAGTTTCTGAATAATCTTTTCATCAATCCCTGCTCTTCTCTTTGTCCCTATATTTCCTCCCATGAGGGCTTTATTCTTCCTTCTAAAAGGAAGACTGAGGCATCAGCATTCTGGTCTTCCTTCTTTTCGAGCTTCATAAGACCTGGGAATTGTTTCTTGGTTATTCCTAGCATTTTGGGCTAGTATCTGTTTATTACTGAGTACATACCATGTGTGTTCTTTTGTGACTGGGTTACCACACTCAAAAAGATTGTTTCTAGTTCCTTCAATTTGCATAGGAATTTCATAAAGCCATTGTTTTTAATATCTGAGTCATACTCTGTTGTGTAAATGTACCACAATTTTGAAATCCATTCCTCAACTGAAGGACATCTGCGTTCTTTCCAGCTTCTGGCTATTATAAATAAGACTGGTATGAACAGATGGAGCATGTGTCCTTGTTGGATGTTGGAACATCTTTTGGGTATATGCCCAGTAGTGGTATAGCTAGGTCTTCAGGTATATGTCCAATTTTCTGAGGAACTGCCAGACTGATTTCTGGAGTGGTTGTACCAGCTTGCAATCCCACCAACAATAGAGAAGTCTACCTCTTTCTTCACATCCTTGCCAGCATCTGCTGTCACCTGAGTTTTTGATCTTAGCCATTCTGACTGGTATAATGAGGAATATCTGGGTTGTTTTGATTTGCATTTTCCTGATGACTATGGATGTTGAACGTTTCTTTAGGTGATTCTCAGCCATTCAGTATTCCTCATTTGAGAATTCTTTGTTTAGCTCTGTACCCCATTTTTTCATAGGATTGTATGATTCTCTGGGGTCTAAATTCTTGAGTTCTTTGTATATATTGGATATCAGGCCTCTATCAGATGTAAGATTGGTAAAGATTCTTTCCCAGTCTGTTGGTTGCCATTTTGTCCTCTTGACAGTGTCCTTTGCCTTTCAGAACCTTTGCAATTATATGAGGTTGCATTTCTTGATTCTAGATCTTGGAGGATAAGCAAACTGGTGTGCTGTTTAGGAAAATGTCCCCTATTCCTATGTGTTCTAAGCTCTTGCCTACTTTCTCCTCTTTGGTTTCAGTGTGCTCAGTTTAATGTGGAGGGCTTTGATCCACTTGCATTTGAGCTTTGTAAAAGGAGAAAAGAATGGATGGACTTGCATTCTTCTGCATGTGGACTGCCAGTTGAACCAGCACCATTTGTTGAAGAGGCTGTCCTGTTTCCATTGAATGTTTTTTAGCACCTTTGTCAAAGATCAAGTGATCATAGGTGGTGGTTAATTTTTGGGCCTTCAATTTTGTTCCATTTATCTACCTGCCTTTCTCTGTACCAATACCATGCAGTTTTTATCACGACTGATCTGTAATACGTTTTGAGGTCAGAGATGGTGATTCCCTGGGAAGTTCTTTGATTGTTTTTAATAGTTTTCGCTATTCTGGGTTTTTTGTTATTCCAAATGAATTTGCAAATTGCTCTTTCAAACTCTATGAAGAATTGATTGGGATTTTGATAGGGATTTTATTGAATCTGTATATTGCTTTTGTCAAGATGGCCATTTTTACTATGTTGATCCTTCCAATCCATGACCATGAGATATCTTTCCATCTTCTTAGGCCTTCTTCAATTTTCTTCTTCAGAGACTTGAAGTTCTACTCATACAGATCTTTCACTTGCTGCATTGGGGTCACACCAAAGTATTTTATATTATTTGTGACTATTGTGAAGGATGTCTTTTCCCTAAATTCATTCTTAGCCTGTTTATTCTTTGAATAGACATAGGTTACTGATTTGTTTGAGTTAATTTCATAGCCAGCTACTTTGCTGAAGTTGTTTATCAGGTGCAGGAGTAATTTGGTAAAATTTTTGTGGTAACTTAAGTATACTATCACATCATGTGCAAACAGTGGTATATTAACTTCTTTTGGGTTTCTTGTAAGAAGAAACTTTTCTTCAAGAATTTTCTTCCTTTTCCTAGGATGTAGTTTTCCTCCTTGTTTTAGAGTTTTCCATCTATTATCCTTTGTGGGCTGGATTTGTGGTCAGATATTGTGTAAATTTGGTTTTTGTCCTGGAATATCTTGCTCTCTCCATCTATGGTAATTGAGAGTTTTCTGGATATAGTTACCTGGGCTGGCATTTGTGTTCTCTTAGAATCTATATGATGTCTGTCCAGGATCTTCTAGCTTTCATAGTCTCTGTTGAGAAGTCTGGTGTAATTCTGATTGGTCTGCCTTTATATGTTACGTGTCCTTTTTCCTTGACTGCTTTTAGTATTCTTTCTTTGTTTTGAACACTTGGAGTTTTGACTATTATGTGTCAGGAAAAATTTCTTTTCTGGCCTAATGTATTTGGAGTTCTGTAGGCTTCTTGTATGTTCCTGGTCATCTTGTTCTTCAGGGTAGACGTGTTTTCTTCTATAATGTTATCGAATATATTTACTGTGTCTTTTAGTTGATATTCTTCTCTCTCTTCTACAGCTATTATCCTTAGGTTTGTTCTTCTCATTGTGTCCTGGATCTCCTGGACATTTTGGGTTAGGAGCTTTTTGTCTTTTGAATCTTCTCTGACTGTTTTGTCTATGTTTTGTATATTTTCTTCTACCTCAGAGATCCTCTCTTCCATCTCTTGTAGTATGTTTGTGATGCTTGTATCTATGACTCCTGATTTTTTTTCTTACATTTTCTATCTCCAGTGTTGTCTCTTTTTGGGATTTCTTTATTGTATCTATTTCCCTTCTCAAGTCCTTTACCTTGTTGGTTGTGTTTTCCTGTGGTTCTTTGAGTAATTTCTCCTGGTTCTCCTGTAATTGTTCATGCACATCTCGAAGACCTCCATTACATCATAAAGTATGATTTTTAAGTCTAAATCTTGATTTTATGGAGTGTTGGGAAATCCACTACTTGCTGTGGTAGAAAATCTGGGTTCTGATGTTGCTAGGCTGTCTTGGTTTCCATTGCTTGAGTTCTTGCGCTTTCCTCTTGCCATCTTGTTGTCAGTGATTGTAGGTGATATTTTTGTTTCTGACTGGTGCTTGTCTCTCCAGTGGGTCTGAAGGCCCATGGGCTTAGTTTGGAGATTGCTCCTAAGCATTTGGCTCTTTGTGGACAGGCAGTGAGTTCTGATGGCAGTGACCCAGTTCTGTCTTTGTAGGCTCAGGTGTGAGAGCTTTTGTGAGGCTGTTCTGGGAGGTCAGGCCTCTGCCCACAGGTCCCAAGTCTTAATGGTGGAGACCTGGCTCTCTCTCTCTCTCTCAGTCAGAAAGGACCCTTTTCCAAAGAGCACCACACTCATTGCATTCCCAGAACTCCTGGCATTCCCTCACTGGAAAGGCGGTGGGTCTTTGTGTCAGGCCCACCCTTGGTCCAGGTAGAAAAGTGCCTGTGCAGCTGATCTGGGAGCTCAGCCTCCTGTGGGCAGATCCTGAGTCCCTGAGGTAGAGACCTTACCCTCTCTGTGGTCCTGAAAGGACCCTTTTCCAGAGAGTGCCACACTCCCTGCACTCCGAGACATCCAGGCATTTCCTCCCCAGGCTTGTGCATCAGGCTTGCCCTTGGTCCAGGTAGAAAAGCACCTGTGCAGCTGATGCCCTGTGATTTTTAAAGGGAGTTATTCACGTGCTTCTTGAGGACCTTCATCATCATCATGAATTATGATTTCTAAGTCCAAATCTTGTTTTCCTGGGGTGTTGGGACATCCACTATTTGCTGTGGTAGGAGAACTGGGTTCTGATGTTGCCAGGTTATCTTGGTTTCTGTTTCATAGGTTCTTATGCTTGCCTCTTGCCACCTTGTCTGGGATGCTAGATAATCTTTTTGTCTCTGTCTGGAGCTTGTCTTTCCTCTGGGTCTGTGGACCTGTGGGCTTATGAGGGAGACGGCTCCTGGTTGCTCAGCAATATGTGGGCAGGCCAAGAGTCCTGATAGCCATGGGCCATCTCTGACTTTGGGCTGGAATTGTCTATCTAAGTAAATTTAAACATACCATTGTAAGCCTACCAGAGGGGGGAGAAATGTTGATATTCTAAGTTTGGTTTCTATGGAAACCCGTGCTTTGATAAGTGTTGGATTCAAATGATTCATTTCCAGTCACACAGGGACCATTTTATCAGTAAGAGATGACAGAATCAAAGAAGATCGCAAACGATTAAGAAATGTCCTCTCAAGTATGAGTCTTTTCAGATATCGGAGTTCTGAGAGATGAAGGCAGCAATTGCAAGTTCATTTCTGTTCTTATTCAATGCATGGATTTGGAGTGCCTGATGGTTGTCAAGTTCTGTCCAGGTGACGTTAGCAGTGAACAACAACAACAACAAAGAGAAAGCCTAAATTAAAATATTGAAATATACCTCTACTAGCAAACTGGTTGTATTTAGACCCTCCTCAAATACAACTTATCTATATTCACAATATTTTAGTAAATGCATTTTCAATGCTTTTTGTTGAAATTATTTATCGTAGTTTTGAAGGAACATTTTTTTTTTTTTTAAGTTGCTAACCTTTAGTCAGACAGTGTAGAGCATGTAGTTTGCTTCTGTTTTTGTCCTTTGTTCTGTTGCACTGGTCCCCAGGCCGACTGCATCAACACTTGCACTGTGACAGATGACCAGCACATTTGCTAAGTGGCATTTTGAAACAAAAAGATCTCATGGTTGACCCACTTAATTATGGAATCATCATGATACCTGTGTAAGTAAGACAGAGAGAGATGCCATCATAGGGCTGTGCTGTGAGAAGAATAAAATATAGAAGGTGCTACTCACTAGATTGGTGATAGTAAACATGCTTTTCATAGGTTTGCTCTCAAATACATTGTTTTAACTGGTGAAAAAAATATAATCTTTTCTAGTCAGCTAGCATATTTAAAGCAGTAATGAAATGTCTTCATCAATACAACAAACTAATTCCCACTTCCCCTACATTTGTTTGCAAAAATAAAACTGTGATGAAATTACAATGTTTCTTCTACCTACTTCCGCTCACTTCCAAATTCTATTATTGTACAACTCGTGAGCTTTTAATGGCAGAAGAGTTAATTCTATAGCAAGAAGAATTTTGACTAAAACAATCATAATAGTTTTTCGACACTTTATGCATACAACATTCCTTAATTCTTTTACATTTTTAGTGCTCAATGAAAAGTTTTTGAAATTTTCTGTAACCTCAATCAATGACTAATTACTAATTAACCAAGTTACTTTAACCTGAAGTATACAATTATATTTTGTAACACATTTCCATAATTGTAAGCTTTGCATATGTTGATTGCTTTCTGTACTATACTATGCTAGGATGTTTTTTCTACCCTATTCCTCTCACATCTGCCTTCCACCATTGTATAACTCATGAACTTTCAAGGATCTAGACAATGCCTGTAGAAGCATTGATTTGATAGCAGGAAGAATTTTAGCTAAATGAAGCTCTTACGATTTCTTCTGTGGACCGGTAGTAATAGTGCATTATAAATTAGAATACGTTGTCTAATTTAATTATAGACAATGAGACATGGGCTAGCTTGAGTTCCAGTTTGAATACAACTCTAGCTCTCTCACACTGAGATTTCTCAGTGCTGATTTTATACCATGGTCTCCTTTCATAAAGTCTCTTGATCAAAAGCAATTTACTGGAGAAATGGTTTGTCCAGCTTGTGATTCCAGGTTATAGTCCGTCATTTATGGATGTCAAGGCAGTGGCTTGAAACATCTCGTCACATCCAAAATCAAGAGCAGAAATGTGTGCACACCTGATACTCAGCTAGCTTTCTGTACTCTTATACGGTTACGAACTGAAACGGTAGAATGATGAAGGCCACTTTCAGTCTTGAATTACTGGCATCAATCTAGGCAGTCAAGGCAATCTTCCACACCCATGTCTGTAGGCCTTTCTCATTTGTACAGCTCGTTATTGAAACTCCCTAAATAGGTGACTCTCAGTGATGTCAAGAAGATGGCTAAACAAACCATCCTATGTTAATAAAATATCTTCAATATTTCATTGCTTCTTATCAGAATGCCACATTATTGGAGAGAACGATTATAGTAATACATATTATAATATGTTATATATGTAAAGATATAGTAAATTATCATAAAGATTTAATATATAAAGATTATAAACCAAGGACACTGGCTCCACTCTACTTGCAAAACTAAATAAAACCAAACAAAGACAATGTTTCCCTCACCATTTTCTCTGGATAATCTTTTCTTGTCTGATTTCTGTCCTTTATGCCCATATCCAGCAGCAGCAGCAAAGCCTAAATTTGCTCTAGAAGTGAGGAATACTAAACACAAATTAAATGGCAACTGGTCAGTTGCAGAAATGTGAAATGGGTCTGATAAAATATAAAAGCACCCAGCATTGGAAACAGGAGAGACTGAATATTAAAGATTCTAAGACACCTTCTCTGGTGTCTTAAAACAAAGTTATTCCCAAGAGGACAAAGACAAGAAGAAGGTTGACATTGTGATGTGTATTTTGATAATCTTTGTAAAAATAATTTGTAGTTGATAGTAAGTTGAAAAATCTTTCCCTTTTTCAGGCTTTCTTCATGAAGTGAATGTGGGAAGATTGATTATACAATTGTAATAATAAAGAAATTCTGGCTCCATCTATGAATGATGATCGATCATCATACAGAAAAATGGAATTAATTGCCACATTAAATGACTGAAATAGAAATTGTTATAGAAAAAAAACTTGGTTTAATTTAGTTGTCACTGTAAGAAACATAAAACACAGCTTACAACACATATTTAACATTGCATACTTCACTAGACTGATAAATTGCTCTAAAATTATATTTTTATGTAATCACAAAGATAGCTCTTTATTTAATTCGAGAGATGAAGGGAACCACAGTACCTAAGTCATCAGGAATATTTAGGGTGGAGAATGGGAATTGTGTGAGTCCCAAAAGAGTTTGACAAAAACAATCAAGAGAAGCAGGGAATAAAAAAACTAAAAAGATTTTAGAGCCTGCAGACCATGGGGAAAAGAATTCACTCTAAAAGCTGAGTTGGGGGAATTTTAAGTCTTCCCCCATTTTGGAAGGCTGGAGACAAGACAGTGGTAGGGAGTGTGGAGGAAGACTGTAACACACTCTAAGGTGGGAAGCAGGTGTGGAGTAGATGGAGGTATCCTAATGACCAGGCTCAAGAGAATCTGGTTTGTAACATAGTCCAGCTTGATGTCTGTGCTATATAGCCATACCTGAGAGTTGTATACTTGCATGACATCATTTTCTCACCATCTTCAGATAAGTGGTTTTAATTTTTTATTAAGAATTGTGTTGTGATTGCTCTAATTATGAAATTGTATATGTACATTTAAGAAAAGACCACCTGCTTTCATATGAAGGGTAACAATAAAGTCAGAACAGTTGCTAGTGTTGTAACTTTAAGGCCACAATAAGGGAACTGATTCTCTGTCTTCCAATGCCATTCCACTGGAAGGGAGGCAAAGTGGACTTACAGCCAGCCAGTCAACATGGTATCTAATGAAGGTTTGACTGTGTATGGACAGAAGTTGAGTAAGACTTTGCTTAACAGCTTCAGTATTGACTACAGGCAAGGAACTGTGTGGACATTATGTTTGGTTGAGTTTATGAAACATTCTATGTCTTGCTCTTACTCAGCTATAAGGTGTGGTTATTGACCAGGGTAATTATGAGACGCAGGCAAAGTTCCCAATGCAGAGAACAAGCTTAGTGTCTGACGTCATTCTTGCAGTGGGATCCAAGGAGAGACTGAAGAACTCCTGGATTTGGCAGATGTTCATTCAATTCCTTGGAATTGTGCAAAAAGAAATGTCATTTCCAGCATCCCCTCAATGGGACAAACAGCCCCCTCAATCTCTATAAATTATAGTTGGTTTTGTAATTGTTTCAGCCCAGAAGAGAAAAGAGTCCCATACATGTTACACTTCTGTTGCAGGGGAAGATTTTTCCAGTAAAGTGTCGTAGCTCTGCTCCAGCTGGGAGGGGTTCCGCAGCTAAAACCCTGTTCCTCTGAACGTGTTACAGCTCTGCTCAGAGAAGAAACCTGGCAATCAGGAGCCAAGCAATACCACACAGTCACGCTGCACCACAAACCACACACAGGATTTTTATTGGCAGGGCAAAACTAAGGAGCATGGCTGCCTCAGCCCAAGCAAGATGCAGCAGGGAACTGAGTAGGAAGCAGGGTTTCCATAGGATTTCTTGGGGGTAGAGCTTTCCATGGTGGAGATCTCCAGGATGAGGATTGGTGAGATTTTAATTCCTAAGCTTGGGCAATCTCTGGGATAGGTGGGTTTGACTGTTCAGGGATTGGTGAGTTTCTGTGTCAAGCTCAGGGATTGATGGGATTCTATTTCTTGCTCCTGGTGTTGTTAGAATGAAGGTGTTTTTTTTTTTTCTTTGCTCTTTACTCCTTCACATTTACTTCTAACTTATCATTAAATTTTATTTTGAAATGAAAAAAAAAAAAAAAACTTCTTAAATACAGCAGTGTCCCCAATGGGATAGACTGTGTGAACTAATGAAGGTTGCTTAAATTTTATTGACTTTTTTCTCACCTGTAAAGCCATGGCTCAAACCAGGTGGCTAATGTAGTTCTTCCCTATATAGTAGTTTGTCTATTTGTCTTTTCCCTCTTAATTTCCACCATTTTCAAATGAAGAGAAATGTCATAGGCACTGAAGCAAACACTCTTTTTCTTCTTGTGGATTCCCATTAAACAAAAGCTGATGAATTGATTAAAATTTGTCAGCGTAAATTCCCTATCTCTGTAGATTTTCGTGAGTTTCTTCTGCCTTTGGGGCAATTGCATTAGAGATTATTTTCACAACTGACTGAGTGGTAATAAAGTTACCAACAGTTCCTCGGGAAAATCATTTCCATTCCTATGATTTTCAGATATGTATCTATGAGGAAATAGCAAACGTGGTGTGTGGAAACTCAATAAGACGAATGATACTTGTGGGATTCTTAATAAAACCTTCTAGAAAGCTCCTTCCAGTAAGACACAAAATGATTTAGACGGGGAGAAAAAAAAAATGTCAGGAAAGCCTAAAAGAAACATCTGCTAAAACCATGTCTTCTCTGGACAGTTTACCCGATAACTGCTCAGAGCTCACAGAATTGATGCATTTTGCTGAAAGCAGATACCAGGTAAATACAGCCACAGGGAGGTTATAGGAAAAGGACAACAAACAAATGAGAAATAACAAGGAGCAAACTGATTTAGTTAAGAACGATCACAGGTTGGGTGGTGAGATGGCTCCGTGTGCACAACGCTTCAAGTACAAACAGGAGGATCCGAGTTCAGGTTTCCAGCACCCACACAAATGAGGGAACTGGAGAGACAAACCTGGGATAGCAGCACAGGCAGGAAGGAGACAGGAAGATCCAGGGACTCACTGAGTTGGCATCTTAGCCAATTAGTCTTCAAGGCTCATTGAGTGACTATATTTTAGAAATAATGGTAGGGATTGGTAGAAACAATAGGTGCATCTTAAGTTTACTGTCAGTCTATAACTTCTAATTCTTTTTAATTAATTCATTTACTTTTATTGAATATTTTATGTATTTACATTTCAAATGTTATTCCCTTTCCCTTTCTAGTCCCCCTCTCCCTCCCTCTGCTTCTAAGAAGATGCTCCCACACACACCTATCCACTTCCATCTCAAAATGCCCTGGCATTCCCCTACACTGGAGAAATGAGCCTTCACAGGAACAAGGGCTTCTTCTCCTATTGATGCCAGACAAGGCCATCCTCTGCTACATATGAGGCTGGAGCCATGGGTTCCTCATGTGCACTCACTGGTTGGTGGTTTAGTTCCTGGGAGCTCTGAGAGGTCTGGTTGGTTGATATTGTTGTTCTTCTTAGGGAGTTACAACCCCTTCATCTCCTTCAGTCCTTCCCCTAACTCCTCCATTTGGGACCCCATGCTTATTACAATGGTTGACTGCAAGCATTCCCATCTGTATCAGTAAGGCTCTGGCAGAGACTCTCAGGAGACATACATATCAGGCTCCTGTCAGCAACCACTTCTTGGCATCAGCAATAGTGACTGGGTTTAGTGTCTGCTTATAGGATAGATCTCTAGGTGGGGCAGTCTCTGGATGACCTTTCCTTCAGTCCCTGCTCTACTCTTTGTCCTTGTGTTTCCTCCCATGATGAGTATTTTGTTCCTTCTCTGGCTTCTTCATATGCACATGTAGTTGAACACATACTCATGCCTGTACATACATGCACACAGGTGCATCCAGATTACAGACTCAATCTCACTATGTAGCCGAGGGTGACCATGAATACCTCATATTCCACCAGGACGTTTGTGTAAGAGCCAGTACATTATTGTTTAAGCTATCCTACTGGTATATGTTAATAACATATATTGATATATTTTTGAGAGTTAAAAACAGATCTTGAACATCTTATATTCCCATTCTAGAAGTTGTTTGTAGAATCAGTAGCAATGAAATAGTTTTTTTTTTTTTTTTTTCCTGAATATCACAGCTGTGTCCCAGACATGGGAAGATGGAATCCCAATTCATTTTTATAACAAGAAGAACATTTAACAGGGGAAGTTTTTGCTCAAGCACATTTAATAAGCTGTATTAAAGTGTCACAGAATTAGAAAAGTTGAGGACCACTGACTTAAAATAACAGTGCCTTTAATGCATATGACTAGGGAAGGTGTCTGGCAAAGCTGATTCATTCTCAGTACTCTGGGAGCCAGGAGTGATAAGAGGAATTTGGACATATTTTGCATTTTTAATAAAGACCATTGATGGTGTGTGTGTGTGTGCACTCGCGCGCACACACACTTTAATCTTGAGTCCAGCTTCCCACACAGCAGTGCTAAGATACACAAAGGCTGAGCAATACTTGCCCCAATCTTAAATAAACACATTGCTGGAAAGGAAACATCCTTCTGTATTCTGGATGTTGGACTGGGTTGCTAGGAAAAATAACTTGTTTAAATGTCTCTTGACTTTATTTGAAGGGATTGCTGACTTTATACTACTGGTAAAATTACTTGTAGCTATATTTCTTCCAGGAGGACTTGACATTCTCTTTCCCATTGTGCTTTATAATAAGCTTCATTTTAAAAAGATGTTACATATGCATAAAAGTTTCAAGCAAGATTTCACATATTTTGAGTCTATTTTTCCTACCACAAGCATTTTGTATCTGTATGGTACATTTACAACATCTAATGAACCAGTCCCAATATAGTATTAATTATTTTTTAAGATTTGTTTTTATTTATGTATATGTATGTGTTGAATGGTATGGGGATGTGCACATGAAAACAGGCACCTCTAGAGGCCAGGCCAAAAGAAGGTGTCAGATGCTGGGATCCAAACTTGGTTCCTCTGAAAGAGCAGCAAGTGATTTTAACTGATGAGATGTTATGTAGCACCCAAAGGTATTTTTCCCCCTCCGGATTTTTATTTATTCTTCTCTAATGCAATACATCCTGACCAGAGATTCCCTTCCTTCCAGTTCTCCATCCTTCCCCTACATAAACTCCCTCTCCTAGTCTTCCTCCAGAAAAGATCAGGCCTCTCAGGGACATCAATCAAACAAAACAAGATACAATATAATAAAGACCTTCACATCAAGGCTGGGCAAGGTAACCCAGTAGGAGGAAAAGGGTTGCAAAAGCAGGCAGAAGAGTCGTAGATACCCCAACTCCCACTATTAGAAGTCTGTCTTATAAAAATATTGTCTCACCCCCATAGATTCTCTTCTCGTACAATGTAATGTGAATATAGTTTTCCCTCACTCTGCTTCTCCCAGTTCTTTTCCAGCTCCTCTCCCATCTGGATCCACTCTCTGTCTGTCTCCCATAAGAAAAAAAAAAAAACAGGCTTCTAAGAGATACCAACAGAACATAACAAAATAGCATATATTAAGGTAAAATAAAAACCATCATATCAATCTTAGACAAACCAACCCAAACAAAGATAAAAGAGCCTAAAAAGAAGGTACATGAATCAGAGACCCTCTCATTTATACATTCAGGAGTCCCAGAAAAGTACTAAACTGGATGCTATTTAATATATATGCAGAAGATTTGGCACAGACCTGTATAGGTCCTGTGCATTCTGCTTTAGTCTCTGTGTGAGCCTATGAGATTTTTCTCAGTTGTTTTAGAGGACCTTATTCTCCTGGTACCCTCCAGCCTCTCTGTTTCCCACATTTCTACCTCCTCTTCCACAGGGTTCCCTCACCTCTGAGGGATGAAGACAATGTGTTTAGAGCCAGGTGTTCTAAGGTCTCTCCGGGTGTAATGCCTGATTGTAGGTCTTTGTATTTGCTCCCTTCTGCTGCAGGAGGAAGCCTCTTTGATGACATCTGAATAAAGCTCTGATCTATAAGAATAACAAAGTATCATTAGGAGTCTTTTTATCTTATAGACTTATATTTGGTTTAACTCTAGGTTTCTGTGTTACATAGTCTCTGGTTTTCTGTTATTCAAGCAGTGTCAGATGTGGGCTCTTAAATGGGAGTAAGTCTTAAATCAAATCACACATTGGTCAGTTACTTCGTGAAGTTTGGGCCACTATTCCCCTAACACGTTTTGTAGCCAGAACAGATAGATTTGAGGTTTTGTGTTTGGGCTGATATTTACTCTTCTCTTATGGTAGCTTACAGGGTACCTTTAAGTGTCATCAATATTAAAACGTAGGGGTGAAGGTTCTATGTAGGTACAAGCTCATCCAATCTATGTTCTATGAGTTGCCCGTTGTCATTAGCAATGGGGCCCGGCCATCAGGTTTTAGAGAGCAACCTGTCTTGGCAACAGCCTAGATTGTTTTGGGATTTCCATGGGATCCTTTTGGCTAACAACTCACTTGGATGAAACACACTTCTGCTATTAGAAGCTTTGTTTGGTGACATTAGATGGTCTATGGATTGCAGCTTGGTCACTATTTAGTTAATGAATAATATCGAGATCTAAGTGAACACACACAATATTTACCTTTCTGGCTCCTGGTTACCTCATTCTGGATGACTTTTTCTATTTTCTAGTTCTATCCACTTGCTTGTAAAATTCATGTTTTTTTAAAAAAGAGCTGAGTAATTTTCCATTGTGTAAAATTACCACATTTTCTTTATTCTTCTGTTGAGGAGAATCTAGGTTGTTTCCAATTCTGGCTATTATGAATAGAGCAGCAGTGAACATAGTTCATCAAGTGTCCCTGTAAGAGGATAAAGCATCCTTTGGGTATATGCCCAAGAGTGGTACACTAGAAATACACAATGAAAAAAGATAGCATATTCAACAATTGTTGCTGGTCAAATTGCATGACTGCATGTAGAAGAACAGATAGATCCATACATATCACCCTGAACAAGACTCAGCTCTGAATGGATCAAAAACCTCAATAGAAAACCTGGTACACTGAACCTGACAGAAGAGAAAGTGGGGTTTTCCTTTAACTGATTAGCACAGAAGACGCCCTTAGCCTCTATTTAGTGTATTTCACCAGCTGTAGCATTCCACCAGGATGGTGTATTATTTTATACCCATATGCCTCTTCATAGATCTCAAAGCTATGGCAGCCATGGCAGGGATTCATATGTCTTCTTTAAAAGGGTATTGAAAGTTACGAGAACAATTGTCCTAGTCTGCTTTTTCTTGCTGTAATAGCCACCTTGACCATTAAGCAAATCTGTATCCCATTGTGTGATTAGTACAACTCTACAATGGACCTTATATTTTTATGTGGATAAAATTTCTACTTTGATTTATTTAGTTAAAAATTGCAGCCTGCTTGTTCCTGAACCACTTGTTGAGAAGATTATCCAGTGTTCCTGAATTGCTCCATGTATGTCAAAACAGTTAACTCTGATTCTATTTCCCCATTGTCTGGAATCCTCTGTTGAACCATATACTTATCTATTAAACACTGTCTTGATTATTTCCATTGTGTGATTAAGCTGCAATGTTTGTTACAGAAATCCTCCACTGTTGTATTTCTTTTCCCCACCATTGTGACTTTTCCTTGTTCTTAGTTTCTCAACAGACATGTAAGTCAATATTAGTCAATATTTATAAAAGTAGCTTATAGGGATTTTTTATTGTAATTTTGTTAAACTATTAGATTGAATTTGGATCCAAGATAGATGTATGGGTATCTGTCTATCTGCATATGTAGACTTTTATTCAATTGTATGTGTACTTAATTTTTTTAGTTACTGTAGTAACAGATACTTTTCTTTTGAAATTAAAATTCTCATGACTAATATATAGGAACCTAATTTCCCTTTGTAGACTAAACTTGTGTTACTTACACAGCCATGTCCCATGGAGGTTTATTTTTCCAAATAACTTGAAATATTCAGTATAGACCATTATGCCTTTTGTGTTAAAGAGACTGATATTTCTTCTTTTCTTTTGTATATATCGTATATAACTTTTGTCTGTTTCTCCTGTAGTCTTATAATAGCAAGTCCTTGGCAATTTGAGTAGAAATGGTGAGAGAAACAGGCTTACACCCCATCTTAGAAGACAGCATTCAGTCTTTCACTACTAAGTTTTATTTGAGTTGAAAAATTTGGAAATACTCTGTTTATGAATCCAAAGAACTTCCTTCTTGATCTTAGTTTCTTGGAAGTATTCATTGCAAGAGTGTTAAGAACTTTGCCAAATGCCATTTGTATGTTTCTAGATAGAGTCTTTATTCATTTATTTAGTTAATATCAGGCATTGCATCAATGGGTTCACAAATGTGGCAAGATTCCTCCAAGCATGTTAATGATGTGTTATCTGTTTTGATATGATGCTTGATGAAGTTGTCTAAATTTTCAATGGGGATTTTGTGTTTAAAGGATGTCCATTGCTCTCTTCTAAAGTCTTTATCTAATGTCAGTGTTGGGGTAACAACTCTCCCTGTTCAATAGTCAAAGTCCCTCCTTCCCCTCCCTGCTTCTACTTTTCTGTAATAGAATGGAAAGAAATGGCTTCATGAATTCTTTGTGCAAATGGCAAAGCATACCAGAAAAAGAATCTGGGCTTGGTGAGTTCTCATTCTTATTCTACAAATTCAAATTTCCATTCACTTTGGATGAATTTGGTGGTTTTTCTTTCAAAGTGATTGGATTAATTGATGTAAATCATTGAGTTTGGGAGTACAGTGCTTCATTGCCTTATGCCCTGTCAGTTCTGATGCTCTCTTGAGGCATCTAATACTTTACTGTTTTTTGTTGGCTAAAATTAAACACAAGCAGGCAATGAGGCACTTTATAATGTGACTCAGGAAGTCAGTCATCTGTTCACGGCAAGTGACTGTTGTGATGGTTTGTATGCTTGGCCCAAGGAGTGGCACTATTGGGAGGTGTAGCCTTGTTGGAGTAGGTGTGTCACCGTGGGTGTGGGCATGGGGTGTAATACCCTTGTCCTAGTGCCTAGAAGCCTAGAAGCCTTCTGCTTAATGGCCTAGGAACAAGAGGTAGAACTCTCAGCTCATCCAGCTCCATGTCTTTCTGTATGCTGCTATGTTCCTTCCTTGATGATAATGGACTAAACCTCTGAACCTGTAAACCATCCCTAATTAAATGTCATTCTTAAAAGAGTTTCCTTGGTGATGGACTCTGTTCACAGCAGTAAAACCCTAACGTTTTTGTTCTTCTTCTTATTGTTGTTCTAAGAATACCCGAATAACTAATGGCTTTTCATTTTGAAATTGCAACATACCAACTTCTGGCTTCTTTGCCCTGTTCTTGGATTCAGTGTGCTTATGAAGTCCTTCTTGGTGCTCAGGCCCCATGGTTTCAATGATCCACTAATACTCATGTATTATAACTTACAAAACTTAGATTTGAGCATTTTAGGATAAAAGCCTCATTTGTGAATGTTCTTATAAAGAGGTACATTCAATACTTTTGTACTCTTGGGTCAGGGGTCAAGAATTCTGGTGTGATTCATCAAGAACCTACAAACTTATATGTTTCCACACCTGAAAACAATTCTTTAATCAGGACAAACATCTTTCTGAGGTTGTGCAATGAGATGATGAATTTATTCTATTGCTTCTGAGATCACAATTTGTACAGGTCCATGTGACTCACTGTAGATGTGAGTCTTGGAATATCAACACTTATTTTCTTTCTGTTATTTTTCATTGTGAAGGTGAAGATTTAAAAAGGACTGGTTCAGGAGAATTCAGGACTAAAAATTACACATATTTTACAAAGATGTCATGATAGCAGCCAAAGGGTCATGGGCATAATCAAACACAATTTAATAAACATACAAGAAACAGTCATTGGGGCTGAGATCTCTGTTAAATGTCAGCAGTGTTTGACTTAAAGTTTTCTATCAACTCAGATGTGGTACAAAATGCTGACCCCTTCAGTAAATATCATCTCATGTACAGGAGAACAGGGTCACTCTCTATCAGGATAACAACAGTGACTTGAGTCCTTCCCCACACATCTAAGATGCAGAACTTGATTGAAGATCACTTTTTTTAAAACATCAGTCAAGTTGTTGTTTGACCAGCCCTTGGGTACTTCCTATATAGCATTAACTATGAATTGATTTTACTATAGATTTAAATTTTTTTCCCCTGGGTAATTCTTACCCACAGAATTTCTCTTAGTATGCGGTATATATTTAGAACTCTTTATTTTCCAAAATAGCCATGAGTCTATGTTGCGGAGTCATTGCTAATGTATACCATTTTTCTAATAAACTTTTATAGTGAGGCAGCATCAATTTTGGAGCTTCAGTCTTTGCAGTTCCTATTGGAGGAAGTTTTATGTCTTTGCAAGACTACTTTGATACTCAGATAAACATGGAAGAGTCTCGAAAAATCAGTTTTAGTAGTCAGAATAAGAATCCTTAACTGCTATGTGACCATAAGACTGAGTTTGTTACTTGTTCAAGAATTGGAGGGATACCTTTGGTTAGTCAGCTTCACACTGTAACCATCCAAGGATGGAAACTGAATAATGTCAGGATGCCTCTGGGGTCTGTCTACTTTGTGTAGGTTTCTTTAAGCAAAATGAATTCCAAAGTGTACATTATTTTTAGTTGGCCATTAGTTTTCTTTAAAAAATAAATTGGTGAAGATGAATGCACTGCTTTTAGTTATTTTATTATTTTCTGTCTTTAACTCTTTATAAACTACCACTATGTATACACACATACACCCACCATATAAACACCTCCACACCCCAACACACTACACACAAACAAACCACACATAAACACACACACACACACACACACACATACACACACCAAACTCACACACATAAACACACACAGTTTTTTTTTCTTTATTTGGATTATGTCATAAGGCATACATAGGTCATGAATAACTTTGAATGCAACAAAAGGAAAAATAGATATGATTCGATATAGATGCTTTACATTTATTATTTTTCAGTCACAGTTTATATTTAATATCCTCTGGTGCTGTTTTAATAAGACTTGTTAACCCAAATGTTATAAAAAATATAACATGAATCTAAGAAATAACAATCTTTTTATCTCTGAATTTAATCACAGTGCAGACTAAGCAGGTTTGTGTCAAGTACCATTTTAGGGCCTGAAATGTGTTTGATCTTTCCTAAAACTGTCATAAGTAAATGATAAAGGGTGTTAATTATAGACATGATCAGAATCATAGAAATAATCTTGATTTCATCCCATAACTGTAAAACTTAGAACTAAATTGAAAATGTCTTTTTTAAAACAATATTACCACACCAAACACATATTGTTCAGGATAAAGGGCACAGAAGAGTATATAATTTCAAATTAAATCTATTAATTAAGTTTAGGTTATAAAAGCTGAATAAATGGGTGAGGGGGCTGGAGAGATGGCTCAGTGGTTAAGAGCACTGGCTACTCTTCCTGAGGTCCTGAGTTCAATTCTGAGCAACCACATGGTGGCTCACAACCATCTGTAATGGGATCTGATGCCCTCTTCTGGTGTGTCTGAAGACAGTGACAGTGTACTCATATATAAAATGAATAAAAATATTTTAAAGCTGAATAAATTGGAAATCCAAGGCATGGTAAGTTTTGTAACATTGTTCTCTAGAAGGTGAATTAAACTTAAACAGTCTGAGTGCACAATAAGAAAGTAGGTTGGGTTTGTAGTCTTAGATGATCCTGGAGGGGGGGGGAGAGAAAAGAAAAAGAAAAAGTTTATTCTGAAAACTGAGTTTGCAAGATCCTTCCATGATTGTCTGAGTATAAAAGTAGTCTTGCAAAGTCATAAAACTAACTCCCATCAGGACTGTATAGGATGAATTTTGAAGGTCAATGCTATCTCATAACAAGTGCTCTGAAAATAAAAATCCAGAGATGATTTTGGAAAAAAAAATGTATTATCACACATATACTTCCCAGGACTCTGGAGGAAGGCTCAGACTGTGGCTGCTGCTGGGGCCTTGAATATTTCCCAAATGTCTAGTCTGTTGAAGTTATAGTTATGAAAGTCTATTATTAAAAAAAAAAACTGTAAAGTTATGGGAGAGTGGAGCTTTGTGAGGGCCCTTTAGGTCATTGAGAGCATGCCTTTGAAGGGGACCATATAGTCTTGGCACTTCTCCTTCACTCACTTTCTGGTTATGAGGTCAAGACTTAGGCCACAACAAGGATATACTGTTGTACCATAGGCCAAAAGTAACAGGGTCAATGAATGAATTGTAGACCAAAGTGTGACCAAGAGAAATCTTTTCTTATATGTTAATTAATGCAGGCATCACTGGGTTATGGCCACCAAAAATGATGATAAAGAGTCTTGTGTTGTTCTCCAGAATGCTCCTGAAAGTGACAGAAACCCAACTGCTGCTCAAAACAAAAGATCCACGTGGTTGTATAAATTCTAGTGGATTCTGAACTTGAGGTAGCGAAGGACATTAACAGGCTACAAATTATGTCTAGGCTCTTTCTTATTAAATAACTCACACAAATGCCGGAATATCTTGCCTTTGAACTTTCATTTATCTGCATATTTGTGATGACTAGTTTTTATGTCAACAATAGGCATAATGTTTTGTACACTGTGTAAAGTTTACTCTTGGGTTACTCAAAGGTTGGTTACTCTGCCCTCATTTCTTGTTTCAATGTGGACATGACATCGTAGTGCTTATACCAAGAATATTTCATCTCCAGTTTGTGTAAACAGTTTATCCTCTGCCTTGTCAAAAAATGCTGATCACCTGAAATAGAGGATAGGGCTGGACATCTGCCAACCAGGGGAAGGAGAGATGGAGAGAGGGAAAGTGGGATAGAGGGAGAAAGGGAGAGAAGGATGGAGGATTTGGAACTGTAAAAAGGGGGTCCAGAGAGAGATCATGAAAACACACCTGAATCGCAAAGAGTCAGATCAATAATAATGAGCACATATGAGATGGGCTGGGAGGGTAACCAGAGTAGCATAGAAAGTAAAGAGATAACATTTCACTGTTCAGTTACGGAGGGGCAGTTTTAAATAAATATTGCTTCTCTATGCAGCTATTGGGTACTGACATAGGTAAAGAAATACAGCTACCAGATTAATTTACTTGTATATTTATATTAAGAATAATTCATTTACAGTCAACTCAACACAAGCTAAATTTATTTAGAGGATGGAGCCCCAACTGGGAAAATCTTTCCACATGGTCAGGCTGTAAGCTAGTCTCTAGGAAATTCTCTTAATTGAAGGCTAGTGAGGGAGGGCCTGTACTGGCTGGTTTTGTGTCAACTTGACACGAGCTGGAGTTATCACAGAGAAAGGAGCCTCCATTGAGGAAATGCCTCCATGAGATCCAGCTGTAAGGCATTTTCTCAACTAGTGATCAAGGGGGGAGGGCCCAGCCCATTGTGGGCGGTGCCATCCCTGGGCTGGTAGACCTGGGTTCTATAAGAAAGCAAGCTGAGCAAGCCAGGGGAAGCAAGCCAGTAAGTAACATCCCTCCATGGCCTCTGCATCAGCTCCTTCATGACCTGCTTGAGTTCCAGTCCTGACTTCCTTTGGTGATGAACAGTGATATGGAAGTGTAAGCTGAATAAACCCTTTCCCCTGCAACTTGCTTCTTGGTCATAATGTTTGTGCAGGAATAGAAACCCTGACTAAGACAGGGCCCAACCTGTTGTGCATAGTACTAACCCTGAGCTGCTGGTCCTGGGTTCTATAAGAAAGCAGACTGAGCAAACCATGAGGAACAAGCAGGTAAGCAGCATCCCTCTATGGCCTCTGCATTAGCTCCTGCCTCCAGGTTTCTGCCTTGAGTTTCTACCCTATTTTTTTTTCATCATGATGGACTGTGTGCAGTGATGGCATATGAGCTTAAATAAACTTTTTCCTCTCCAAGTTGCTTTCAGTTAGTCTATCATGGGCATAGAAATACAACTAAGCCAATGTTCTATTATTTGTGACCAAGTTTTTGCTTTTAGTTTTGATTTTTTCTCTTCCTAGTTTTTATCCCCCTTTCCCTATCTTTCTTTCTATCTTTCTGAGTTTTACCTTTTCAGTATCTGTAAGCTACTAAACATTCTAGTTTTCCCATACCTAGAAGTCTAATATATTAGAACATGGATGTTAGTTCAAGTATGTGTCTCTGTAAAGTGGGTCATGGTTATAACTAAAGTGTGTTTGTGTATGTGTGTGTGTGTGTGTGTGTGTGTGTGTGTGTGTGTGTGTGTGTGTGTGTGTTTGGAGAAAAGGGGTGTATCTTTCTTAGCTCATTTATAACTTTTTAAATTATTCTTTAATCCTTTTTATAGTCGAGTCATTATCCTACTCCTGGTCCACCTCTTGTAGTTCCTCATCCTATTCTTCCTCATCCTCTGTCTTCAAGAGGATGTCCCTACCCTACTCCCCTACCCAACAAGACTGCCCACCTCCTGGGGCCTCAAGTCTTTCAAGGGTTAGGTGCATCTTTTCTCACTAGGCCAGACCAGACAGTCTTCTTCTGTATGCATTGGGGGGCCTCACATCAGCTAGAAGTTGGTGGCTCAGTCTCTAAGAGATCTTGGAGGACCAGGTTAGTTAAGACTGCTGGTTTTCCTAATGGGTCGGCCTCCTCCTCAGCTTTTTCCAGCCTTATCCTAATCCAACCACAGCAGTCCTGGGGCTTTTGTCTGTTGGTCAGGTGTAAGTATCTGCATCTGACTCTTTCAGCTGCTTGTTGGGCCTCTCAGAGGGCAGCCATGCCAGGCTCCTGTCTATAAGCACATCATAGCATCAGTAAGTGTCAGGCCTTGGAGCCTCCACTTGAACTGGATCCCAATTTGGGCCTGTCACTGAACCCTCTTTTCCTCAGTCTCTTCTCGTTGTTTGTTTTGTTTTGTTTTTGCCCTGCAGGTCTTTTAGACAGGGACAATTCTGGGTCAGTGTCTTTGACTGTGGGATGTTAACCTCATCCTTCCCCTTGATGCCCTATTTATCTACTGGAGGTGGGCTCTACCGGTTCCCTCTCCCCACTGTTGGGCACTTAATCTAAGGTCCTCCCCACTGAGTCCTGAGCATCTCTCACCTCCAAGATCTCTGGCAAATTCTAGAGGGTCTCCCATCCCCCTACCTCCAGAGGTTGCCTATTTCCGTTCTTTTTGCTGGCTTTCAGCCCTTCTCCCCTGATTCCCCCTGCCTCCAATATCTGATCATATTAACCCATTTCCCACCCCCTGTACCCACTCCACTCATGTCCCTCCCTACCTCTGTGCCCCCACCCCCTTTTTTCTCCACCCAAGTAAAATTGAGGTATCTTCCATTAGACCCTTCAGCTTGTTAACCTTCCTGATTTCTGTGGATTATATCCTGGGTATTCTGTACATTTTTGGCTAGTGTCCACTTACTAGTGAGTACCTACCATGCATGTTCTTTTGGGCCTGAGTTACAATCAATCTGGAGGTTCCTCAGAAAATTGAAAATAGATATACCAGAATACCCAGCTATGCCCTCTTGGACATATATCCAGAAGATGCCCTACCATGCCAAAGAGGCACATGTTCTGCTATGTTCATAGTGGTCTTATTTGTAATATCCAGAAACTGGAAACAACCCAGATGCCCCACAATGGAAGAATGGATACAGCATATGTGGTTCATTTACACAATGGAATACTATTCAGCTATTTAAAAACTAGTATATCATGAGTTTTGCAGGCAAATGGATGAACTAGAAAATATCAGCTTTACTTGTTTTGTTAGACAGAATATTTCAGTGACCCTAGAGCTTGCTGGACTTGGTAGACCAGTTGGGCATCCAGTCCTGTGGATCCACCTATGTTTTCCCAGTGTTCAAATTAAAGGAATGTGCTAATGTACCACAGCTTTGTATGTGGGTGCTAGAGAATCATTCTTAGGTCACCAAGATTTCACAGCATGCACTTAATCGTTTGAGTCATCTCCTTAGTTTTAACCTTCTGATGACCTTTGAGTCTGTTCTCCAAAGCAAGGTAAAATTAGGAAAAATTACTTTAAGTAAACTAACCATATTAGTCAGTCACCAATATTTGTAATTAAAACTGCAAGGCACATATATTAGGAAATAGTGTTAGTTAAGATTTTTATAAATTAAACTGTAAAAAAGCATTATGAATTCAATAATAGAAATTATTTAATTACAAAAAGACTTCAGATGTATCCAGTTTAATGGGATTATATTCTATAGATTCTAATTTATAGAAAATGTCATAGTCAAGACTTGGTTAAGGTATGTGCAGCTGCTGACAACATGTCTCTCTGCTTTGTCTGATAATCACAAAGTCCTCTGATACTCCTGAATGCATCCCAACTTCAGAGGTTCTGAAGAGGCAGGCCTGAAGTTGGGCACGGATATCACTTTATTTTGGTATCTTCTGATAGGAAGCATGCTATTGTAATTAGCCTGACTCCCAGCTCGCCAATCTATATTCCCCTTGACTATAGGTAATTACATTCTTAGTTAAATGTCTAATATTAGTCCATGTAGAGAGCAAAAGTGTCTCTAGGCTGCTCAGCTGCTGAGGCACTTCACTGTGGATAACATTTCATCTCTGCAATATTGATTGTTGACATTTTAAAGTCAAGTGTGCTTATGTGTACCAAGGTCCCAACGGTGGAAACACAGGTTCCAAGAGCTCTATATAAAACCCAACATTTGTTAACCCCGTCCAATACACAGCATCCTCTTCTACATGAGAACATTTGCTATCCATTTTTAACTCCTTGTAATTGACATCAGCATTCTTCATTTACCTTGAGCCCTGTGTTGGCAGATTTCTAGTTGTTGTTTCCCGTTGTGGCTTGTATATCCATCATGAATTTAGTGACTTAAACCAATCCAATTTTTTTTTTTTTTTTTTTTTTTTTGCAGTCCTGAGATAGCAGAAGTCATAAAACCGAGATATTGGCCGGACAGAGTTTCTTCTGGAGATCCAAAGAAGAATCTATTTCTTTGCTGTATCCAACTTCCAAAAGCCACCTATCTTTACTCATGGCCTATTGGTACATCTTTATAGTCAGGTGCATAGCATCTTCTGATCCCTCTGTATTTATTTGTCACTTTGATTCATCTGACTCTCCTACTTTGCCAATCTACTGGACCACTCACATAATACAAAAATATCTACAATGTCCCAAGAATTTTAACCTAATCACATCTGTCAATTCCTTCTTCCTATGCAGAGCAGTAAATCACCAGGTACTGAAATTTATCTGTGAGCATGTTTGGGGATGGCAATTATTTGACACACCAATCTCATATCATCACACTTAGTCAAATGCCAACACTGTGTAGTTCTGTTATGCTATAATATCAAAAATGTTAACTATTTTATTCAAGATCATGAAACATTAGCTAGGAGTAGATTGGTAGTCACCTTCAAGTCTGTAGGGCAAGTTCATGGGGTTTTTTTGTTTTTGTTTTTTTGTTTTGTTTTGTTTTTTGTTTTCCTTCTTTAAACCATAAACTCCCAGCATGGTTTTCCCAGGGACTTTTCCAGATGGCGTTATCACTTGGTTCCAGGAAAAAAAAAAAAGGTTCAGCCAGATGGGGATGAGACGAACAGAAAGAGTTACATTATCTTCTGAGAGATGTTTGTGATGAAAGAGATGCTTTTGTGAGCTTCAAATCACCAAAATGACAATGCAAGGTACCCTAGTGTTAAATTTGGCATGACATAGCCTTCCTTAATTTTTCTGTTCAAAAACAAATGATACCTTGTTTGGAAGAAACAACATAGGGAACTGACCTAAGAAATAGCTCCAAACAGAAAAAAAAAGTTAGTTTTAGCAAGCATTGAGTAGATTGTGTATGCACTTACAGAAAATTCACATAGGTTGAAAAAGCAGCCATATTTAACAAAGGTCTCATGTATTGATTGGCAGATATTTTCTCCATTAAGTTCTGCTGTAAGAACCTGTAAACAGCAACAACATACAAACACACAATTTGAAAGATTTAATTATGTGTCTTTTTTGATATTTCTGAAGCAATGGCAGACAAGTTGTGAGTGAGTCATGGGAAATGGAGATTATTATTAAGCTTAAACATAAAAGTATAAATAAAAACACAGATGCTTTATCTAATCTGAAAACATTGCTCTGAACTTTTTCAATATGATTTCATTTCTGTGAAATAGTTACAAACCAAACAGATGGTTCTTAATGTTTACCAAGTATTTATCATATTGGCTTAAAATATATAAGGAATAAAGCCTATTTCTGCAGCTACTTTTTATTTTAAATAAGTTTTGGGTAAATTATTTGGAAATGCTAAATTTTCTTTCATTATCTATCCAATGGAAAAAGTCAGTAATTAGATTTATAGGGGAAAAATTAAATCCTTACATTGTGTTTTGTAACCCTTGCCTGTGAATCTAACACTCCCTTCTGGAGGGAGGATGAAGGAGCCTGTAGCCCAGAAGCTAAGAAAACTCAGATGGTTTAGGAAGCCCAGGAAGATAACAAATCATAAGACCCCTCCCCATAGTTCAAAAGACCAAACATGGCTGTGAGTGGAAACTGTCAAGTGGAACTTTCTAGATGTTGGCAGGGAGAACCAGAAATGCAGCTTCTGTGAATTACCTCTTATACATGGGTGGCCTTTTCAATGATGTACCTGCCCTAGAGCCATCACTCAAGCACCTGAATATGACACCAATAAACTAAGTGGTGTACCAAGAAGAAGAGGAGGAGGAGGAGGAGGAGGAGGAATGGGAAGAATATTCTTGTTGACTCCACTCCACTGCTGCTGCTGTTCTTAGTGATCATAAGATACATAGTACTGGCATCTCCAATACACTGGGATCTTCTGCTGCAACCAGGCTTCACCAATAGCCTCTCAAAAAGTCTCTTCATGGTGTCAAGCCTCAACTGCTTTCCATAGCCTCATCAGTCCTGGGCCATCAACTACAATGGAGTAGTCACCAATGGCCTTCCATGGCTTATGACAATCCCAAGCTTAAACTGTTCTCCATGACTCCTTTATGCTTTCAAAACCAGTACTACATGGTGACTCTTACAAATTACGAAGTCCAGATGCAGCATGAGGTACAGCCTTGGCTATCTCTGAAACACAGCTTCTTTGAGCTTTCACAAAACACTTCCCAAAAGATTTCATCTCAGTGATGTTGATCTCTTCTTAATCACTGCTAATTTCTTAGCTTCAGCTAACTAGAAAGTTGTCCCTTCTATTGCTGACTCTAAAACCAGACTCACATGGTTGAAGCTGCTAAGTTCTGCTGCTTGCTGAAGCTGGAGCATGGCCCCCTTGTTCTATTACATTACCACTGTCTTCCAGTTTTTCAACTCCTTCACTGATTAATTTGTCTATCCTGGAATTTGCTCTGTAGATTGACCTTGAACTCAGAGATCTTCATGGTTCTGTCTCCTGGAATAATTGCTTTTCTCAAAAAAAAAAAAAAAAAAAAAAAAAAAAAACAAAAAAACAAAAAACAAAACCTCTATACACAATAGTTAGGACATGTGCCTTGCCCAAAGCATTCTGTATCTTATCTTTATGAGAAAAAGTATGTCTATGTTTTATTATTTAAAGTATATATTATAAGCTTAAATAATATCTGTAGAAAATAATAAACCTGGATACTTATGATCTCATCATGGAAGTTTGCTAAATCTTACTATTCTAAAAATATTTGGTTTCGATCTTTTTTGTTTTTTTCTTACTGTATAAGAAAGAAAATATTAATTTGGAAATCATTGTAATCCAAAATATGAGGGTTTATAGTATAATCAGTTCAATGGATGTTTCAATTAATTCAGGAAAACTCACAGTTTGTGGAGATCTCTTTTTCTTCCCTTGCAGAGGCACCAAAACCTACTTTCCTTACTAATTAAGGGCAACAACATATTCCCCCTCCCAGAATCTCCCTGTTCTCCCACTGACTTTCTGCTGGGGTTTTCAGTTCTATATTTTTACTCTCAAATTTATCCACAGTTTTCTTACACCTGAGGAATAAAGTTAAATGATCTGTTTTTGGAATGAAGTACACATTCATTTCCCCCCATGATTATTTTCAGTTTACCTTGTGCTATCTACTGTCGTACTTAACTGCCATCATAGGATAGACTGTATTTTAAACAAAACACATCTTATTTCTTTTTTGGCTAGCACAAAATTCATATTATTATGAAGAAAATTGATAGCTTGTATGTCTTGTAGAGGAAAAGAACCATGCACTCCATGATTCACTTACTTTAGAGATAGCCAAGATGCATATAAAATGGTTATTATTCTATATTATTTTAATAACCATTTTCCATGTTGAAAATCCATTGGAATTTCTTGTATGCTACATTTCTAGATTAAAAAAAAACTTGTGACTAACATATAAAATTTCATGCTTTTGTATGGAGTTGTCTCTACCTACCTTTGCAGACTGACCTATACACCATCTTTTCTGGGAGAAGGCTGGTTTCTAAGGCTCACATCAACTAGAGCAGACTGTTTTTCTGAATATAAGACTCCTCACAGGTCTTTAGAGATGCTTTATCTGTTAACTTAACCCAAACCTAGAATCACTTGGAAAGAGAGAAGCACTTCCCCACTAAAGAATATCTCAGATTAGACTGGCTTGTGTCTATGCCTATGAGGCATTTTCTTAATTCTAACTGATGCAGGAGGGACCAGCCCACTGGGAGTGGTACCATTCCTAGGCAAATGGGCATGGGCTGTGCTACTAAAGCAAACCAGAGGGAGCAATCCAGTATGCAGCATTTCTCTGCAGTTTCTGCTTCAGGAGCCTAGTGTGGATTCCCTTGATGATGGGCTGTAACCTATAAGCTGAAATAAACACTGTTCTCTCCCATGTTTCTTCTTTTGGTCTGTGCTTTATTATAGCAAGGAAGAAACAAATAAAGCACACATATCCTTCGCATCTATGGTTAAAAAGAGAAGGTTTTAGGAAGCAAGTCAGACAAGTGGAGGAAAAAATAAACTTTTAATGAAGTGTAAGGTTTTCTGTCTCTCAGAAAATCCTTCTTACACCACTCATGTCCCTCCTTCAGGGATGAGGGATGTGACGGAGGCTGACCATTCCCCTTTCATAATGTTTTTCTCCATACCACTACTTCTTTCTGGATTCCTCTTTTCTCATTTATAGCCCCCCCCCTTTCTCTCATTTTCCCTCCATTTAATATATAATCATATTGGCATAATATTTATTTTGGAACTCTTTGTCTCTTGGGACTGCTGTGTTCTCCTAATGCACTTTGAATTAGAGGACATTGGATACATATGTGTGGAATATTTGTAGTCCATAAAATTCAGCAATGGATGCAAAAAAGACCACAGTCGCAATTTATTGCCATGATAGAAAAGACATATATACTCTAAAGACTTAATTGTAGCCAGAAAAAGTGAAAGCACACCCCAGGGATGTGGAAATGGTCTATCTTAGAAAATGCAGTGGACAGAGACCTCAGGCTCACGGTTTATAGTAAGGCAGTTATGGATATTTATAAGGTGAGCAGCATGTTTATAGAAGTAATGGACCTTTTCCCTCTCCATTGTTTTCATGTTACTCATTGTGTGTGTGTGTGTGTGTGTGTGTGTGTGTGTGTGTGTGTGTGTGTGTGTGTATAAATGAATGCAACTGGTAGAATGAAGTCAGCCTTTGGAACAGTAAAACCTTTCTCTGTGTTAGTTCCTAATGCCCTCAAGGGCATCTAACTCTTAATGTCCATTGTATGGCTTAGAAAACAATTTTATACTTTGCCTTTTATTTGTTGTCTCAGCATCAGTATCACCCCGTAATTGAAATTTAGTATCTAGCTTTATTTGATGTCTAGAGTTTAGATAGATGTGTGTGAAGGGCAATCCAGAGTCTGGAGCTAAAATAGGTTTCTCGTGGACATAGTCATGGAGCAGAGTCCATTTTGTATGTTTTTGAGGATAATGTTGAAACAGGAGGCTCCTTGCCGAAGGGAGATGAAAAGGGGGTGTGTATAGGAAGTTACACTTCTTAAGGAATTCAGGTCCAAATGTACATGTGTAGAACTTAGTGTATAAACTGAGGAATGAAGGAAGCAAGGTATGTCTATCTTCCCTGAACTTTTCTCAAAAGGATTCACAGTTGCTCTCCTTGAATGACATGATCCTTGTATAGAATACCAGTGTCTCAGTGCCTTCACGCCAACAGAGGAGGATGTATTTCACCTAACAGTATCTGCTTCAGCCTCACCACCTACTGGTTTGTCCACGGTAGCCCAGAATTGAGGAGCTGTTTATTGTAAGGAGAAATAGCTGAGTACATTGAACGCCATCATTTTGGTCTTCAGTTTTGTTAACTTTAGTCCAGGAAACAAGAACTTGTATTTACTGTCAGACCTTACCCTTTAGATTTGTAGCTAGGTTGTAGATTTGTAGCCCCACCATCAGTTGATCTTTATGTTCAAGAGAGTTGCCACCAATCTGTGGTTTAATTGTGCTGAATATGTGTTGGTGTTTAGTTATGCGGAAGGAAGGATTGAAAGTTGTGTTGAGTGCATTCGTTCTGCTTTAGGCTCTGTAGTTTTCTACAGAAATGTTCTCAAACAAGAGCAAGTCTTTTAAAAGTCTCTATGTGTATTAATCAGGGTTCTGTAGAGTAACAGAACTAATAGAAAAAATCTCTCAATACATACCAAAAAATGGAATTTATTCAAATGACTTACTTGCTGTGGTTCAGCTAATCCTACAATGGCTGCCTATGTACCGAAAGTTCAGGAATCCAGTAGTTGTTCAGTCTACAAAGCTAAATGATTCAGTAGGTTTTCTGCATACACTGGAATCCAGAACAAGTGGACTCTAATGCCACTGAAAGAATGAACTTTTGAATGAGTTGAGATCAAGCAAGCAAAGAGGAAATGTTTCCCTCTTCTATGCCATTATATAAGCTTTGAGTAAAAGGCATGGTCCAGATTAGAGATATGTCTTCTCACCTCACCAATCTGGATTGCAAGTGGATCTTCCTACTAAAAACTAAGCCAAGTTCCCCCACAAGTGTGCCCTCATATTTTGGGTTTTAGTTATTCCAGACGTAGTCAAGTTGACAACAAGGAATAATCATCCTACTATGTAAAGTCAAAAAAATACAATCAATACTTATTAATATGATAGTTTAATATGTGTACATTACTACAATGGCTGCCCACAGCGTTTTTTAACTTGTTCCTCTGTTCAAATACATGGCTTTGCAAGTACACACACACACACACACACACAAACTAACACTATTTACACAATAATGTTTATGTACAGCTAGGTACCTTGAATATTCTAATTCATGTTTATGTTACAAAAAATTTAAGTCAGATAAAATATAGCTACCTCACCAAATATGTACACTTTATTTCTATCAATAACATGTAGAAACATTGTGCCTTTCATATTAATGCCATCAGAAATTCAGAGCTGCTTAATGCTGTTCATTTCAGCCTTGAAGCACAAGCCAAGCTAGTCAGGTGGTAAAGTAAATGAAGCCTATGCTACTTTATGAAAGAAATGTGCTACCAGAACTTTGTGTTAGATGTGAGCAATGTGTTCATAATATGGGTGTAATAGGGCAGTCAGAGATTGTTTTCTTGATTACTAGGCACCATTCAACTAAGACTGCAGCTTTGTTTGCGTATTTGTCTCCAGGATAGTGACAGAATAAATGGCATGGTGACATCACTCATGAAGAATAATTTCAGTAATTAAGACAATTTGTGGAAAGGTCAGTCTGAATTACACAGGGCTGTTCTAAATATCTATTGTAATTAGCAGTACTACTAGTGAGGAACTTATTTCCAAATAGAGTCTTTTGGAATCAGTTTCAATAGAAGGTGACCTTGTCATCCATGTATCTTAAATGGTGGTGTTGAAATTACCAAAGCTTTGTCCTCTTTCTTCTTTTTAAGGAACGAACTCTTTCATATCATAATTTTAATTTAATTGGCTTTCTATATACTTTATTTGTAACTCATACATACATTTCAAATGTTCTTAGTTACAGCATGATAAAGTTTAGTTGGTTTGTGCTGAGTATGTGCGATTTCACTTAAACAGAAATGCTTCATATATAAACAAACGTTACAAAATATAATATGAAAATAATAAGGGAATGGTGAGGATGTTGCTTTGTTGGTACAGTGTTTGCCTTGCCTGCACAAACATGGAGTTTATTTTTCAGTACTTCTAACGGGGTATACTGCAAACCTGAAATTCCAGCATTTGGGAGGCAGGGGTCTAAGATCACTTTTTTGCTACATAAGGAGTTCAAGGTCAGCCTACTATCCATTATCTAACCTCAAAAAAAAATCAAACAAATAAACAAACCCCCAAATCACCTTATGCTAGGAATTTCAGTTGAAAGGGACCCAGTGCTTAATTTAATGACATGTCTGACTTTGTGGAGCTTCAAGTATATAGCAAAGGGCTTTCCTATACCACTCATCCTCACATGTCTTAGATTATGGTATTAAATAAGCTATTTTCATATGCTATAAACTCATCTATTATAACAAAGTGTATATTAGTGACAAGACAAAGCAATTCAAATATTTGGTAACAGTGCTGTCTAACAGGGGCTGCTCCCTGATGTACTTACTGTACTGTAGTACAGTTCTGGGGCTTGGCACTGCTATTTAGCACAAGGACTGTATCTAGTTCAAGAGAGACTGAGTATCTAATTAATTTAAGTTTAAATTTAAAGAATTGCATGAGGCTAGTGAGTACCATACTGCACAGAACAGCTTTCCAGCTCTAGGTTACCTTATCCCTGGTCCTTTGCATTTCAACAAAAGTCAACAGTTTGTAGACTTCCATTCAGTCTCACATGTAAGTATGGGGGTAAACCCTTCCAGTCCTTCTGTGTTGTTACAAATGCCAAAAGATTTCCTTCTTTTGAAGGTGGAATCATATTTTATTATATACAGATACTGCACTTTCTGAATTTGGTAATTGGCTATTAGGTTCAGGGGGTGTGTTCACAGTCGTGAACTCTGTATGTTATAGAGATGTCAGGTCTTCTGTGTTTACTGAAACTTCACAATAGTTGAGAGACATAGGATTGAGCTCTCTCTCTCTCTCTCTCTCTCTCTCTCTCTCTCTCTCTCTCTCTCTCTGTGTGTGTGTGTGTGTGTTAAAATATCACAGCAAATGTGATTTATTTATATATATTCTATATAATATATATACTAATGAATAAATACTTTTAATATTATTCCTTACTTAGATTTGGAATTTATTTGGCAGTCTTCTTAGAATTACAAACTAAGAGGACAAAGTGTTCTTAGTTGGCAAAAGATCAACCTCATGTACTGCCTTTTCAGGAGAGGTTCCGATGAAGCATGCAGGCAAACCCTTCTCTTGACTGCACTACATATGTAGACTTGTTCCTAAATTTTATTGTGCTTGAGGACATAAAATATGTTTATATTTTAAGTGTACTGGTTGAATAGATAACTGGAAATCTACTGACTTAGCCTATCAAGACCAAAGTGTATAATCTTAAATATGTCTACTGCTTTCGTACTAATCTGTGCTCACACAAACTTTGATCAACAAGTAATGATTGTGGCTGAGGGGGAAATAAATGATTCAGTTTTTCAATATTCAGGGAATTAAAATCAAATCTAAGTGCCTACCTGTAACTTTAAATTTCTAGTTATCGCAAATCTTCTTTTGCAGTTACATCTTAATGAAAACAGAAAAACCAATGCATTATTCTGAAGGTAACAGTGATGTAAGTGCAGGCGAGGGTTAATTGCACTTAGGAGATGTGATTTGTGTGTGTGTGTGTGTGTGTGTGTGTGTGTGTGTGTTAGAGAGAGGAGAGAGAGAGAGAGAGAGAGAGAGAGAGAGAGAGAGAGAGAGAGAGAGAGAGAGAGAGACTGAGATTAGGTCAGAAAATAAGGTTTATAAGTTCTGTATAGATTTTTTCATTGTCTTTTTAAAAGATGACCATGCTAGTTATTTGTAGAAGAATAGGTATCACCGTATGACCATGCAGAGGAGAGGCAGCTAGTGCATGAGGTGATTCCTGGGCAGGCTCAAGTGGATGTTCCATGGTAAACAGGTTTATCACAGTGTGAAATGATTGGAATAGACATTTAGTACTTTGAATCTGCCATAGTAGAATGGAGAAGGATGCAATGGTAATGTCCTACATGCCTGATGTTTAGGTTCTTCATGACAGGGAGGATTTCTAAAGGATGCAAAGGCACTGCCTCTTTGCCTAGCGGGGTTATAGAAGGATAAATTACCTTTTCCCTTCCATTTCTGTTGGTAGCAGTTTATTTGTGTCCTAATTTCAGACTTGGGTGCTTATTTTTAGCAACTAATACAGTGCATACAATCACAGCCTCACAAAGGACAGTGACCAGACCCTGAGAACAGGAAAGTGAAACCAGGTTCTTTCATTTCTCTACCTCCGTGAAATTAGCCATTTACCTTTCTAAGACAAGACTGCTCATTTGCCAAGTCTGATTATTGTGAAAAATACATATGCAAAGGTGTGAAAATGATTAAGCATGGTATCAACTTTCTAAAATAGAGACTACCCTTTACTGATGGCCAAAGTGCTTCTGTCACAAATATTCAGTTATAATTGACTTTTCTGCTCCTATAGAACCTGGAACTCTGAACATGCTCTATACATGAAATTCCCCAGCAAATATAACTTTGAGTTTGTGTTCATTCTCTTCGTAAATGTTCTCCAAGTTTGTCCATGGTGATCAATGTATCCACACTTTTTTTGTTGTGTTTCTATGTATTTCTAGATATTTTTGTATACTATAAGGTTATATTCATTCATTTACTTGATTATGGCTACTGTTATTTAATACTAGGAGGGATGTTTTAAATATTACTGCAGTGAACATTCATACGTAATGTTTTATGAGTACATATGTTTCTACTTCTCTTAAACACCAAGGATACAACTGTTGAAGTCATATGTAAATCTATGCCTGGCATTTTGAGGACTTATAAAATTGTGTCTCACATAAGCTGTGCTATTTTGACCCACCCATGCATATGTGTATGTTTCTGTGTGTATGTTTGTGTGTGTGTGTGTGTGTGTGTGTGTGTGTGTGTGTGTGTGTGTGTACGTGAACATGCACAAGTGTATGTTAGTCTGGAGGCCAGAGGTAACCATGGGGTATCTTCCTCAATAGATCTCCTTTTTAGGTTTGGCACAGGGTCTATCACTGAATCTGAGCTCACTGTGTTGCTAAGGTTGAATGACCAATGAGCTTAAGATATCCTTCTGTCTCCACTTCCCCGACACAGACATTTTAGGAGTACACCATAACTTGCTTTTGTATGTATGTTGGGTTTCTAAATTCAGGTCTTCATCTACACTTTACTGATTGAGTCAAACCCCCTTACTCTCCCACCTGTTTTTTGATAAGATGTGTATTCTGAGAGGAGAATAACATTGGGTTTTCCCCAGATTAAGTAATAGATTCTCCTAGGTGGTCTTAGAAATTCATGTCTTCCTAACCTGCCAGGCAGCTTGGTGGAAATTAAACTAGTTAGCTTTATCTTTAATTCTCAGAGAACTAAGATTATTCAACCCTCAATAGGCCAGCTTCACAGTTGGAATATTTCTGGTTTAAAAAATTATCTTGTTTGTTAACTTTTATTTTTTATTATTAATTTAAAACAATTTTACATTTCAAATATTATCCTCTTTCCCCATTTCCCCTACTCCCTCCCCTTCCCTCCCCTTGCTTCTATGAAGATATTCATCTCTTACCCACTGACTTCCACCTTGCCACCCTGGCATTCCTCTACTCTGGGTAAACAAGCCTTCACAGGACCAAGAGCTTCTCCTACTATGGACTCCAAACAATGCCATCCTCTGCTACATGTGAGGCTCCCTCCATGGGTCCCTCCATGTGTACTCACTGGTTGGTAGTTTAGTCCCTAGGAGCTCTGGGGGTCTGGTTGGTTGATATTGTTGTTCTTCCTATGGAGTTGCAAACCCCTTCAGCTCCTTCACTCCTTTCTCTAATTCCTCCCTGTGCTCAGTTTGATGATTAACTGCAACCACACTGGAAATCAGTCTGTCTGTTCCTCAGAAAATTAGACCTGAGGACCCTGCTATACCACTCCTGAGCATACACCCAAAAGATGTTCTAACACATAACAAGGACACATGCTCCACTCTGCTTATAGCCGGAAGCTGGAGAGAACCCAGATGTCCTTCAACAGAGGAATGGATACAGAAAGTGTGGTATATTTACACAATAGAGTACTACTGAGCTATTCAAAACAATGACTTTATGAAATTCTTAGGCAAATGGATGGAACTAGAATATACCATCCTTAGTGAGGTAACCCAGTCTCAAAAGAAAACACATGGTATGCACTCACTTATAAGTGGATACCAGCCCAAAAGCTCAGAACACACAACATAATTCACAGACCATATGAAGCTCAAGAAGAAGGAAGACCAAAATGTGGATGTTTCAGTCCTTCATAGAAGGAGAAAGAAAATACTCTGGATATCTGGGTTCTTTCCAGCTTTTGGCTATTATAAATAAGACTGTTATGAGCATAGTGGAGCTTGTGTCCTTGTTAGATGTTGAAGCATCTTTTGGGTAAATGCCCAGGAGTGGGATAGCTGGGTCCTCAGGTCTAATTTTCTGAGGAACAGACAAACTGATTTCCAGAATGGTTTACCAGCTTGCACTCTCACCAACAATAAAGGAATGCCCCTCTTTCTCCTCATACTTGTAAGCATCTGCTGTCACTTGTGTTTTTTTTTTTTTTTTTTTTTTTTTTTTTTTTTTTTTTAGCCATTCTAACTGGTGTGAGGTAGAATCTCTGGGTTGTTTTGGTTTGCATTTCCCTGATGACTAAGGATGTTGAACACTTTTTTAGGTGCTTCTAAGCCATTTGATACTCCTCAGTTGAGAGTTCTTTGTTTAGCTCTGTACCCCATTTTTAATAGAGGTGTTTGGTTCTCTGCAGCCTTACTTCTGGAGTTCTTTGGATCTTTTCCCAATCTCCTGGTTTCCATTTTGTCCTATTGACCATGTCCTTTGTCTTACTGAAACTTTGCAACTTTATCAGGTCCCATTTGTTCATTCTTGATCTTAGAGCATAAGCCACCGCTTGTGGTGGTGCACACAGGCAGGATTATCTGAAGCAGGCAGAGGCAGGAGGGTCAGGAATTTGAGGCCAGCCTGGGCTATACAATCACTGACTTTGAAATCTCTCTCATTTAGGGTTAAAGAAATCATTCACTGTTATTTTCCATCTTCTATTTTTGCCATTTTTTAAGTTCAGAAAAAAATTAAATTTGTTGTTATCCCTTCTAAAACATTTTATTTTACTGATCATAAAACTAAAATGAAGCTCAACCTGGAAACCACACTGGGCAAATGGCAGAGAACCACTCTTCCCATGTCTACACCATCAGCATGTGTGCAGTGAGCTCAGTTCTCACAATGACTTGGAGGCTATTAGACACCTCCACTGAGGGGAGTTTATTTATAAAGAAGAATGTATTTGAAAATAAGTTGCCTGCACAGTACAGGAACTGGCAGAATAGCCTAAAGCATCAGAAATGATGCCGTCTTTTTATTTTGAAATTATTATGATTAGAACATTACAATGAAAGTAACCAGAGAATAATGACTTCACACACTCACATAAGGCTGGTAGTTCATTTGGTGTGTCATCTGTCAAAGTCAGGTAATTTCCATTGGAGTGGGTGTTTGTATTAAATCAGGAGAGCAGTTTACAGACCAAGCAATCCATTAATGTCATGGAACAAAAGAAAATTATATACACAATGTATTTTAGACAGGCAAACCATGCCACTAATAATTTTGAGAAGAATTAAATATTTCTCTGTGACTATATTACATGCTGTGGCCACAGTCATGGCTGCACATTGGTTGCTGCTATAGGCAAAACTTTAGTAAAATAAAATCTATAGCCACACAAATGTGTGAACATGTGTATGATATGTGTGTGAGTGTGTGTGCAGGTGTGTGTGTATATATGTGTGTGTATGAGAGTGTGTGTGCAGGTGTGTGTGTGTATGTGTGTCATGTATGTACTCATAGGAATGTGTGAACCTGTGCATATTTTATGTCCCTAGATTCATTCTGTGTATAAACTTCATAAACTTTAATTCTAGTGCTGGTTTTCTACAAGCTTATACACACATAAACACAAACACACAAGCATACACATGCATACAAACACATGCACACACATGTAAATATACTCCCACATATACACATGTGTATACTCGCTCAAACACACACACTTACAAACACATATACATATATACATACATATTCACACAAGTATATACTCTCAGATAGTATAGTTAAACATGCAGATTTCTCTTGGCCCTCTTAATGAAAGACAATTATATGTAATAGCTTTATGATACTACTCTAATGTTCCAAGTTAATTTTATAATGTATATGTTACCATATTTGAGATCTTCCTGGTTAATTGTACACCTTTTTAAATTTGAGACAGAATTTTTCAATTTACCTATAGACAATCATTTTTTTTTTTGCTGGCTACTCAATGATCCTCAGGGATCCTTTTATCTCTGCCCTTCTCCCAGAACTATGGTTATAGACATGTCAATATCGGGTATATGCTGGGGATCTAAACTTACGTACTCTTGTTTTCACCATAGGCGATTTACCAACTAAGCATCTTTCTAGCACTTATGGGCACAAACATTTTCACATGCTAGCTCATGTCTGAAGCAAGTATGTTAAAATAGGAACATATGGACTTTTCACGCCTTGTTATGGCAAGGCTACAGGTAAAACTCAATAAAACATGGAAATAATGGTAGATCACTCAGGGCTTGACAGCATCAAGTTAAAAGGGAAAGAGGAAGATCATTACATACTGTTGGACAAAGAAAAATCAGAAAAATGAAAAAGGTCTGGAAAACAATTCTTCATTTTATGGTTAAAAGTATGAAGAAATTATACTACTTCCTCTTTTTTTTACATACAGTTAACCATATCTAAGACAGTTTTGAAATACTATGAACAAAATTCTTAACACACATGTCAGTTCTCTAGGGCCAACTAGAGTTTTCATTGTACTTTTCAGTGAACATGAGTTATGAGTCCCATTATCATATTCTATCACACAAGAGTAAAGATACAATCCACAGACCATATGAGGATCAAGGAGAAGCAAGACCAAAATGTGGATGCATCAGTCCTTCTTAGAAGGGTGAATAAAATATTCATGAGAAGAAATCATGAGGGACAAAGATTGGAGCAGAGACTGAATGAAAGACCACCCAAAGACTGCCCCACCTGGGGATACAGCCACCAAACCCAGTCATTATGACTGATGCCAAGAAGTGCTTGCTGACAGGAGCCTGATATAGATGTCTCCTGAGAGACTCTGCCAGATCCTTACTAATACTGATTAAGAGTCTTGCAGCTAACCATCAGATTGATCATGGGGACACTAATGGAGGAATTAGAGAAAGGACTGAAGGAGCTGAAGGGGTTTGCAACCCTATTGGAAGAACAATAATATCAACCAATTAGACCCTCAGAGCTACTAGGGATGAAACCACCATCCAAAGTGTACACACTGGGGGTCCCATGACTCCAGCTGCATATGTAGTAGAGGATGGCATTGTCTGGTATCAGTAGGAAGAAAAGCCCTTGGTCCTGTGAAGGCTTGTTTTCCCAGTGTAGGGAAATGTCAGGGTGTAGAGGTGTGGGAATGAGTGGGTGAGAGGGGAACATCCTTATAGAAGCAGGGAGATGGGAATGGGAGAGAGAGTAACCTGGAAAGGGATAACATTTGAAATGTAAATACACAAACTATCCAGTAAAAATGATGAAAAAGAGTAAAATACATTAATATATCATAATCTTTGTAGTTGTGATGTCAGTAGGAATTTAATGTGCCTTTTGGCATCTCTGAGATACTTTGGATGGTTCTGAAGTTGAAAGTTCCTTGAAGAAGGATTGGACAGTTTGTCGATTCGGTTGACTTGGAGATAAAGCATCTCATTATTACTCTGTGTATTATCTTGGTTAGTTTTAATTGACAACTTGACACAGCCTATCACCCTAGCTTTCTCTTTAGTTACTGCTTGAGTTCCTTCACTGATTTTCATCAGTAATTGACTGTCATATGAAATCAGGAGCGGAAATAAATCCTTTCTCTCCCAAAGGTGCTTCTGTACAGAGTGTTTCAAGACTGCAACATATATACAAACTAATACAAAAATTGACATAGGAGCAGTGGGCTACTACTGTGGTAGATCTGCTCATGCTGCTTTGTGGAGAGGGTTGAGGACATGTTTGGAACTCTGAGCTAGAAAACCTTTAGAGGGCTCAGACTTCAATTCCCTGGGCTGTAGGACATTGTGAGCCAAAAGTGTTGCGAGAAATGTTCATTCTGGAGGCACAGTTTGTGACATTTCAGAAGGAAGTTCAAAAAAGTCTCGAAGACTTTATTGGGAAATTTTATATGGTATTTTTGAATTAAGAGTCTGTGGTTTCTGGTAATTCTGGGGATGAAGACTCAGCTTCAGGAACAAGAAATAAAAGCTATGAAAGAGCAACTCTTTGTGCTTTGCTAGCAGAATGGATGCTTGTCAGCTGTGTCTGAAAAAGGCCTACATTCTTTATGTAACATCTTCTAAAACTTGTTTTTTCAGGATCAGCTTGCAGAACCTGTGAGCAGAGAGACTAATGCTTCATCTCAATCAATGTTGACAATGGGTAAGAGCATCCCACCTGGTACTAGTCTTGAAAATGTGAGAAATGCAAGTTTGATGGGGTCACAGAGACAGTGTGTTGTTGAGGCAGAGACCATGTGGCAGAGTAGAAATGCCCGAAGAAAGGCCAGGAGATGCTATTGGTAAATGTAAATTCTAAATGGTAATGGAGACCCAGGATATTAGAGTTGCCAGTACCATGGGGCATCTATAAAAAGGGTACTGTGGTGGTTTATATATGGGAGTGACCCTTTTTTGGGGTGTGGCGTTGTTGAAGTAAGTGTGGCCTTTTTGGAGGAAGTATGGAAGTATGTCACCAAGGGTGTAGGCTTTGAGATCTTTCTTCTATCTGAGGATGCTAGTCTCCTGTTTGCCTTCAGAACAAGATGTTAAACTCTCAGCTCCCCCGAATCATGCCTGCCTGGATGCTGCCATGCTCCTGCCTTGATGATAATGAACTGAAACTCTGAACCTGTAAACCAGTCCAAATTAAATGTTATTCTTATAAAAGTTGCTTTGGTCATAGTGTCTGTTCACAGTAGTAAAACCCCAAGACAGTAAGGCTTAATTAGATGTACTAAGTCTAAGAGATAAGCGATATGTTCTGTGTGATGTCATAGACAGTTAGGGAGGCTATCCAATCCTTTTGAGACTTAAAGGGCTATGAATAATTCCCAGATATTGGACTTTTTGCTGGAGAATTTGATTTAAACTGTTGGACTTGGGGGCTTTGATTTTATTTATTTTTAATTTTTATAATTTTTCTTTCTTAAATAAGAAAATCTCCATGTCTTATATATATATTTTTTACAGAAGTCCAGAGTTAAGAGATTTTGAAGTTTTAAAAGATGCTGGGACAAGAAAATATTTTAATAAAAGACTTACCTGATTAAAGAAAAATAGATGTTGGGTAGAACTGTGTAAAGAGCATGGGACTCTAAATATTTGTGCTATATTTTCCATTATATTGTTAATATAAGATGCTGAGGAAAGGCTATGGTTCAACACTGGCATATTTGTTAGTTGAGCTGACAAGTGGTAGAGTTTCCCTGCTACTTTTCAGTCTGACATAACCTAGCATCCCCTGGAAAAAGAATTGTCTAGATCAGAATGGCCTGTAGGTAAGACTGCGGTCCATTATTTTGAGTACTGATTTATTTTGGAATGCCCAGTACACTGGGAATGGTACTATCCTCAGTCAGGGGATTTGGAGCTGCAGAAGAAAGCTGAGACTAAACCAAACAGCAAGCCACCAAGCAGCCTTCATCCTCGGTTTCTGCCCCAAGTTCCCACCTTGAGCCCCTGCCCTGGCTTTCCTCCATGATGACCATTACTGAAAGTGTAAGATGAAATAAACAAACCTTATCTCCTCCGAGGTGGTTTTTTTTTTTTTGGGGGGGGGGGGCAGAATGTTTTATAATGACAACAGAAAACAAAGTAGAACAGGCACCCCATGAAAACAAATATGTTTCTAAATCTGGTGTCCAAAATCTGCCCAATATAAATGTTCACACTGTAAAGCACTCAGCACAGTGGTCAGCACAGTACATACAATGCACTCATTTGTTGAATCAAAATTAAGTGGGTTCAATTTCCTAAAAGCTGGAGAATACTAAGTGTTTATTGATAGTGTGGTAGAGGGAGTGGGATAGCAAGTGGAACATGGTCTGTTGCTATTTTAGATTCCCCCGTGCAGAGGTAGCTCTTTTATAATACAGATTTATATTCACTAAATGTGGAGATGACAATTTCCACAACAAAGCACTTGGGAGGTCTGCCTGCCAGGTTTTCCTCAGCAGTTTGCTTTGGTACGTGCTATACTCACCTCTTAACATACACTCTTAATTTGTAGTGACAAAGCACTAAATTAACAGGCTGGGTCAGCGTTCTGTTCAGAACCTAACCCCTTTTATGAGATGAAGAGTGAGCCTTTGGGGAAGTGTCAGTTCTAGTGACCCATGTTGCATTAACAAGACGAAGAACTGCCTCTCTCACGGCAGACTTTTAGAATGGAAGTGTGAGTCTTTCAGAGCAGATTGAACTGGGACCTCACAGCAACATGGCTAACAAGCATGGGACAATATACATTCAAGTTGCATGAGGAAAAGTAGATGTAGTCTTAGTAAGTGCTTTTTTTTTTTTTTTTTTTTTTTTGTTAACATCTATGGAATGGTAGAATGTCTCTTTGTCTAGATGAAGACTTAATTTTCAGGGAACCTTATTGCTCATTTCAGTGCTGAGTGAAAAATACAGAGATATGTCTTACAGTCTGTGCCTTCAAGTGTCCATAGCTCCTTAACTCCCAACATCCTCCAGTGGGGATGGTGTGTTGGGGTTGGCTCACCTGCACCAATGAGCTATTCTTAAGCTCACAGCTGATTGTTTCCTCTGGATTTTCAGCATTGTGTGGTTCTGGTTGAGTGTGTAATAACACATGTAAACTATTACAGCATCAGTCAGAATGTTCACACTTAAGCACCCTGGACCCTTGTCCTTAGTTTTTACAGTTTCCTTGCCTTAGAATGCCACAGTTAATTCGAATGTCTGTTTCCACTTCTCGTTGTTGCTTTCTTCTTTTCACAAAGCAGGGTGAACTTATGTTTCTTTCCTGCCTTTAATTCATGGCTAAATAACTCATCTCTTTCCAGTGCAAGCTCATATTTAATTGTTTGCAGGGATTGAGGCTTCATTATCCATATCTGCTGAGAGATATCTTGGTTGCTTGTAAGGGTTGGCAAGTTTGAATAATCCTACATTAAACACCTCCATCTCCTGTGATTCTTTGGGTGGTCATGCAATTTTAACTTTCTTAGGCAGACATGTGTTATATGCTGGATTGTGTGATCAGAAGAGACTGCTCAGTTGTCTTCCATAAGATGGTGCTGGTTTGCTTTACACTCCCTTCAGCAAGGAAGGAGAGTTCCTGTTGTCAGGACTGGCTATTTGCCTTGCATCCTCTTTGAAACTACAGCTCTTGGTGATCGAATCTCACACAGCATTGATTTCAGCTGTTACCATGACAGTGTTACAGTTGGGTCATTATCTCACTTCTGCCACAATTTTATGTGTAACTTTCCAGAAGCTGTGAATTTTGCCTAAAAATACAATATTCCATGACAAGAAATCATTATGTTCCCTCGTAGAAATCAATTCCTTATTATAGTGTCTGGGGAGAGTTAAGCATAGAGAAATGCCATTGTTTTTACAGTTAACAACATCCCAAACAATAACCCATCAAAGTAATATTAATTGAAATAAGTACGGAATAAGTTATATACTAACAACTACCAGGCCTTCTCCTATATAGAAGAGGTGGAATGATGGACAATAAAATGTCACAGACTCTCCCTTTGTGAGCTTCAGTTTGACAAAGAAGATAGACTTTAATACAACAACCACACCAATGAGCCTATAATTAAATGTATAATTAATTGGGTGTGATGGTTTGGATATGGTTGACTCAGGGAGTGGCACTATTAGGAGATGTGGCCTTATTGTAGGGTGTGTCACTGTGGGTATGGGCTTTAATACCCTCGTCCTTATTTCCTGGAAGCCAGTTTTTTCCTGTTTGCCTTCATAAGTAGAACTATCAACTCCTCCAGCCCCATGTCTGCCTGGACACTGCCATGCTTTCCACCTTGATAATGGTCTGAACCACTGAGCCTGTAAGTCTTCCTCCATTAAATGTTGACTTTTATGAGTTGACTTGGTCATGGTATCTCTCTATGGCAGTAAAACCTTACGACATTGGGTCAAGGAAAATACAGGAATTTAAGAATGTATATCATAAGGAGACCTTTCCTGATTCCACTGTGTGTTATACACAGTAGAAGAGGGGGTGGGTCCAGGGAACAGGAGAAAAACTTCTCCCAATGTGTTAAAATTTTGAGTGTGAGGTGTGGTAAAGTGGATCTCATGATAATCTGTCCACATTCTGTCTTCATCATCCAGGCATCCCTGGCCCATCTGCTGATGATAGAGGCTGCTGATGGACAGCCATTTCTCTCCGATTAATTGTTCTCTAACTTGGGGAACTATATCTTTTGAAATTACATCTCTTCTCTCTTGAAGGAGAATTTGTCTGTATCAGGTTTGGACGTCCTAAGAAAGTACCTACCCTCTTGTCTATGGCATGAGTTGATACTACATTTTAAATTTGCTTTGTCTGCTGTCCAGTTTGGTTTCTTATGCTTCCTTCTAACTCTACTTGCTCCATACATTTCTACCCAGAATTTTCCACCCCAGTCTCTTTTTAGGTTGTTTAACTAAAAATGATTAGTACTAGGGGGCCCTAGAAAGTAACAACTAATTAAATTTCATGAGAGCTTTTTTATACTGCTGCTTAGTAATGAGGACATATGAAGTGTTGAGTGGATTGGCCCTGGCAGGAATATGGGTGTAAATTTTTAAATGTTTACCCATGATAGACTTGAAATAAAGTAGTAGGTCACTTGAACATGTGTGTATGCACTGCCCCATGCAAAATTCTTTGACATTTAAAAGGGAGAAAAGGGCATTTACTTATTAAATGCTATTGATACATTCATCTTTTTTTTAATCATGAAAAGAGATGAGCAAAGGCTCATAGTGACTATTAATTCATCCATTTTAGTAATATTTTAACCCAAGGAACCTAATCTACAGTCAAAGGTAAAAAAGGTGGAGATCTCCAACTAGAACTTAATCATAGGTAAAGTGCCTATTCATAAATAATTTAATTCTGAGCCCCATTAGGTCTCCTTATCAGAATCAGGCCCACACTGAGGAGTGTGACCCGAGAAAGACAAGAACATATGCAGGGGGTTCAAGGTTGCAGGCTTTGAAGTCAGAATTCATCTATATTGCTAAGTCTATAGAATATAGAAAGTCTGTCTGATTAGGACAGTGTTCCCTGTAGTCCATCCTCCTCTTCTTGCTTGTGCATGATGACTTTGTAGGGGGTTTAAGTGAAACAGACATATCATACTTTGGGACAAACTTATATAAAAGCAAGTGAATGAGGATGGAGGGGATGCTGTAGCACTTTATGCACAGCATCCTCTCCCTCGTCAGCTGTGAACACTCCTTCTGCCAGGTCACAATTGCACCATCTTTCTGCTTCTCCTCTGGGATGGATTTGATGGAGACATTTCATTTTTGCTGAATCTTCCAAGGTCTCTATACCTGCATGTTGTCTGACTGTGAGGCCTCTGTGTTTATGACTATCTGCTGCAGGAAGATGCTTCTCTTGAGATAGCTGAGCAAGGCACTGATCTGTGAGCTAGGAGTATAACAGAATGTCATTAGGGGTCTTTTATTGCCATATATATAATATATATGTTACTATATATACTATATATAATTATACTATGTTTTATATATATATATATATATATATATATATATATATATATATATATATATATATATATATAAACAGTATTATTTTATTATACCCTAGGTCCCTGGGCTATCTAGTTTAAGTTTCTTGGTCACCCAAGCAGTGCCAGACATGAATACCGCTTACAGGGAATGTCCACTGGACACCAGGAACAGCAATAATTTAATTTTGATCCCTTTCCTGAGGAAGGTTCTAATAATGGCTGCTTGTGAACAGGCAGCTCTGTCTGTCCCTTGGAAAGCCCTGAATGACTCTCTCAGTTTCTGAGTTCTTTATGGAGATGAAGAAGCCTTACGCAAGAACATACTGCAATCCGTTTTATTTGCCACTGTTTCTCATCTGTTTCCTCTCAGGTGTAAACTGAAAATGATCCCCTGTGGTGGTCCTGGGAGCTTATCATTTATCAGATTCATGTAGTAGTAGTAGTAATAAGTAGGACCATTGAAAGACTACAAGAATTCATAAAGGGAATTCAAATGGTCATCTATAGACCAGGAAGAAAGCTTTTATGAGGAACAAGATTGCTTGGTACATTGACCATTAACATTTACTCTTTAGTAGTGTGTTATCAGTTTCTTGTTATTAGTTTCTGTTGTTTAAGACAATTTTGTAGTTTGTTTGTTTGTTTTGTTTTATGGAAGCATAAATCCAATGTATTATTCAGATGGTTATCAGAAAACTCAATTTAAGACAAGACTTAAGATGTGAAAGAAACAGTTGCCTACATGAATCTAGCACAAAGACATTTTGAAGTATTATGTACTGAAGGGTAGTTCTAACAATAACCTAAGAGAAATAGTAACAGTAAGAGATGATTTGGTGAGGACTTGTGCTCATATATTGTTATGAAAAATGCTTTTCATACCAAAGTTTTTCTCTTACCAGTGTTAAAGCTACTGAAAGATGGCTTCATTAATCATTTTTTTTCTGCAACTGCAACTAATACCTGAGGTTCAGGAAATTATAATTAATTAATTATACATATTAATTAATTAATTAATATAAATTATATATATTTTCATTCATATTCTCAGAGATTTTAGGCCTTGAACCTATAGCACTACAGTTTTGATTTGATAATGACATAGGCTGTCATGGTAAGAGTAGGGGATAGAAAAGATGTGCTCATGTTATATATCATTCAGGAAACAAGGAGACAGGGGCTAGGACTCCAGTATTTTCTTCTAATGTGTATTCAGTGATCCAACTTTTCTCATCAGGCACCAACAACCTTGTAATATCATGACATGCTGTCAACCAAACTTTTAGCATAACTGTGTCCAGGAGAACAATTGAAATGAAAACCATGATCGTATTCTTCTGGCTCTCAAAGGTTCATGTTTATCTATTCTGTCTATCTATCCTGTTTATCCTGTCTGTCTGTCTATTTATCTATCTATCTATCTATCTATCTATCTATCTATCTATCTATCATCTATCATCTATCTATCTATCTATCATCTATCATTTATCTATACAAATCATATATGTCAAAGATACAATAGTAAAAGCTAACCATTATCATGTTAAGAGAAAAAGAAAGAGCAAAAAGCCTATCTCTTGAACTGTCTCTACCCACTGCCTGTATCTGTCTTGGCAGGCATTCCATGTTCCTGGCATCTATTTTCCTGGGGTTTCCATGACAGCTTTGTCACACTTCCATTCCTTCATGTATTATCCAGCCAAGGGAAACTTGCACAGAATCTGACCCAGGTTTTAAGATTTTTCCATTGAAATCCGAATTGAAGTTTCAATTAAACAGTGGTGCTTTTATTTTTTTCACTGTATTTCGTATCACTTTATTAAGTAGGAACCTATGTCAGCACTGCCATGTAAACAATGACAAAGATGAAGGGAAACACATTAAGGATCATGTAGATAGTAATATACATTGCCCTTTATATAATCAATGTATAATAGTTAAGGAAAGTTTATTCCTTATTCAGCAACCATTTTCACTGCCTTCTGTTTTTCTTTCTGTGCCTTTATCATTTGTTAGACTTAAAGCAACTCTGCCCGGCTACTCTATCTCCTGGTGCTACCTCCTGCTCCTTCTTAGGATCAGCCAATGCGTGTAAATATTCTTTTAATTCTTGCCATCCTTGCTCATTTCGGTACAGTGCTTTAGTATTTAAAGGGTCCATTTTAAGAGTCTCCAAGCAGCTGTCACTTGCCCCCTGCCAATTTGACATCTTCAATTTCCAAGCAACAATATTCAGCACACAACTTAAGGCTCTAGGTTGCAGTCTGGATATATCTGCCTCCTCAATAACAGCCTTTGAATTATCCACGTATCTTAAAATCTTTGCATATTTTTTATAGTCATCTCCCAGTTCTGAGACTTGAAAAAAGTGTTTTCCAATGCTTTCTAAGTCTTCAGATATTCATAAAAGTTTATTGCCATCTTTTAAATCTATATATGAATCCTTGGGGAAATCTGGATGACTGTCACCAGAGCCATCTTTGGGGAACATTCCCCAGTCTCCTCCACTTTCAATTCTCCACATTCTACAATAACACACAATTTGGTAGGGTTTCCACCATTCACATCTACATTTTCAAGCATCCTTGTCACACCTAGTCCTTTTTACTAGTTGACCAAAAACTATATGTTTCCCATTCAAATGAGAACTTGGAACTGTTGTGATAAAAAACTGAGAACATCAGCAAACCCTCCTGATCATGCTTATAATGAAAATTCTCATCTTTAAAGTTCTCACCATAAATACTTTCTCTACCTATCCCATTGTGATTTGAGAAGTAATCACCCTGAATCATAAATTTCTTAATAATTCAGTAGAAAAGATATCCTTTAAAGTGTAGAATTTTCTCAGTTGTGGATCCAGTGTCCTTTTCTCTTATACACAGTGCATGAAAATTTTCTGCAGCTTTGAGAGCAATATCTGCAAACAATTGTAAAACAATTGGTCCAACTCACTCCCCGTTGGTGTCCATGTCAAAGAAGACTTGTGGGTTCTTGGAATCATAGGGCTTGGCTACATAGGGACATCTTTACTTCAGGTGCTGGAAAGCCGGACACTTTTGTTAGAGGGATTCAAATTGTGCCAAACATCCTGGTTGCTGTAGGATATTTGCATAGGCTCCCTTGAACCACGGATCCAGAAACATCTCACTGCATAAATAGCCAAACAAGACAAAACAACCCCAAGTTAACAGTTCTTTAAGTTTTGTTTCCAGGTTGTCTCTTCTCAACTCTAAGTCTTTGAAATAAATTTGTAGCCTTGCATCTGTGAGGATATGAACCAATCATATCTTGCTAATTTCTGAGAGTTCTGCAACTCATCTTTATGGATACAAATAACTTGGCTTTTTGTAATTGCATCAACCTCCACACCCTTATTAGATACAACTGAAACATACCCTTTTCTGGCCAATCTATATGTTTTCAAGTCCTTTCTTGTCTATCCATATGCTCGCTTCAAATTTGGCTAAGAGCAGCCAGCAATACCCATGTCACTGTCTGAGAGATTTTCTGGTTTAAAGTCTTGAACAGGTAAATTAGTTTATCACACAATGTGAATTTGGATCTATAAGAAGTCTCATGGCATGAGTGAAATGTCAAGATGTTTTTTGAGTGTGTAGAGTTTATTATCTATATGAATGGTTTCTGTACCAATTTCCAACACAACCCTCACTAGATCTGAAGCTTTGTGAGCACAGCTTAAGTGGCAGTAAAAACACATTTCTATTAACACCTGGCCTTCTGACTCCTCACCAGATTTTCCCAACGAAATCTATACAATTGATATTGAGAGGTTTCTGTGTGGCAAAGGACACTGTCATTCAGACAAAGCAACAGCCTGTAAAATGGGAAATAATTTTTACCAACTACACATCTGATAGAGGACTAATATCCATAAAATTAAAAAGGAAAAAACATAAAGAAAGCTAATAATCCTATTACAATGGGGTAAGGATTTAAATAGAATTCTCAAAAGAGGATACTCAAATCACAGAGAAACATTTAAAGAAATGTTCAACATCCTTAGCCATCAGGGAAATGCAAATTAAAACAACTTTCAGATTCTATTTTACACCTGTCAGATTAGCTAAAATCAACAAAATAAGTGACAGATTATTTTGACAGAAGTGTGGAGTAAGAGAAACACTTCTTCACTTTTGGAGGGAATGAAAACTTATGCAGAAAAATTATACCATAGTGGTGCTCCAGGAAGATGGGAATAAATCTACATCAAGATTTAACTATACTACTCTTGGACATATTCTCCAAGGATACTTCATCTTACAACAGAAACAATTGCCCATCCATGTCAATACCTACTCTGTTTATAATAACCAGAAATTAAAAACAACATAGATGTCCCTCAATAGGAAAATGAATGAAAGAGTGTGGTACATTTACAAAGTGGAGTATTTACTCAGCCATTAAAAAAAATCATGAAAATTTTAGGTAAATAGTAGAAGTAAAAAAGAAAGTTATCCCAAGTAAGGTATCCAGATTTAGAAAAACAAATATAGTGTTTATTTTCTTATATGTGACTATGAGCTGCTAACAAGCAAACTATATCAATAGAAACATAGAAGTTAGGTATACAGTAAGTGACTTGGTTGAATTCGACTTTGGGGCCTTGCTGAGTAAAATCCTCAATCTTTTGGTGGAATCTTAATATCTTGATCATCAGGTACAGAAAGATTGGTCATTCCAGGATGGAAAAGGGGGAAACAGCCTAACATTCAAACCCAGCTCGCTCCATCCCAGAAGTTTTAGCACAGAGTTCTATCTCCAGCATCTTTCACTTGGTTTGGTGTAACATTCCCATAACCCCAGTGCTGGGAGGGGGACGCAGGAGGATTGGAAATTCTTAGCCTTGGCTACATAGCAAGTTTGACGCTGGTTGTGTTGTAAAAGGACTTACCCTTAAAAGGTAACATTGAGAGAGGAAGGGAAGAAGATAAGTTGGGCCCCCTAATAACAAGGAGCAATTTTCAAGTTTTCCATCACTTTGTAATAGAACTCACTGTAGATTAAATCAGAAATACACAGAAATGTGGGAGCATTCCGATCCAGATGCAATGTGCGGAAGGGTCATGTCATAGAGACTTGATTGATGCTTACACATGCAGGTCCTGTGCTCCTTTTCTCTCAGGGAGATGCTGTGTGTCCTCTGACTCTACCTGCCACCAGCTTCTCTAACAAGTTTTGGTCCACAGTTCTACCATAGTTCTAACCTGCCCGCCCTGTGTCTACTTTTCATGTTGGTTCTGTGTTCTGTTGCTCTGCTGAAATAATTGATCTTAAGAATTTCTTGGTGGAGTCTGTAGGTGTGACATTACAGAATTATGTCCTCTGCAAACTAGGGCTCTGATGTGTTTCCTTTTCATTTCTTTCACGTACCGCTTAGACTCTATGTAGAATATTGAATGTGGGCGTGGAGACAGTGACAACCTTTTGTTCCAGATTTTAGTAAGGAGAGTTTGATTTTTTTTCCATTTAGTGCAATATTGGATATTGGTTTGTAATGCACAGTCATTATATTGAGATCCGTCTCTTCTTTTCCAAGTATCTCTGGGGCTATGCATCATCAAGGGACACTTAAGGATTTTAGTGTATAAACTGAGATGGCCCTGCAGTTTCTGTCCTTGAGCCAATCTATTTGTATCACCGGGTTTTTTTTTTTTTTTTCCTCTTGGATTCTGTTGCAAGTATTTCATGAGTAATTTTTGCACCTTTCTTCATCAATAAATCTGAATTTTCTTAGGTCACCTTTGGGTGAGTTTGTTCTAACCATAAATTGATGAGTAAAAGGTTGTGTTGTAGCATTTTCCTCCATGCTTAAAACATTCTACTTTGCAGGGAAGCTCTTAGAGCAGGAGGTAAATAAATAACTCAAAACAGCTTCAGGAAATTCCTGGAACTGATCACGTTCATTAGCTCCCTCCCTCCCAATAGTAAACAGTGAAGACAATCACTCTCAGATAAGGCAAGATGACCACACCGAGTCCAGCCCAGATGCCAGGAAAAACAGGAGAAAAACAGAAATGCCAAGCATCCAGAATATAAACACACCAGCTATGCAGCCTCAACAACAAAAGGCAGAGAGCAACAGAGGTGCCTGGAACAGAATCAGGCCGACCGAACTTTCTGGAATGGACACTCTTCATTCTGCTGAGTCACCTCGGGCTGTGCAGTGTGCTCCAACTTGGCAGCCTTTGTGAGCTGTCAGTGGGCTTTGGTCATGCCTCCAACATTGAGTCATTTCTGCTCCTGTAATCAACCACTCACCCATATTCCTGTAAGTAATCCCAATAAAACTCATCTATTGGTTCACCAAAAAAAAAAAAAAAAAAAAAAAAAAAAAAAAAAGAAGGGACAGATAGATATTTCTAGTAAAGAGAAACAGAATAGATCTTTATAGAGGGATTTGGGATGCTGAAACAGGAAAGTCAAATGAGGATGGAGAGGGGCAAGGGAGATAATATGTGGAGAGACAGCTAAAAAGGGGCCATTTGATGGGTATGTACAGACAGTAGAAACCTCATAAAATATATACATATATTAAGGTGGTCTACCTGAAATCACCAAATGATGGTAGAGACAGACTTCCAACTGTTCTTCTCCTGTCACCAATACTTGGATAGGGTTATGTCTAATCAAGTTGTGGCCAAAGGAGTCCAGTGAGAATTCTCAAATAACCCAGGCGGTAGTCAAGACAATAGGTTGTCCTCTATAAAATGACAGCAAGGCTCATTGCTGAAGACAATACCCACCACCCACACAACTTACTGAACATGGAAAAATTGAGCTGGTGCCTACATAGACCCTTCAGCCCTATGTATTAGCATAATTTTTAATACAAGAAAGCACTCCATATGCTACCAAAAGAAATGAGTAAACACCAACATAGCCACAAGCTCTTTGATCTACTATGGTGCCCTGCCTGCAAGATACAATGGTGACAGTGCTTGGGAGAATAACCAACAAAAACTTGATTTGACTTAAGGCATGTTCAATGAAAGAGGACCCATACTGCACACAGTATGGATGACCAAGAATCTGAGAATAGAATGCTCAGGGTAGAATCAAACAGTACCATTCTAAAAGAAACATGGAGCAATAAAATAACCCCTAATGACATTCTGCTATACTCATAGATCAGTGCTCCGCCATCTCCAGAGAAACTTCCTCCTGCACCAGATGAGAATAAATACAGAGACCCACAGTCAGACAGTATGTATCGTGTGAAACTTTGGAACACTCCACCCTAAATGCAATGGCTCTATCAAATCTCCCTTCAGGACTCAGGAAACTCCACAGAAGAGAAGCAGAAGGAGTGGAATTCCAGAGAGGATCAGAACTCCAAGAGAACAAATTCCTTAAATCAACATGAGCAAAGCTCACAGGAACTCACAGGGACTAAGCAACATTTACAGAGCATGCACAGTTTTACTCCATGCCCTCTGCACTCAATGTTATACCTCCCAGTTAGTGTTCTTATGGGGTTCCTGAGTCTGTGAAAGAGTGGGTCTCTGATTTCTGTGCTTTCTCTTGGGTTCTTTTCCCTCTGTCTGTTTTGGTTTAATTGCGACATGTAAGATTTTATTTTATTTTATTATCCCTTAGTAGCTTTTTTGTTTTCTAATGGGAGAAAGGGAGTGGACCTGGTTGGGAGAAGAGGTGAAGAGGAACTTGGAGGAGTAGAGGGAGAGTCAGCTTTAATCAGTATATACTATGTGAGACAGAAATCTATTTTCAACATAAGGGTAAAAAAGGAAAAGGAACATAACTGTATCTGTGGGGAACTGGTCTTTGTGTATCATGAAAGTGCTTAAAATCCATCACTCCACTTCTGATTTTACATTACGTCATTCAAGAGCGCAAAAACAGGCTTATTGTAATGTCAGTAATATGTTACGTTTTTCTCCATGGTAAAAATTTTACCCATAGAAAATTCATGCTCTACCTAATGGAAGGGCTGTAGAGATGAACACGGGTACTCAGCATTGTTCTCCTGTGTGCTAAACCTTTCCTCTTCAACCAGTGTTCATTAGCCACGAAGTGGCTTACCTACCCTCCCAGCCACCAGTGAATACTTAATATTACTCGGTTCAGGGTTTATATACGTGCTTTAGTGATTAGGAGTTATTTTCTTTTCCTTCAATAGAATTATTATTTTCATATATTGTTGAAGAACGTATCAATCTCTGGTTTTCAATACATATTTGATTTAGTATAAACTTGGGGCTTCAGACATGCCTGGCTAATGTTTAAGAAAAGTTAGCTACTTTTAGAGGCCCCCATACTTCCATCTGTGAGGATGGATCAAAAGCCCGGAGCCTTAAGCTTTGCTGTGAGACATTTAGCCTGATACGTTTGTCTAGTTTAGAGAAAAAGACATTGATAGTTACACAATCCTACTTTTCAGATTAGAACGGATGGCGTCCACTTTTTAATCTCTAAAATTATTTCTTTTTCAAGGTTGGCAAGTTTCCAGGGTGACTAGAAAATGACCCAGTTTTTCTTCATTTCTCCTAATGCTCAGAGGCATGTTTGACCCGCACATTCAGGTGCCATTTCATATTTAACTTCAAGGAGTCTCAAGCTGTTTCTGCTTTACAAAGCATTTAATGGCTACCTTTGCTCTTCTTTTTTTTCAAAAAGTAATTTGACCCAGGTCTATTATGTAACTATGACTTTAGTGTCACATATTTATTGAGCAGTTTCTAAGTGGAGAGCAGGATGCTCAATGCTGCCATTAAAACAGAGCCTTGCTTTATTTTAAAACGATTACACAGACAGATGTGTTTCACCATCCCTATAAAATGTATTTCTATTTCTCACAGCTGTTTTATCATCCCAGTTATGGGTAGTTTAGTTTCTTAAGCCAGCATTCCTTCAAATCAATTTATTCTGTACCAGCTCATATCCTGAGACATGGGGAAGAAAATGAGTAAGAGCTTTAAGCTTGTCCTGAAAATTCATCGCTTCATTTGAGAAAGAAAAACTCATAAATTCATATTTCTCCCAAATTCTCTTCTTTGTGGTTGTGAATATGATTTCCCTGAAATGTTTTAAAACTGACATTAAAGATACCTTCTTTCTATGAAGAGCCTTCTACTGCAGCAACGCAGAGACAGCTGGCTACTTCCATGATGTCTCTAAGCCACCTTGAAATTTAGGCACTGGAAACTTCCAAGAGTTGGTGAGGCCATTCTATTTACATAATAATATAGCCTTACTTTGAGCCACTAATACATTCTTCTCTTCCATTACATCCAGTGCATTTACTTGGAAAAGGACAACCTGGAGCATAAATGTAAATATCATATGATTCCTGTGGCTTCCAATGAACTTGTAACACCAATATGGGAGGATTGCACAGCACAAAGATGTTCTGTGTACCTCATCTATTCATCTGCCTTAAATGCCTTCTCGATATGTGTATGGAGAAATCAAAACGCATGATGTGATTATCCTGGGCCTACAGGTTTTTTTTATAGACAATTTGTGCTCAGTATTAATAAAATGGACAACTTGACCAGCAGTGCCTCAGCTTGGCAAATATCATTCATCCTTGCCAGAACATCCAAAGGTTAGAGGGCTCTAGCAGATGAAATGGAACACTGAGGTTAAAAAAATACTGGCAGAATTGGTCCTGTGCTGTTGCTGTGTGTTGTGTGGTTTATCTAACAACACTGATCTTACTGACGAGTAGTCATAATCAAGAGTGGTGCTCTAGCCTACGTCGGACATTAAAAGGCGATCTTAAAGGTTTTCTTTTGTGTATTTCTCTCCAGTAGTTCATCTTATGTGTTTTTTTTTTAATATTTCTTGCCATCATATTCTATCCGTATTAAATACACAGTAAACTGTACTTAAAGTAAAAGTACACAAAACCATTGGTGATAGAATGCTTGATTCTAACATTAAACAAAAGGGAAAGAAACCCCAAGAATAAACGTAGGTTCTCCTCTTACTATTACTTTGTTCCCGAGGGTAATGTCCATATCACCTCCGTACCATAGACCTGCTCTCGTTCTCTTTTTGGTGCTATAGAAATTGTAGTAGGCTTTACATCCAGCCCATACTTAGCATCTTGCTCTAAGCCAACATTTATTCCCATAGGCTTCCACGTGGAAGTCGATCGATGCAGCTTCTATAAGGCTGACAACTTCATGCCTTCAGACTTGATTAGTAAAACCACTTTCCCCAAAGCCCAATTTCTTTTAATACTAAAATGCTTCTCTTTAAGGGTTTCGAAAATCTTTCATCCTGATATTAGAAGAATCTTTGTCAGCATGCAGACAAAATGCCATCTTTAAAAGAGAATATAAGGTGAGCCACTCACGTAGGCATTTGCAAACTTTTGATAGCCTGTCAAGATGCTGTAAGTTGCAAAGTTCAAGTTTGAAACGCGCACAGTTGAGTTATAAAATACTTACAAAAGAGAAATCTCATGTTCTATTTATGTTTATGGATTTGGTTTGGGTCACATTTATAGTTATCCTGGAGTACAAGGCCTGTGGGCTAAAGATGGACAAGCCTGGTTGGGAACACAATCATCTGTTGTTTGGTAGCCATCTCTGCCTTCCCTGTTCCATGCTTCTCTGGGTAATAAAGAGAATGTACGGGAATTGATAGCAGAGAAGAAGCAGCCACTTCCAACCCCTGATACGAAGTCTATCTATTGTATTGCATCTATGAATGATTGCTGCCTTTACATGCAAAAGTGATATAACTGCAGCACCATAAATGCCCCCAACTCTATTAGTTAACCACACTATGTAATACTGTTTATTGTCTCCCAAATAACTATGATAGTGCCGTGATTGCACCACCAACCTGTGAAGGAGGCATTTGGAGAAACCAAGTATAAGGAAGTTGGCCATCTCTTTCAAATATGTGTAACCATCACGTAGTTGAGTCAACATTTACAAACAGATCTCCCCAGGAAAGTCTGTTATTTGCTGTTATGTTGCTCCCACACTGATGGGTCCACAGTTCATTATGCAAATTTTCTTGCATTGATATTCATTGAATGTAGGTTGAGTCTTGCTGCAACCATATTGCATGCCATTATTCAGTGGGTGGGTACTACATAAATAGATGGGAAGTCTTAGTAAACTCCTTTCCAATGCTCACATTCACAAACCTGCTTTTGATAATAGCCATTTACCATTCTTTCTTAAAGAACCTTTAAAACACATTTGAGATTATTTCTCAAACAACAATTAGCAAAGGAGTGCTATTTGTAAGTAACCACTGTTATGCCAATAATGCATGCCTTAAAGAAGAAACACATTGGGGTACAAGTCATACAGGAAAATCAGGGTCCAAGACCCTGTGAAATATTATTATTAAATTTTTCTGCACATCTGCCAATCTTTTAGATTGTCTTTGAGTCTGATACCCTTCACATGCTCAGATGTGGGTAGATGTAGGACAGACTATTTGATGATGATTTATAAAGTTCTTAAGGTAGAAGAATGCAAACTGATAAATAAATAAGGTAAAAAGTTTAAGACAAAGCCAACTAATGCTTCAAAGTGACCTGCCCTGGTGTCATATACCAAAGGAATATCAAGAGATCAGTTCATTGCTATAGTAAAAAAAAAATGATTTGGACTCTGAAGACTGAATAGTATATAGTAGCCTAGTCAATATTGAGATTTCAGATAGAGGGTGTCGGTATTGCAATAATTAGACCATGAATTAACAAATCTGCACAATAAAAGTTGCTTACCTTTCGTTCAAGTATGATCTCTCTGCTTCCTTTCAGTTGTCATGTAAACCCCCTACCTGGTGTTGTGGCCTGAGATGACAAGTGTCCTGAATAGAATGAACTCTAGCTCTCTGAAAACAGGAGCCAAGATCAACTATTTTTTCCCTCAATTAACACATTAGACATTATATCACAGAGATGCAAGGATGGATATACCCACATCTAACTGCCTGTAATGTTGTGAACATTCTCTAATCTACCCTTCCTTAGCTAAGATGTCTCTAAGCTCCAGATCCACACCCCCAATAGTCTTCTGGCATTTCTTCCTCATTACTGCTTCACAGATGTCTTAAAGCCACACTGATCCTTACTCTAAAATACATACTCCTCCCACCTTCTGCTCCCATTCTCTTTAAAAATTATTCTTCTAAAACATGTTCTTGTGTAATAGCAGCTTTTTTCTCTAGACACCTGATTCCAAAACATAGTCTTCACCCTTAGCTCATTTTTCAAGCCAATGTATCAATTTTCTTTAACTCATGGGTTCCTCATTCCAAGTTTTGTTTCTTCACCCCAGTTTCTTATTTCTTATTATGTATCCTCTTATCTTGTTTCTTTCACACTATTAAGTCTTTATAGACACTATGCTTTCAAGTTTAATTCATATCCATTAATTTATAGCAGCATGTTCTAATATTAATCTGCAGCCTAATTTTTTTGAGGGAAACTTCCTATTATCTACATGACATAATTAAGCTCACATTTACATATGCTGAATGAGAGACTGAGCAGTCTGACTTCAGGTTATATTTAGCCTCATCTTGAGTCACAGCCAAGATAATTTCCATGTCATCATTTTAATGGGCTGTTGTTATATATTTTTTTTCTGAATGCACAATGGTCTGGTCACTGAGTTTTCTCATTCTGGTACTCCCAAAATACTCCCCTCTGTGTAACCTTACATTGTTTCCTGAAATCATATGCCAGTTAAATTTAATTGTCAACTTGATGCAATCTAGAAGAACCTTGGAAGGGATTCTCAAGGAGTTGGCTGCATTGGGTTGATCTGTAGGCATATCTGAGAAAATTATCTTTATTAACTGATGTAGAAAGACAGTCCATTGTGGGTGGTACCATTCCCTAGGCAAGGATTTATAACAATATAAAGGTGGGAAAACAAAGTGGAGCACAAGAAATTAAACAAACAACTGTGTATGCATATCATGTGAACAAAATACCTGAAGAATGTCAAATACCTACTCTTGTGGGCCTTCACCAGAAACCTGACATGGGTTTAAAACAATAAAACATCTCTGTGACTTGTCTGGTGACTACACTAGGTGTTTGGGACCTCAGTGTAGCCCTGAACCTTTTTCAGAGTGAGCTTAACAACACAAAACCATATCTAGGTTAGCATACTTAAGTTAAAAAAAAGTACAGTTAGCTAGAAAAGAAACTATAGGAGCTGAAAAAAAATAAGTTTAGTACAGATAGAGACATTCCAAACATAATGGGTTTTGATGGATTAGGTCTTTGTTTTCATTTTTGGAAGTTGGAAGGTGATGATGTATAGTGCTTACATCATGAAGTGTTAAGATTTGGGGCCTTGTTATGCCTACTACCCTGTGCAGTGTCTGAAAGTAGTTTTTCATATGGCTAAGGATACAAATGCAGAACCAACCCTGTTAGTTTTTAATCTGGCTCTGCTTTAGCTGTATATGTTTAACTTTTGGGTCTCCACTTTTGCAACTGAGATGATTATTCAGACCTAAGAGTGTTTGTTATAAGGATTATGTAATAAACACAAGTCTCCAGAATAACACCTGGGACACTTATGTGGGTTTGCTATCCCTATTATTTTAAATACTTGTCCATTTGAAATCATGACTACCTTTTTTTTCTGGCTCAATTTATTAGCACTTTAATTTCTCAATAACAGATGTACATGACTGGAAGCATGTCACAACCTTCTGTGTGACCTTGCCACCTGACTTCTGCATATGAAACTGGAGAGCTGGATGGTTGTGTCCTACAGGTGGATTGTATTTCAGGTGCATCTGTACAAAAGAAAGTAAGAGATCAGCAAGAGAAGGGAGAGATTTCCATGAAGAATGGAAACCAAGTGCAATGTTGTGGAACTATGAACAAATGTTGTGGTTAAGTTTATTTTGTATATTCAACAACGTGTGAGAATGGCCAAAGAATGATGTTGGTTGGAACAATGAGAGAATTTTGGAAGCCTATGTGTACATTCAGAGCCATCTAGGGGCCTTTATTGCATATGATGTAAAACATAAGATAAAAGTGCTTGTTGTTTTGTTACATTGATAATTTTACATATTTCATCATTGGTTCCATGGTTCAACAGTGACACAAGGGTCCCATTACACTGTTATCTAGTCTTTGTTTCATCCTAAGACTGGGCTTTCTTTCCATGGACATGGACCAAAATCTGTGATCCAATCTTTTATCTAATGGAAATTTAAGTATTTCCATCTTTTTGGGTCAGATAAACATCTTTTTAAACTTTCAAACTTTAAACAAATAAACAAACAAACCAAAACAAATACAGCAACATAATTTTCCCTTTTCTGTTTTTTCCTTCCAAACTTTTCCATGTACCTTTCACCCTGCTCCCTCTTACATTCATGGCCTCTTTTTATTTCTACTAATACATATATGCATGCATGAATTTAATTTCTGAGTCCATTTAGTGTCATTTCTATATATATGACATCAGGGCTGATGGTATTGAATAACCAATTCATGGAGACCATTTCTGGGGTAAATTAATTTTACCTTCATCCACAGTCATTACTTACCTATAGTTCTTTGCCTAACAATGGGGTCCTGGGATATTTCCCTAGTTAGCATGTCTATTGGTGGTGGTCTTGCTCAGATCTTATTTAGGGAGTCATATTGTTTTGGTATCAGGAGTTTAGTCTTCCTGTCATTTTTAGGAAACAAAAATCTCACAGCGGGCTTTCTGGTCTTCTGATTCTTACTATCTTTCTGCTTTCCCTTTATTGTAATATTCATTGATGTTTAGATGTAGGAGTTCAATTATAGAGTTCCATTGGCCCAAGAATAGTTGTGGTCTTCTATAATAGTCTCTGTTGCAAAGAAAAGCTCTTTGATGGAGAGTGAGAGCTACACTTATCTGTGGACATAAAGATAAGTATTTCAGAATGCAGTTGTGATTTGTGCTGTTTAATAAAGTGATGGTAATCTCACTGACCATGGCTATTTGGCTACATTTTCAATACCAGGCATGATTTCCCTCTGGTTGAATTTAGTCAAATTAAACAACTGTGGTTACATCAATATATGAGTGCCCTAATTGTACCGTTAGGGATGTTTTGCCATGTTGGCCACTGTTGTGTTTAATAGGATCCATAGGTAGGTAGGACTATTGGTTGCTTTCTTCCCTTGGCATCTTGTATAGTACCTTCTAGTATTATGAACCAAGTCATTGAGGAGGAATGCTTCATGTCAGATTCAGCTAGATTCCTCTGAGTTCTGTGTTAAAACTGCATAGTGACTTCAGTAGTACAAATATATCTTTTTTATTTTTTTTACAACTTTATTTTAAAGAACAAAGATAAATGTACAAATTTTAAGCATTTTTTGCATAAAAGTATATAATACATTTTTGTCAGTACTTGTTTTTTTTTTTAAAAGGTTTGATAGTGTGATCAAGATCCCACCAGTTACAATGAGCAAAAAGTACATGTAAAACAAGATGCAACCTGGAAATAGTCAAAGTTTTCTTGGTGTGTAAAGTTTTTTTTTTTTTTTTTTTTTTTTAACAATGGGCAGACAGTACATGTAATACAGGGTACAACCCGGAATTTGTCAATGTGTTCTTGGTGGGTAAGGATTGAGCATGACTATTATTTTTTTGTTTTGTTTTCTTTTTTTCTTGGACTTCATACAGTCTGTGAGTTGTTTCTGGGGCAGTGCGAGCCTCTGGGGTTATCTTCCCACTATCAGTGACTGCATATTATGTCTGTTCTTTTGTGACTGGGTTATCTCACTCAGGATGATATTTTCTAGATGTAGCCATTTTCTTAAGAATTTGGTTAAGTCATTGTTCCTGGTGGCTGAGTAGTATTTCATTGTGTAAATGTACCACAATTTTTGTATCCATTCATCTTCTGAAGGACATCTGGGTTTTTTCCAGCTTCTGGCTATTATAAATAGAGCTGCTATGAACATTGTGGTGCATATATCTTTGTTGTGTATTAAAGTGTCTCTGGGGAGTAAAAATATATCTTAAAACTCTGGGAAGCAACCAAGGACAACAACAATGGCCTATATTGATCTGGGAGTGTCTTACACCTAGATCAGTCATGTTTGCTGAAAAAAGGGGGAATATCAGGAGTTAAGGATGTCAGAAGACAAAACTCATGGGGACTGAGTTGAAGGCTTTCTTCTTTTCTGCATCTTTTAAAGTATTTAACTGAAGATATAAAACATTGGCTACTAAGTTTTTCACAGTGCTTTACAATGGGATCTTTGGGTGTTGAAGAGACAAATGGAAAGCAGTTACACTCTTCCAATCTGATTATGCATGTGAACATTCTTAGTCTAGAGACTGCCACTGCTTGAACACATAAAGGAAGAATGAGTGTGTTATGTATGGCACAGACCTTCTAACTGCTGAGTAAGAAAACATGCCACAACCCTACAGACTCTCCCTCCTCAGATTCAAAGAGGTAAGTCCTCCCAGCTGCTGCCCCATGATAAATTTGTGGTCCTGCCTTGCTCCTACCTCTATACCTCATGGAACATGGGCCAGTCCAGGCTAGATTAAGTGGTATGGAATATCTTTCTCCTGCAAAAATCAGAAGAACTTAAGGCCACCTCCTTCCTCTGGAACCGAAGGCATTCTTTCTTCAAGACTCCTTCACTGTGTCTCAGAGGAAATGCTGCGTTTCAACACTGTCTAACTTCAAGGGCGCATCCTAAGTTCCTGAGAGCAATCATCAGGAGGATAATTTCAGCTCAGCCTCCTCCCTGTGATCCTATTTTCTTTTATTCTTTTCTAAAATTCTAAACAGCAGCCAGAACAAAGCAAAACAAAACAAAAAACCCCAAACAACCATAAAATAATCAAACCAGGACAACAACAAAACCCCCAAACATGATTACAACGTAAAGAGAGTAATGCATTGATATTGCTGGGGCTAACAATTTTTAATCTGCTCTATGTAATTGATTCTGTCTTTTCAGAACAGGTACAGGCAGCATGAGGAGGAGACAGATTGCAGATCAGCTGACATCCTGATATGCCTGAGACACACTGTACTCATGCATGCCCCTTTATTATGGAAATGTGATAGTAGCTCTTCTCAAACTGAACATCATCCTGCTAAATGTGTTCTGTTTGAGAAACTAGCTTCTCCGTTAGATTCTAGGGTTTTGCCGTGCTCCTCACGGTAAGCTTGGCTGTTTATGCAGTAATAGGATATTTAGGTATTAGAGGTAACCTAAATAAGAGACCAGAGACCTTTAAAATTGAAAAAGTAACATATGGCTTTCAAGTTAACTCACCCACAAACCTTCAGCTCAAAATTTGTCCTGCCTACAAGATGTACAGGCATAAAGATGGAGCAGAGAGTGAGGAAATGACCTAACAATGGCTGACCCAAATTGAGACCCATCCCATTGGAGAGAGCCAACACCTGACATTATTAATGATACTCTGCTAGGCTGGCAGATAGGAAACTAGTATTACTGTCTTCTGAGAGGCTTTGTCTAGCAACTGATGGGAAAAATATGCAGAGACCCACAACCAAATATTGGGCAGAGCTTGGAGATTCTTGTGGAAGAGTGGGGAATAAAATTGAATTGGAAGGGTCATGTACACCACAGGAAGAACTGGAGTCAACGAACCTTAGCCCTTGGTGGCTCACAGAGACTGGACCACCAACCAAAGAGCATGAAGAAACTGGATCTACACCCTCAAACATTTGTAGCAGATGCACAGCTTAGCTTCATGAGGGTCCCCTAACAACTGAAGGAGGGGGCTGTCTCTGAATCTGTTGCCTGCCATTACATTTCCTTCCCCTACCTAGATGGTTGAGCTTCAGTGAGAGATGAGGTACTTAGTTCTGCTGGAAATAGATGTCACAAAGTGGGTTGGTGCTTTAGGAATGCTTCATTTTATCCTCAGAGAAGGGGAGAAGGTAATGGTGAAAAGGATTAGTAAAATTGAGACTGAGAGGAGAAGAAGGAGAAAAGGGCTATAATTGGGATGTAATTTGAATAAAATATAAATAAATTATGAAAAAGGTAATTCAAGAAAGCCAAAAGGAAGTAAATTCTATTTTTCCCAACATACATGAATGTGTGGATATTCAAAGAACCTTATGATCCATTACTTTTTACACACACACACACACACACACACACACACACACAAATATTTTTTTGGATATTTTATGCATTTGCAATTTTCATTTCAAATGTTATCCCCTTTGTTGGTACCCCTTCCCTATCCCCTCCCCCTGCTTCTATGAGGATGCTACCCCTCCCACCCACCCACTCTCACCTCATCACCCCAGCACTCCTCTGAACTGAGGAGCCTTCTCTTCCTATTGATGCCAGACAAGGCCATCCTCTACTACATATGTAGCTGGAGCTATGGGTTCCTCAATGTGTACTCTTTGGCTGATGGTTTAGTCCCTAGGTGCTCTAGTGCGTCAGGTTGGTTAATATTTTTGTTTTCCCATGATTCAAAATACCTTTAATGTGATTATTTTAATGACAAAGTTGGGTTGTATTATTGGATATACCACTCACTATTAGCTTTGTTAATATTCTATTACTTATAATATTAGACAGCTTTGAGTTATTGTAATGAAAGACCAAAGGCAATTAGATTACACATATAAGAGATATATTTTGTTCAAGAGTTTCAAAGAGTGTTTCAATAATTAGTGACCCAAGGCCACAGGCTTTTGGCCAGATTAGCATGTTATGATGAAAATAGGTGGTTGGGAAAACCACTCACTTTTATACCTGAGAGATGGGATACACAGCTGATGGGAACAGTGGGTGGTCTCATGATCTTTTCCGAGGAAACTCTTAATTAGACCAACATCTTGCATGCTCAAAGCCATCCCCAAGAGTATCACTCTGGGTACATGGACCTTCAGGAGATACCAATCAAAATCATAGCAGGCTAGTTCTAGGTTGTATTATTATATATTAAATATCATGGTGTATAAATCTCCATATGTGGTATTAATCATACCTCTTCCAGGTAAATATTAATTTTTTTCCTTAAAAGGTCTTTGATACATAAACCTAATTATTCATAATGATTTTTGTAATTCCAAATCTGCATATGACCCCAATTATTGTCATTTATAAACATAAAGTTTACAAAGAGAACATTTACAGTTTGATATTATAATTATTAATAACTATAAATGCTTTTCTAATATTATTAGGTATTCAATTTTTTTCTTACTTCAATATCTATTTAGATACACCCTTGATACTTTACTCAGTAGATTTAAATATTTTTACTTCTTTCATAAGGGAAGAAAAATTTTATTTAGAAAATTGGATAATTTAATATTTGCATTATAAGCATTTTTATTAAAACATGTGAGTTTTATTGGCATTTATAATTTTTCATTAAATGTTTTAATTCTAATTTTTGGTAGTTATTTTGTCTTTTTCTGTTTTGTCCTTTGACACAAATATATTTCATTACTTTTTCCCACTAGCTTGGCTTTATGTATTGTATTTTCTAAGTTTTGAGTCAACCATGTAAATGGAATAAATTTTAATCTCTAAATTGAGTTAGAGATCCAAATACTATATTCTTCTAAGGTGTGTTTGTGGTAGGTTAGAAGATGTTTGTATAACTTTGATCAGAGACATTTTGAACTAGGAGCCTCTCTTCTGTTTTTCAGGTCCTGTAATTCTAGCTGTTTAAGTTTAAGCTAGAGAAAGATCTGGCAACATGACAGGGGGCAATGCCAATATTCTGTCTTCCTATTTACAAATATTAGAGGGGATTGATAGATAGTAATATTAAGTAATAATTAAATAAATGCGTAGCAAAGTTTTCAGCCACTGGTGACAGCTTGGAAAGAGAGTCAAGATGCAAATTTAAGTAGAAAAGCAAACCACACACTCTGTCTTCCTGAGATGGCATTCAAATTATATTTTACTTGAAGAATTGTGTTTTAGTTTTTAGCATAAATATGAAAGATTTGTCATGTTAAAATGAAGTGATGAGTTTTCAATATGAGATTGTAATATTAAAGGGAAGTCAGCTTTCTCCCTCGGACGTAGATTTATGATGAGTTATTTTGAGCTTGTCTCTTGTAGGCTTGAGTGTGCATAGCTAGTGTTAGTAACGACCATTAATGAGCAGGCATGAGCATCTCATAATGACAGAATGTTTATTGACTAATTATAATGAGAAGAATCCAATGGTAATTGAAGTAATTTCTTGATGTTCTTTCAAGCAGTGAAGAGGCTGAAGCTATATGTTGGAAGGTTATTTAAACTGCCAATGAAATCTGATAGCATTTCAAAATAGGAGGATTAATCATATGCTTGAAAGTTGTGACAATTGAATTAACGGATTTACCTTTCAAGTTGGATGATCTTGTGACAAAGTAAAATTTCCTCTAAGTTACTTTTTTATGTTATTTCAATAACTGAACTCCTTGTATATGTAACATCATGTATAGTCTGCAAAATTAATGACATGTTTGCAATCAAATAAAAATTTCAGTCATGTTCATTTGGTACAAAGACATATTAATATTAATTGAAAGATAAATATTAATGAGTTAGATATTGAAAATTCTTATATAAACATCCATATATATATGTGTGTGTGTGTGTGTGTGTGTGTGTGTGTGTGTGTACTTGAAAAGAAAGCATACCAGTTGAATTAAGCTTTTTTAATAACCATAGCTGCAGTCAGAACACCTTGTCAATCTGCCTTGGAATTGTAAAGATTTTGTAAAAGTATTGTGTTTTAATTTAAATTTTTTCACTCCAAGAATGATATAGAAGATCTCCATAATACTGATACTAACGTGTGCTATGTGTAACATAATAACAATATTATCAAACTATAGCTGAGATTAGGTTAATCTATAGGAGGAAATATGGGTACATGCACACAAAGACACATGGACATGCATGTATGCATGTTCATGTGTGTACACACTACATCCAGACATGACATACCACACACATATATACATACATACCACTTACACACACATACACATACACACACCACATACACAAAGATAATTACATACCCAATACACATACCAAAGACACTCCACCTCACCGCTGATGGTCTCAGGGAATGTGAAAGTCCAAGATACATTTCATTCCTAAAGCATCTCTAGGAATCAGGCTGTGCTGTCTGTATTCAATTCTTAGACCCACTGGCACAAGGAATTCAGAGTAATTGGTATTTCTCTTTTCCTTTGAAGGAATAGAATCTTTTCAACAAATCTCTAAATTAAATTTATGGTCTTCATTATAGTGGGCTTAACTGAATCAGCTTCTTTGAAACATCTCTAAGAGAAGGAAAGGGAACACTGATGTTGACTTGTTCAGGCCTGAGGGACAATGATGCCTGTGTTGAGGGCCTGGAGTTGGCTTTTCTTCAAGCTGCATTCTGAAGAGATGAGTAGAATCAGGGCACTCCTACTAAGAGAAACAGAAATACATAGCAAGTCGGTAAGTCGCCACAATTTCACAGAGAAGGTATAAGTTAATAGTTGCTATGTTTAGTTTAAATTGCCAACTGGATACATCCCAGAAATACTTAGGTACAGGGTCTCAATGAAGGAATGCCTTGACCAGGTTGGCCTGTGAGCATGTCTCTGGGGGATTGTCTTGATTATGTTAATTGATGTTGCAAGATCCAACAAATAAACGGATGGCAACATTTCCTGGGGTTGAGTCCTAAATTGTGTAAGGGTAGAGAAAGTGAACAGAGTACATATGCATTTTTATATGTTCCAGATTTGTATTCCATAAGATAAAATTAGATAGGTTTTTATATAAAAAATATACAGTATCATAGTAATGATAAGATTAGCATGCCTTAATGTTTCCACTTCAGGATAGAACAGACAGACAGATAAATAAATTGAGTGACTTTAGCAAAGTACAGGCTAACTACATGAGGTTATGGGGTATCTGCATTTTCCTGTAACTGACATTTCAAATACTCTAATATTTTGTTCAAAGAAAGGGGGCTCCCCAGTGCTTTCTTCTCCTTGTGAAATGAAAATAGAAGTAGTTCTTCTTTCAGCAGAATTAAAGTCTATTTAATTTATAAATTGGGAATGTAATCACATTCTTTCTCTACCAAGTCTTAAAAACCTTCTTTCATGGTGACATTACTTCAGTTTGTAGCTATGACACAGCAAGTTAAAACTCAATAGATGAGCAGGTTTATGGCTAATTCTTCATATAGATCATTATCAAACTTCTAAGAAAATGTGTCAAATCCATATGAGAAAACCATTGGGATTTTTAGGGAAAAAAATGTTTGGTTTTTATTGAGGTGGTAAGATTACATTTCATTTTCCACCTTGTAATAGTTCTTTTCTAAAAAAATAAATTCAATTATTCATGTATTTTAGAAATATGAGGTCTCTGTCTTCAAGAATACCAGAGGAGGGAATTCATTCCCATAACAGATGGTTGTGAGCAACCATGTCAACTCAAGACTTCTGAAAGACAAGTCAAGCTCCAGCCAAAGCTCCTAGGATCACAAATCAGGTGCCTCGCTATTAATGTACAGGAGAGAAACATCATCTCTAGAACTATCTGATGGAATGCGTTTGTAATTCTGAAAGGTGATTTCTCTTCCTCCCAGGGCTGAAAGGTAGGGAGGAGTTATTCTTTCTCATCGGAAACCAATTTGATACCTGAATCTTTTCCTTTTGAACTTCAGCACACACAAGCCTTCCTCATCTGGTCCTGTGATTTGTATTTTCTTCACTCGGTAAAAGAAAATAATAATTTCTATTCAGAGTTGATGAAAATATTATCCTGTAGCCATGTTTCAATCATTTTAAAATTGAAATGCTGAGTTGTCTAGTAGAGCTTGACGCATATCGTAGTTTAACCAAAGCCTTTCTAAAAGCCAGGCAAGGTTTATGTGAAGTAATTCTGGAGAGGGTTTATGTGGAATAACTCTGGAGAGGAGGATTTTTTTCTGTTTTTTTTTTAGAAAGATTTTAGTTTTTAATTCCCCCCACTCCGAGTCCAGTGTGTGTGTGCACATGTTTGTGTGTGTGTATGTGTGTGTGTGTACTCAAGTGAGTACAAGGAACTGAACCCCTGCTCCCTACAAAAGAAATAATACCTTTAACAACTGAGCAAGTTCTCCAGCTGAGTTTCTTCATTCTTATTATTTCATTCAGAGATATAACTTACACATCACATGCCCAGCCTTATCTCCTTTCTAGTTATCTGACTGGCAGGATTAGAGAACAGAGAGATCTTAGAAACCACCTACATGGTTGGATTTATATGTGTCAGTGTGGGGAGACACAGGTATATGCAGGAGGTAACTGAAGGTGTCACCTACCATGCTTCAAATGAAATCAGGGCTGGGGAGGTAGATAAGGTAAAGTTCTAGCAAAGCAAGTATGAGAGGACTTCACTTTAGTCTTCAGAACTCATGCTTAAAAATAAAGTCATATGTGGTCATACCTACTTCTAATCCTCAAACAGGAGACGCAGAGAGAGGTGGAATTTCATAGCTCTCTGGTCAGCAGGGAAGACATATTCTACTTGTCAAGCTTCAAACCACACAGAGACCCTATCTCACAAAACAAAACAAAATACAAATAAACAAAGCCATGGTATGAAAACTGACTTCCTGTGACACTTCTAAATTGTGCCATTTCATGAACACTTGCACACATCTGCACACCACACACACACACACACACACACACACACACACACACACACACACACACACACAATTAAACTATTTTTCTTCCGAACCAAAGAGTCAAAAGAAAATCTTCCACCCTTATTTAACAAGAACAACTTGCCTTCTTGAACTGAATTCTCTACAATAACTGTCCAAATCACAACTTAGTAACTGCAGCACAGATTGTAAGGGCTCCTTCTAGGTGAGATACTTGCTCTATGGTCAGATTTGGACAGCTGCCAGACTTCTGCTCCTTCTAGAACTGGTTCACTAACTATAAAGCCAAGTTCATTGCGGGGCTTCTGAGGATATAAAGGGAGGTCTAACTCCACCAAAATGTTGTCTTCTAAAACGTTGTTTTCATCCTTTAAAAAGACATGACACTTAAAATACCTGCAATTTATAGCAAGGGCAAAATGTCATGCACCCCAACTCCATTAAGCTGTCAAACCAGACAATTTCTATGTAGCAGTTAACCTTTGCTTGAGGAATGAATGTGGGAATGAACATAGCCTTAGCGTGTTACCCCATATTTTCTTGAAGGTATTGTTTTTAAGTACTTCAGAATTTTCCATTTACATAAGATATATTGATTGGAGATCATTATAATCCAATGTCACATCTTCTAGGGAAATATTTGATCACACTGGAAGAGAGGTTGGAAAGCCAAGATGTGTCAAATACTCATTGTACATCTTTGGGGGCAAAAGATCTAAAATGTTTAAAACTCCATATTCTCTTTTTCTGTTCTGTCTCTTGTCTGTTACCTTTTCCTTCTTTTTTCTTTCTGTCTTGTCCTGTTTCCTCTTCCTGTTCATCTGTCCCTCTTTATATTGTTTTAAATGTAGTCTTTCTTCTCATACATCTTAAAGACCCATGATTGCTCCAGCCAGACATGAGAAGATAAGGGTAGTGGTTCTTCCCCCTCCCCCCTCATTCTTTCCCTTCCCTGCTTCTTTTTCCTTCTTTCATGCTAGAGATTAGTCCATAGTCCCTTCTGCCTTCACACAGCTACACATTTCACCCCTATTACAGAACTGTACCTTCAGTTCCTCTCGAATTTGAAGAGGAGTTATTATTAACATCCATAATCGTTGTGGTAATTTGAAGAAAAATGGTCCCCCCAAAAGTTTATTAGGGAGTGACACTGTTAGAAAGTATGGCTTTGTTGAAGATGTGGTCTTGTTGAAGAATATGTGTCACTAGGGGTTGGGCTTTGAGAGCTCAAGTATGCAAGCCAGGTCCAATGTCTCTCTTCCTGCTGCCCAAGGATCCAGATGCAGAACTCTAAGCTACTTCTCCACCACTATGTCCGCCTGCATACCTCCATGCTTCCCACCATGACAATAATGGACTAAACCTCTGAACTGTAAGCCAGTCCTAACCAATGCTTTACTTTATAAGTTTTCCCACAGCCATGGTGTCTCTTAACTTGAATAGAAACCCTATCTAAGGCAACAGTCATAAGAATTAAATGAAATATCTTTTAAAAGTCCCAGAAGCTAGACGAGCCTCATCCAATGTAAGAGACAAAGACATACCTTGAGATTCGTTTCAGAATTATGAAGAAGGAATATTCATATAATTTCTGGGTCTAAAATATTCTTAATACCACTAAGTGTAGTCCTTTGTCATAATACTATTGACCTTGTTTATTTTTCGGGAGCTCTGATTTTAAGAAGTTTCTAGAAAGGGAGGTTGTTGCCTTTCATTTTGATGGTGGCGGGCAACAGTCATTGCTATGACAAGGAATCTGTTATAAAAAATGGGGTAAAGCAGTGCCAATGGAGACCAACTTTGCATTTTTAAATCTGTTCTTAGTTATGATCCATGTCTGTCCCATCCTCCCTTTTCTCTCTCCAACTGTCCTGGAATAGTCCCTCAGAGAACTTCATCAGTTCTTACTAAATACGTGTATACTTAATGATACTTGAATACATACAAGTTTGTAGAAGGTGAATACTTCGAAATTCTCAAAGCAAACATATAGTGAGGAAGTTCACTTTGGATTTTAAAAATCAGAAAGCCTATTTTAGAAATGTGAGCCCTGGAAATCATACCAACATTTTGTAGACTGTAATTTTAAAATTTTTTTTACTTATTTTATGTATATGAGTACATTATTACTCTCTTTAGATACACTAGAAGAGTGCATCGGATGTGAGCCACCATGTGGCTGCTGGGAATTGAACTCAGGACCTCTGGAAGAGCAGTCAGAACCCTTAACCACTGAGCCATCTCTGCACCCTTCTAAATTGTATTTATTTTCATGGAAAATTTCATACATGAACACTGCATTTACTTCCTTCCTTTTCCCAACCAATCCTATTTCCCCCTCCCAAATCCATGATCTTTTAAATTATTATTAATTATTAGATGTATATACATATACATGCACATATGTATATACAATCTACTGAGTACAGTGAATGTTGACCATTTTTACACATGTTAAGACTGTCCTCTTGGAATTGGAAAATTTATGTAGGAGCCACCTGGACGAGAATGATTCTCTCAGCAGTCATTGACTACCTGTAGTGGTAGCTATTCATCTATTAAAAGGACATGTGAAATTCCCCCTGTGCATGTTGGCATAATAAATGCTGTTGTCATAATATGGATCTTCTGACAATCATACCATAAGATTTTATGGATCTTTCTTTCTGTCATGTTTAGGTAAGCATCTTGAACATTTGACTCTTAAAATATTTCTTGCCCTTTTTCATGATTTTTCCTAAGACTTTCACATAGAGATTATATTAGTGACACATCAATTGACATTGGGTACCTCATGGTAACGTGGTCTCTGCAGTTGGAACCGGTGTGGATATTTGAAATACTCTTCATATATGGCATGTAGAACATTCTCAGATAAAAGGTGAGAGCTACATTTACCCATGGATATAAAGATCAGCAATTAGAGTAGAGCGAGAAATGAGAAAATAAACCAGCAGGCTCTTCTCCCTTGTCATTTGTATCTCTAACCATAGTATTGTCTTTCAAATGTTTTTCTCCCTGTATCCTAACCACATCTGCATCAGAGCAACTTTATCCTTAAGTAGGATTTGGAGAACTCTATGTTGATAATACAATTAAAAAAATTCTCCAAAATGAAGAATTAAAGATAGAAAAATAATGAAAACTAAACAACATCCTTGCCAAAGAAGATAAGGGGCTTTTCATAAAGCCCCACCTACCTTAAGAGTTATAAGCAATCAATGTTGATGAGACACGGAGAACCAATATTCTTCATGGATAGACCTCCTGATAGGTTACCCAATTCCAAAATTACCCTTGTAGTTTATGTGCCTCTCTCTCTCTCTCTCTCTCTCTCTCTCTCTCTCTCTCTCTCTCTCTCTCTCTCTCTCTCTCTCTCTCTCTTTCTGTCTCTCTCTCTATGTCTCTCTCTCTCTGTCTCTCTCTGTCTCTCTCTCTCTGTCTGTCTCTCTCTCTCTCTCTCTCTCTCTGTGTGTGTGTGTGTGTGTGTGTGTGTGTGTGTGTTTGTGTATTATATAAGTCATGAACTTAACAAAGAAGAGGAGAGATGAGGGGAGTTAGGAGGAGTCCAGGGAAGGATGGAAATGATATAAATATAGTAGACATGTATAAACTTTACAAAAAACCCTCATGTATGAACTTCTTAAAAGCACTAATTTTAGACTACAGCAAAAAGCAGAAGTATAAACATTACTTGAGAAATATGTGACCATGCAAGGTCATATATTGAACCTCATGTATGTTGGACTTCATAGAATTTATTTTATTAGCATTTTTGTAATATTCAGAAACCCTAGTCTGCTAAAACAAGATTCTGGACCACAGTTTATAAAATCATTCTGACAGACATTCACAGAATTATAAAAGTCATTTCACAGTATCATCCTGATTAATGATACCATTATGCCTGGTAAAGAAGCACCAAGTTTCTGAGAGTTTAAATACTCCACTATTTGAAATGACAAGCATTTTTCCATATAGAATGGCATCTTTTTATGCACACTTTTCCCGAAAAATAAAGGATTTAAAATTTAGAAACACCAGGGAATACATTTTAGTGTTTTGAACGTTAGAATATGTTAGAATAAGTACGTGAGTGCTTTAGAGAAAGGCTGTCTATTTTGACAGGTAAGAGTAGCTCAGAGTGAAAATACTGAAAGAGAAAATCTTCTAAAAAAGCCAATTGTGTGCATGAATTTACACAAGATGAAAGCGTGTCTACAATGATTTCCCAAGGTGCATTACGTCTAAGGTTTATCATGATAATAATTTAAATTTGTTTTTCATTTTTTTTTTTTTTTTGAGCTCTGTTATTCAGAGAAACAATGGATCCCAAAAGATGGTTTAGGTCTTGGCATATCACACAGTGTATATCTTCAGTGACATCAATTGCCCCCAAATGGCTGTTGTTCCAGGTGCCTACTCTACTTCTAGCCAGAAGAAATGTCTAGAATCAAAACAGTACAATGGATCCAAGATGCAGATTAAAACATGGACACAAAATTGCGTTGAAAATATTTTAAACCTGAGCCCTTGAAATTGAGACAAATGGAGTGAAGAATTCTAATTTATGATTAGAAAACCATTGCCTAGTTATGAATTTTAGAAAGTAATTGAAGTTTTGAGAAATTAAAAAATAATTCCAAGCATTCAATAATTTTGTTATATCCAAAGTAAGGTCACAGCTTAAGTTTTGTAAAATGTAGCATACCAATAAATCTGCTATGGGAACATAAAGTTGAAACACAACAATGGAAGCCTGTACTTTACACTTAGGATAGTGGCAATTAGAAAAAGCAGGAGGGACGAAATCAAGGTAACCCCATGAAGAACCACAGACCTTATACTATTGTCTCAGCAATAGGAACAGAGGAAGAACTCGATTCCTTCAGATCCCAAGTCTCTGAGATTCCTGGGGTCTGAGCTCACCCAACCTTACCAGTTTTTCTGTCTTGTGGCATGGCCCACTTACCCTACAAACTGTCTTCTAAATTCTTATCCTTACAGCCATAGAATAGTGTACCACTTATTCCTCATCACAGAGGGTTATTTTTAGTGTGGATACAAGTTAATACTGGAACCTACAACTGGTTAAAATCTGAGAACAATAATTGGAGTGTTTGTGACTCCTACTGGCGAATGCATTATCCCTCTTCCCTTCAAAACTCAGGGAACACCATGAAAGATGGGGCAAAAAGATTGTAAGACCTAGAAGACATGGAGGAGTACTAGAAATAGTTCTCTGGACATATAGGACTGGGCCACTGTAACTATGGAGTCACAAAGTTGTGGTTGTGAGCACAAAACAGCCAATACTCCAGTGAACATGGAGGATGGAATACAAGGCCCCATGCCTAACTGAGGAGTTATTTGCCATTGATGGCTGGTTGGAGCTTGAGAGCAAGAATTCTTTAGAAATATGACTCCTGGTATGTTGCCTGAACTCTACTGAATGGCTTTAGACAAGTTCACAAAGAGACGCCACTAGAAAAAGTGACTTATATAAAAACAAGTAAGTAATAAAGAGAGAGGCCATGAAGTTAGTCTTGGGGGAAGAGAACTCTAGAAGGACAAGAAAATGGGTCATGAGTAGATATGAGCAAAATATGTTGAATACATGTATAAAATTCTCAAATAGTAGATTAATAGATTTCATTAAAATCCTAGAAGGCTGTTTTTAAAATTAAAGTAGAATTATATGGATAACAAATCTAGAGTTATGTATATACATCATCTAAGATAAATTTGAGATATCGATTATATATCAATCATTCAACTATCCATCAATGGGGAATCTCTTATAAGTGAAGTACTGATACTTCTGACTCGGTTTTGTGTTTTACAATTAACCACAATGCTGAAAATGAGAAATTATTGAAAATTCTGCACTCTGCAGAGTTAATCCAATACTGCTTTTCACGTTTATATCCAAAGCCCAGGTTCTCTCTTGGACTCTAATTCTAGAACTTTGTGAGTCACTCTTAGTACAGGGCACTTTTCTAACTCATCATTGTCATCATCAGAACCGTATCTTATCACTGAGTTCTCTGGGATAATTGTATTATTGCCAATAATCATGTTTTATTGCTGAGTTCCATGTAATAACTGTATCACTGCCAGTGGCTCATGACTGGTTCATGATTTCCTTGCAGAGTTTTTCACAAAAAAAAAAAGTTTTTCACTTCTCTAAAGTTCTAAATGGTGTATGTTAAATGTTTTCAAAACTGAACATACATGAGAATCATGATAGAGTGATAAAATGCTGTTTTGGGCTCCACTCCCAAAGACTCTTGTTCAGTAGGATTGGAAAGAGATATGAGACCATGATTCTCTAACAAGCTCCAGGATGATGCCAGTGATGGAGTGGATAGATGGAGGTACGAGAACCTCTGGTTTAGACTAATACAGTATTAATAGAAGGCTAAATTATTAAAACTAAGTTACTGGATAAGGATTTGGTGCTAAGAAAAACTTCCCATCATCCCTTAAGAAAATAGATTTAGATAAGATTGCAGTCAAATAACTTGTCTCATTATCTCTTATTTTGCTTTATAAATTCAGAAAGGAGGCCCCCAATAGTTAGGCTCTAGTATTATTTTTAATTCTATGGTTATACCTACAAATGAGTCTTTATGCAGCTCCATTAACTTCTCAGATCCATAGGCACCAGCAATCCCATACCTATTACCCAAAACATTTTGCTTTGATTTGTATTTATTACTTAGAGGTGTGATAAATCTAAAGGTAATTCCTATCTTAGGATGATTCATTGATTGCTGTGCTGCCCTTGGCTTGTAAAGAATGAAGGATGCTGGCCTGCTGCAATGGGTATCATTGAATAAGAAAACTACTTGTCCACAGTGGCTGGGTTTTTCTAGATTCCAGAGAGAATGCAAAAGAAAAGAAAAGAAAAGCAAACTGTGTTCAGTGTTGCAGTGTTACCTTAGTTGCCTGAATGTTTTAGGTGATTATGGTTCTTCTGAATTCCCCACATAATAACTTTAGATTTTCTACTTTACTTTGCAAGCACAGGCCTGGCCAGAATTCAAAAAGACTTTGTCAGATAATTATGCAAAGTATCTTGAAACAATCGGCAATTGGGTGCAAATTCATTTTTTTTTTCTGAAAAGTGACTAATTGTATGCACAGGTTTCAGAAATTTGTGTACCGAAGTACACATTTGAACAGACTGTGACTAATTATATCAAAATTACAGTGAGCTTTTCTAAACTGAATAGCATGCACATTGAGTTAACACAGATAATAGGTGATTGAAATCAGTTCTTCTGTGGTTACTTCATTTGAACTTAATTCACCCCTTTGTCTTGTCCCATCTCTGCTTTCCTCAGTAGACCCTATGCCTTTCTTTCCTCTCCCTGCAGCATTTCTCAGTCTTCCAAAATTACTCTTTATTGATTATTTTATTTACTTGCATTTCAAATGCTATCCTCTTCCAGGTCTCCACAAGCCTCCCATCCCCCTTCCCCTTTGCCTCTGAGGGGGTATTTTTCCCCTTTGCTGCTATGACAGACACACATATCTTTATTTGGGGACATTTTTATTAGTAATTACTCTTCCAGTAACTTGACATGCTTCTGATAATTAAATTTAATCTTCTACCAATACCTGTCTTAGACTTGGTAGCTATGTTAAAAAAAAGTAATAAACAAGTTGAAATAGACGGTTACTAATGTAACCCTGCACACTGCCTGACTTCCTGTCCTCTTTCATCCTTCCCTCTTAACCTTCTTTGTGGACCCAGCTTCTTTTTCCTTAGGCAGAATGTCACCTTACTGGAGTCCCACTGTGGCCCCCTTTAAGCTTTCACTATATATAATACTTCACAATGATATTAACAATAGAGCTGAGCATGTTATTTCTGTTTTCCCAGTCTCTAGCTCCTTTAAGAATGAAGTCTTCATTGCAGAATCAGCTCTTCGTAAAAAGTCCCAACACCGTCTCAGGAATATGAAGTTGAAGCAGTTGCTTCATGGACATTTATGCCACAACCGTCAGAGCCAGGTCAACAAGGCCAATAGGCATCTTGAAATAACTTCAATCTTATGAACTTATTCTACGTCTTTTATATTTTATGGGGTTATGTGGCAATGGATTGAAAATTTATAACGAGTTGTACATATAATTTCAAGATAATAAACAAATCCTTTGTAGAAGCGATTGATGTGGATGTAGGGAATGTGGCCGATATAAAGAGAAAGAAAATAGAATTAACTGAAGGAATGTGACAGAAGGCTTCCATAATGAATAGAGCATTTTAGGAAGAATGCATTATGTATCATAAGGCTTTTGTTTTATTTTTCTATTTCCTTGATTTTATATTCTTTGAAATCAGCTTGTATAAGAACCTGAAATGGAATGGTCATAAAAATCCATGCATAATGAAATAAGGTATTCCTCAAGCCCTGTCTCATCTATTTTTAAAATGTATATTTAAAAGCTTGCAAGTATGTGTATGTATGTGTGGTGAATGTACATGTACATACACACACATACTGAAGCTGATCTCTTGTGTCAATCTCTGGTGTTACCTTTGTGAGTTGTCTGTGCTGTTTTTCTGACACATGAACAATTACTTGGTCTGGGGCTCACAGTCTGATAATCAGGCTGGCCAATGGTCCACAGGGATCCAAGCATCTTTGCCTTGTGACACTGAAATTCCGATCACTTGAAACTGCACTCAGCATATTTATACCTGGAGATCAAATTCAAGAGTGGTGCCAGGTAGAAAGACAGAAGACAACAAGATTAAGGAAAGAGGACAGAGGAAGAGGAGGAGAAGGAGAAGGAGGAAGCCTCGATGGACCAGAATTGCACGTCCAGGAGAAACCATAAGTAGCAAGGGGTGTTATAGCTGGAGAATAAGTTAATATAGTGTTAGATCTGCCCAATCTAAGCATATACCTTATAATTATAATAACTAGGTTGTGTATTTTTAAATTATTTTATTGGATATTCTCTTCATTTTCATTCCAAATATTATCTCTTCCCCACCCCAACTCCCACCCCCCTCCACTTATTTCCATGAAAATGCTCCTTCTCCCAATTACCCTCTCCACTTCAGTGCTTTGGCATTCCTTTACAAAGGGAAAAGCATGCCTTCACTGGACCAAAGACCTCTTCTCCCATTGATCCCAGACAATGCAATGTGCTTCTTGGGGTTGGAAATTCCAGCAACAGCAGGTGAGAGAAAGATCATGCTGTGTCTTAGTTCTCTATGTCTGTCTCGTCCTTATCACTGTGTTGACTTTGAGATTCAGGAGTTAATGTTGTTTCTCATATGAAATCTGATATCTAATTTTGAAGGGAAGATGGAGTTCAATATAAATTCCCATATGTGCACCTTGAGAAGATATCTCTCTATCTTTCTCTTTGTCTCTCTCTGTGTCTCTTTGTCTCTCTCTCTCTGTGTCTCTCTGTCTCTTTGTCTGTCTCTGTCTGTCTGTCTGTCTGTTTCTCTCTCTCTCTCTCTCTCTCTCTCTCTCTCTCTCTCTCTCTCTCTCTCCCTCTCTCCCTCTCTGTTTGTGAATAGAGCTACTGAATTTCTCACATGGAAAAGCATGAAAACAAACCTATATATTATCTACAGATATAGTCTTGGACTTCATCAGGCTGGGTGCTCTGCTGTCCACAAAGTAGCTAGAGCCTGCCCTAGCGATCATTATGTTTTGCATGTTTTTGTATACGAAGGACTCAGAATACTGGCTGAAAGAATAGGAGACTAAGTACAGGTTCCTGGATAAATGCCCTTTACACTGAAGTGCAGCAGTATTACACTGAGACTTACACTGAGGTGCAGAAGTGTGTGTTGTTCCACCATCCTAACACCTCTTTCACCACTGTCTTGGGTTTGGTGCTTAATCTAAGCTGTTGCAGCCATTGTTAGTGGTTGCTGATACTTGAAAAGTTGTCTGCCGAGAAAGAGCTATTGCAGGGAATTGTGTGCTGTTATGCTCCATGCTACTCTGTTCTGGACTTGTGAGCTGTAGATGTAGATTTTTATGCAGTCATAACACTTGATAAATAGCCTATGTAAGTGTCTTTGCCCTTAAAGAAACATTAAAAAATCGCTCTGTAGCTGTAAGCTAATTGGTTGCTATTGATATCTTTGTTCCCTGAGCTGTGTATGTATATAAAGGTCATTGTTTCCAGAGCCTTTGGGGTGATAACTTTTGTAAGTTAGCATCTTGTTATTGTACACACATTGAGATAGTGCTTTATGAGTTCTTCTGCTCCTGTGCATTACTTCAAGGAATGACTGAACTGCCGTATCATACTGAAAGTCTATCTACTTAGCCTGTCTCTGAATGTCTAATTTAGTGTCTTTAGCCTTCAGTGAAAGTTATTTCATACCACAAACTGTTGCTTTCGAACAGCATGTGTTGCACTTCCAAAAGAAATATTAACGACTCATGTTGACATTGACAGTGGAAATTTTAAAAAATATTGGTACCCTTTGCGCAAAAAATTATAACTGGTTTGTTTTCTCTGAGGACAATTTCAGCCAGTTTTAGCCCCATTCAACTGAACTGGCAATTATATCTTGATGGCAGCCAGCCAGTGTTTATCAGAGCTATTTTAGAAATTATGGTCCTCTCAAAATTTTTAAAGTTAGTCCATTCGGTTAATGAAAATTTGATTTGGAATGAAATGGTCATCTCTACATTTTGGTATTCTTTTTAAAAAAATTATTTTATTGGATATTCTCTGTATTTATACTTCAAATGTGCCCCCCTCCCAGCTCTTGTCCACTGTCCCCCCCAGTTGTTTCCATGAAGGTGCTCCCTCTCCCAAACACCCTCTCTACCTCAGCATCTTGGCATTCCCTTACACTGGGAAAATGTACCTTCACTGAACCAAAGGCCCTCTCCCATTGATGCCAGACAATGCTATCCTCTGCTACATATGTAACTGGAGCTGTGTGTGCTCAATGGTTGGTGTTTTAGTCCATAGGAGTTGTGGAGGGTTTGGTTGGTTGATAATGTTCATCCCATGAGGTTGCAAACCCTTTCAGCCTTGGTATTCTGTGGTAATTGGCAGATTTATCTTAACTTAAATATAGTACACATTTACTATGAGTTTCTATTTTTTCTCTTAGGGCACTGATAGTGATCTGACAGCTTTATACTGAGATGTTAAAGACCAATCCTTTTCATTTATTGAGGGAACCAATTATCAAAATGGAATGAGGAAGTGGATTGGTACATCTAACAGCAAACTTCATGAAAACCATAATCCGATTTTGTTTATCATTATACCGGTTTCATTTCCTGCTGGAGCATGCTTGAATGCATTTATTTACCATGCTTTGGAACAGAAAATCATGAGGTGATTTCTGATAAAGTACACAAGTAAGAATTAAATTCTAGTTATGTGTCCTCAGTAACCAGACTACAGAATTGAATTCAGACAAAAACATTTTGTTGCAGGATCTAGATAATACTGCAAATAGCAGAAAAAAAGTTTAAGGGTGGTGAGGCTAGTTGACAATGTCTGTTTGTTGACGGGGAGGATGGTGATTTCAGTTAATTTCAGATTTTGTTCATAAAATTGTGAATTACAGCAATCTATCTACTTTGGAGTCAGGAGGATGGTCATTAAAACTATAGAAACAAATTGCATTACTTTAACAGAGGAACTTGTAGATTTGTGGACATGTTATTAGTGATGTATTTAAAAATCTGTCAAGCCCCAAACTGTAGCTACTAATAAATTATTTGTTTATATCATTCAAATTACTGGGAAGAGAGTTTATTTATATAGGGCCTTTATCATGGGATAACACTTAAATCAATGTGCAACTTTCAAACATCAACAATAGTTACTAGAAAATACATTGTGCGATGCCTTCTAGGTTCTCATAAAAAAATTAGGTCAGACTATATTTCTCCAGGAAAAAAATATTCATAAACTATCTCTATGGAGTGATAAATCAATTCTCAATTTTTTTCTTGTCACTTGTAAGAAATCCATATGAAACATGGATGTTTATTCTAACGCTGTGGTTCATGATAAGCAAATATAGTTTAGCATAGGGTTTTGATCACTCCAGGAAGACTTAGCATGAACTCCATCACCAACAGTATAATAGGAGCCAAAACTTTGAACACTACAGCTCAAAATGCATTCTCTTTGGTGAACTTAGATATCAGGTAGGTAATGTTCCAGGACTCAATGTGGAGAAGGTACAGTTGTTCACTGCATGTGGCATCCTTCAAGAATTTTTTCTTTTTCCCTTCTCACTTGAATGGGTCCGCCATGCAATCCAAATGCTCCTTGGACTTTTTATGTGATAGAGCTTTACCTCCAGCTCTGGATACCCCTGCTTCTACTTCATAAAACTTGGATAATAGATACACTACACAGCAAGCTTCAGGCTCTTTGTTGAAGCAGGTTCCCAGGAAGCTGTTCCTGAATTGTATCTTGTATAATAAAATGGTAAGTTTAGCCCTTTCAATATGATTTGCAGAATTGTCAAGCCTGAAGAAGACATAGAAACCCTTGAATTTATGAATGTATGATCAGAGCTATTTCTAATATAGTTTGAGAATAAACAAATGTTACTGATTTTAAATTCTCCAATAGATCATCAAAGCATTATATGTAGTTGAGTTTTAAGGGAAAAATCTGTTTAAAGGTATATTTCTTACTTTTCACATCACCAAAACAGAAAGCTGAGTAGAAGCAACTTAAAAGAGTAAGGAAGGGTTCACAGTGGCTCATGGTGCCCAGGGACTTCACAGTCTATTATGGTAGAGAAATTATAGTAATTAAAGTGGCTTCCTCAATTGGCAGATGCATAAGTCAGGGCTGTTCACTGAGACTGAACAGGAAGAACCAACATAACAGGAAGAAACCAGATATAATTCTCCCACGACAGGGTCCCTAATGGTATGAATTCCAAGTTTCAGGTCTCCAAACAGCATTATGGCTGGGGAACAAGTGTGTGAGCACATCGGGAATATTGTACACTCAAAACAGGAGAGGAAGCAATTGTGCTGTGTCTATCCCAGTAACTGCTGTCTGAACTCAGGATGACAGTTTTCTCATAGCCAGGTCTCAGAGATTTCAGGTGGGTCAATGGAAAACCAGCAGGTTCAGTGCACTTTCTGTCTTTGTGGGTTGTTTTACTTTATGCTATGCATTTAAGATGGGAGAGAAAACTTAAGTCCTAATACTTATATAAAGACAATGGATTATATTATCTATTATTTATCTACTTATGTCAATTGATAGAGCTTGGAATTTGTTGTACAATAGATACAAATCCTAAATTTAAGCTGCTTTACAATTTCTCAGCCCCAAGACCTGTATTGACTTATCTTTGTATTTTTATCTGTGGTAATTGGCTCAAATTCCTTACTCATTTAGTCTTTGCTCAAGCCAGTAATGTATACAATGTACTTTTAAAAGTCCACATCAGTACAAAGTTTCTAAAGGAGAATCCCATCCATATGCAGCCCATGTCTTCTTTCTCCAAGTTTCTTCAATAATTTAAAATATTTAACAAGTTACTTTGTAAAATACCCTATCTTGAGATTTTAATAGCATACAAATTATAGATAATAATATATTTCATTATGTCATCTACACACACACACACACACACACACACACACACTATACCTGGTTTAATCATATTGAACCCCATTATACTGGCTTGTACTTTTTAAACACATGTATAGTTATTCCTTTACCTATGAAACTTATGCCCATAAATATCTCAATTTTATAACATTCAGTTTAGCATGCATTACTTCCATTTTTTATTAACTGTGATAGACTGTGGCATGAATTTTGGCAAAATAAGTAGTCAAATCAATCTTGTAGTTTTGTCTTGATTTTGCATCAGATGCAAAGAAACATTAATTACAGAAGTATAACTTTCTAAGCATAGATAATTATACTTATAAATACTACACTATAATATAATATATAGAACATTACCAACATATTATATATCAATCAACATACTTTTAAAAGTCCACATCAATACTAAGTTTATAAAGGAGAATTCCATAAGTATGATGCTCATATATATACAAATTTATTCTTTATGATACAGAGGTTCAGAGTTCACCACATTAACATGGTTTGAAGCTGAGAATTTCTCCACAGCCTGAGGTTGAATGCCTACTCATTAGTGGGTGGTACTTTTCTGGGAGGTTCTAGAAACTATAGAGAGGGAACTTAGAGGGAGGAAGTGTATCACTGAGATGTCGCCCATGGGAGCATATTAGCTTTGGTTCTTTCTGCTTCCTGGTATAGGACAAAATTGTTCTATTCTCTGTGACACTTTCTCTATCATGATGATCTGAAATTGTGGCTAAAGAAAGCCATTCTTCCTTTGAAGTTTCCACTGTTCATGCTTTGGCCATATAGATGTAACTAATACACACTGTATGAACATGACACCATGGCAACAAAGATGCCTCTGTAATTCCATGTAGAATTCTTAATTTGTTGTGTTTATGTTTTTTCAATATAATATCATACTAGGTGTGTGAATGTGTTATAGGTGAAGGTGAAGTTTGAAGTGAGTCAGACTAGATTGGGCGGCACTGAGTAGAGCATCTAATTAAACTCATCTGTCAACCTAAACTTGAGTGTGTAAATTCATTCATTCATTCATTCATTCATTCAACTAACCAGTAAGATAACTATTAAATAAGAACTTAGCCTGGAATATTGGAGATTTTACATGTGTTCAGGCTATATTAATTGAAATTCTCCATTATAAGCCTATCTTTTGTATACCAACAGGTTTCATGTATGTATGTATGTATGTATGTATGTATTAATCATGTATACACTGATACATTTATATATCCATTTATCCATCTATCTATCCATCCATTATTTATCTATTTATCTGTGTATTGATAGACTGAGTGATCAATCTATTTATCACTATCTCTCTCTACAATATTTGTCAAGAAAATTAGCTAATACACTTATATATCCACACAATTTGCTTTCTGAAACCTATAAAGAAAGGCATTGGTATGAATCTGGTTTGCTCTGAAGGCCCAAGAACCAAAGAAGCCAACAGGGTGACTCCCAAGCCCCATGTATTTTAATAGTGGCTCTGGGAACTGCGATCTCCCAGTGTTCAAAGGCAGGAAACTAATGACTTGGTTTTAGAAGCGAGAGAGAGAGAGAAAATTGTCCTTTTCTCCCATTTTGTTTGATCTGGGCCCTCAGCAGATTGTATTATGTCCATCCACATTAGTGAAGATGACTTTTTGTCACCAATTGACTAAATTGTGTCTAACAAGCTACCTGGCTGTACTTTAATTCATTCAAGTGAGAAGGAAGGTGGCCATCCTCCGCTGGGGGTTATCTTTTGAGCTGCAACAGGAGGAACTGCATTCTTGAGCAACTGTTACAGACTATATTCGGTTTTAAGCACCTTGGTGTTAAGCTGTGATTTTGATAAGATATTCCAAATTGTTTGGATATTAGAGGAAAGTGCAGTAAAATTAAGTCGATTTGGGTTATTGTACATCATTTTAGGATAGTGTATATGGCTTAGGCTTTTACATAGAAGATTACAAGAATGAAAATGGACTTCAGAGAAGGAGCACAGGAATGCTCCTGTGCAGCATGAAATGGAAGACAAAGAATTTGGGGATGATCGCCAGTTGCACACTACTATCACACCTTACAGAGGCGTGGGCTGGTGTTTAGTCCAGCCATGTTCCTGTGATTCTGTAACAATACAAGTTTTAGGGGTGTTGGACCCAAACCTGCAGAAATAAGACCTCAGAACAGTGAGGTGTCAAGTGTCGGGGGGGGGGGGGGGCTTGGGATGAAAAATAAAGAGAAAAAAGCAGAAGATGTGACCAGGAGATCATTAATAAACTGATGAGTTACACCAAGCAAGTTTATTTAGAACGACAGCATCATTTATACTATTTGGTTATTATATGTCATTTTAGGACAGCATATATGGTTTAGGCTTTTACATGGAAAATTACAATATTGAAAATAGACTTCAGAAAACAGTGGCTCACTGCTGCTGTTTTACAGCATATTTTGAAAAATATTTTTTCTTGTGGTTGGTAGTAAAGGTTGAAAAATAGCTAAGTCAGACACAGTAGGGGGGAAAAACAAAGACCAAACCAAGCAACAACAATAAAAACCAAAAACCATTCAATGCCTCAGACACAGCTGGCCTAAAAACTAGTAAGGACAGCCCAGGGGGAGAGCCAGGTGCCCAGAAACTGCAGCATTCGCTTCTTTGAGACTCTGGCTCCAGTCCTGGACCAGCTTTGGCAAATCCACTCCTGGACAAGGTTACAAAACTAAAGTTCTATTTGTCCTTTCATCATGTCTCCTGAGAAAAATCTGCGCTTGTCTGCTTTCCTAAAGTTATCGTGAAGAAACTCATGTGCAGCTAATATCAAAACAGATTCACACTTATCATATGCTAAGTATTTTGTAATCATTACCCTTTGTCCCAGTGAACTCACACTAAAGTTAGTGTTTTGTTAACAGCACAAGTGGTACATATTTTGGCTACTTCTATTTTCTTATTAACCTGGAGTTTCATAAGAATTAGTGACTGTGTCATGGAATTTGAATGATTCACCCTTTAAGTCAGGAAATCTTCCTGAAGCTACTACAGATAACCATATACCTGCTGGAAAAATGTCCCCCAGTGATTTATTTTGATCCTTTTATTGACCAATCGTAATCTAACACAAATCCCAAGAATACAATGAAGCACAATGCTGCTAAATGAATCCCCAAGTTCTTTTCTTTATACAGATAGAAGATCTCTTAACCATCATTAGAGAATCTTCCTTCTGCAATTGATTGCAATTCATTCAGCGAGGCACACTTAGTTTGTGCATAGCAGTTAATCAGACACCAGTATTACACCTTCTCTAGGAGGCTCAGAGATCATCTTGGAGTAGGGGCTAGTAAGATGGTAAGAATCAGAAGGAAGAAGTTTCTGTGGCAAAATAGCATTTTCTGGACACAATAAAGCCATGACACCCATAAACTCACAGTAGCTATGACTGCGTGAACATGACTTGTGAAAGATAAAGACAGCCAAGATCTCATGAAATAGGGAGGGGCTCATGAATTTACTCCTAAGCTGAGAAGCTGTTCAATGTTAATGGCTACTGGGGAAGAGAGAATCAGTTTTCTTGTGGGAAGCAGTCCTTGAAAAGCTTCTCATTCTCTTTTAAATAGTGTTACACCTATGTGCATACATGTTACATACAGTGAGTAGACTCTGGATTTTTACAAAAGAAAAAGGACGTGAAGTTGGGAGGCAAAAGTGACAGAGGGTAGAGAAGAGGAATTGGAGGTAGATTTGCTCAAAACACATTTTATGTAAGTATAAAATAATAAAATGAATAGAAAATAGTGCTGAACTTTTTTTTTTACAGATAGCAGTTTGAACTTTTATATATACATACAGGTAAGATTCTCACTAAATAATTGTATTTATTTGGAGACTTAATTGACACATTAAGTAATGCAATAAAGAGAAGTAACATTCTTTTTAATGTCTCAGAACTCTAGCAGTGGTGCCAGGGTTGGTTGATATCACAGTCAATGTGATGTCAAAATAAGGCACTAGCGGGTCAGAGGTGAGTGATATGAGAAAGTTGAAGATGCCTTACTCAATCTCTTAGATACAAAATTCAATCAATGACTTAGGTGGTGAGATAAAGGAGAATGCCTCCCTATAAGCTCATTTATTTGAGCACTCAGTTGGTAGAACTGTTTGGGAAGAATTAGGAGGTGTGTCTTTGTTGGAGGGAGTGTGTCGCTTAAGGTGGACTTTGAGGTCCCACAGGCCTAGCCACTACCAATCATCTCTTTCTTCCTAGGGCTTGTGTCTCAAAATACAATCTCTCATCTCCTACCTCAGCACCATGCCTGCCTGCCTGTCTGCTGCCATGCCTCCTGCCATGATGGTGACAGACTGGACCAATGAGATCTCAAATTAAATGTTTTATTCTACAAGTTGCCTTGGTCATGGTGTTTTGTCACAGTAATAGAAAAGCAACTAGTATAAGTTAGTACCAGCTAGCTCATATGGGGGTGGGAGTAATCTCTTCACTGAATTCCTCTAAACATGTTCTATGTTGTGATAAATTTAAATCTTATCCTTATAATTTTTAACTTTCCGATATTGTTTTCTCCCCCATAAAAGTAAATATTTTGCTCCCTGAATATTATAATTTTCTTTTGAAACTCCATATCAGGATTTATATTGAACATTTGCTAAATAACTACCATTCTCTAGTTTGACCCAGTCTGGCATTGAGACGGGATTTGTTATTAAGCTTATGTTTTGTTTTAATAAACAAAACTAGAAATCTCATTTGAATATCTTTTAAATTTAATCTTGAAATCTTATAATAAGGTTAGACTCCCTGTTTTTAGACTGTGGAAAACCATTAAAATTATCTTATTTCAGTAAATTACTGTAGGAATTTATTTGGAGGCCGCCAATAAGAAATTACCAATGTGTATTTTGACATTCTAAAATGTTTTATTATTTTGTTTTTACAATAGTAGTTCAGGGTTTTATTTGTTTGCTTGTTTTGTTTGTTTTGTTTTTGATTATGCAGAATGCATTCTATTAGATAATACAGCTAAAGATCACTGATTGTGATAAAGTTTGCAGTTGTGGCATAAAATTCTGCAATGCAGTAGAGTCTGATAATTTCTCTTCCTTCCTCCTTCCCTCTCTTTCTCCCTCTATCCCTCCTTCCCTCCCTTTCTCCCTCTATCCTCCCATCCTACCGCCTCTTCCCTCTCTTTGCTCAGCTTCCCTTTCTTTTGTACAGTGCACATCTCAGTTTGAGAACTGATCCTCTGTTGCTCCATGTCCTTTCAGACATGTAACTTAGGCTGACTGTAAACACTCCTAAAGCTGAAAAACCTTCTGCGTTACTTGGGAATCACAGAGAAAGCCTGAACTGAATGCCCCATGGTTTTGCTGCTCCATCTGTATTACTTGCTTCTCCATTTAAGGGAAGCTGCTGAGTCCATTCTTCATATTTCTGCAGCTCCAAATCCTCTATTCTTTCTCAAACATATGCTGTGAAGGGAAAACGTCATGTTATTTTATAATCTATGGATTTTTGTAACAAATCCTGTCCCTCTTTCCCCAAGAATCAGTTTACTACTTTATGCATTTATTTAATATTTGTTATTTTATTTTAATATCAATAAAATTATCCTTCTATATTAATGTAGAATTTAAAATACTTTCCTCCAAGTTAAATTAGATTCCCATATGCATGAATATAAACATATGCATATACATTTTATATGCACATGTTCATACATAAAACATGTCCATATATAATGTAGGTCAAGTATGTAACTGTGTGACTATGATTTCCACTGGAGAGTTTATGTGTAATGTATTGACAAAACTCTGATTCTGACAGATGCTGCTTATGCAAAGAGGACAGTTCTAAATCCATCATAAAAAACCCTGTGCTGTCTATCAAGAAAACTTCATCAAAGTACCTAAGCTCACTGAGCCCTGTGCATTTGTCTGTAAAACTGGACCAATAAAAATAATTTCCTTACAGTTTCTAACTATTCTCTGAGCCTTCTTTTCTGTCTTTCCTATATACATCCTCACTCCCCATCTTCCAGAGGGCTGTTCGATTTTGCACCAGCAGGACTGGTGCACATATATGTAACAATCATACAGAAAAAATCCACAATCCTGAAAAGGGGTGAGAGGAACTGAGAGGAAAGTGACCTAGATTTTAGTTAAAAATAATTGTTAAATAAAGAGCAAAGCAAATTTCCAATTCTATTTTGCTATTCACATATAGAATCCAAACTAACACTACATTGAAGCTGGGGTCAGTTAACAAAATATTACAAAGAGGACTTTGAAGGCATATTTAAATGACACTCCTATTGTTCACAAGTTACTTCTCTAGACACTGTCCAAGAGTTCAGTACCTCTGCCTTGAGCCTTTCGCTCAGCACTTGGTTTTATTCCATGTCAAAATGTCCCATGAGGAATATCCCAGGTTGACAAGACCAACTTTACAATATGTGAACCTTTCAACCTGTCTCTAGTGAGGACCCCTCCTTCTACCCTTGACAGAGGCAGGCAACATAGGATAGTCGTGAGGTGATGCACTTCTGTGACAAAGCAATGCAGATCTCTGAATTGGTGATTCCCAACCCTGTGGGGTCAAGGGGTTCACCTGTAACTGACCAGGGGATTTCTATCTCTTTTTCACTTTATTTCTTTTATTGGATTTTTAAAAATTACTTTTCAAATGTTATCCCCTTTCACAGTATCGCCTCTGAAAACCTGCTATCCCATCCCCCCTCCCCTTGCTTCTGTGAGGATGATCACCCACCTACCTGCCTGCCACTCCCTCCTGCCTCCCAGACCTTGCATTCCTCCTACACTGGGTCATTCAGCCTTCACAGGACCAAGGGGCCTCTCCTCCTATTTATTCGACAAAGCAGTCCTCTACTACATATGCAGAAGGAGTCATGGGTCCCTCCATGTGTACTTTTTGGATGGTGGTTTAGTCCCTGGGAGTTCTGGGGGGTCTGGTTGTTTGATAATGTTGTTCTTCCTGTGGAGTTGCAAACCTCTTCAGCTCCTTCAGTTCTTTCTCTAAATCTTCCATTGGAGACCTTGTTCTCAGTCCAATGGTTGGCTGCAAGCATCTGCATCTGGATTTGTCAGTCTCTGGCATAGCATCTCAGGAGACAGCTATATCAGGCTCCTGTCAGCAAGCACTTCTTGGCATCCACAATATTGTCTGGGTTTGGTGACTATATATGGAATGGATCCCCAGATGGGGCCGTCTCTGGATGGTGTTTCCTTTAGTTTCTGCTCCACACTCTGCCGCTGTATTTCCTCCTGTGATTATCTTGAACCCACCCCATTCTAAGGAGGACTGAAGCATCCACACTTTGGTCTTCTTACTTCTTGAGCTTCATGTGGTCTGTGAATTGTATCTTGGGTATCCCGAGCTTTTGGGATAATATGCACTTATCAGTGAGTGCATACCACATGTGTTCTTTTGTGATTGGGTTACCTTAGCATGATTTCTTCTGTTCTTGTTTTTTGTTTTTCAATGAATTTTCCCCAAAATTTATTGAATATTCTTTGAATTTACATTTCAAATGTTATCCCTTTCCCACAATCTCACTCCCCCTCCCCGTCCCATTGCCTCCATGAAGGTGCTCCCTCTCCCAACTACCCTTTCCTACTTCAGCACCTTGGCATTCCCCTACACTGGGAAAACCAGCCTTCACTGGACCAAAGGCTTCTTTTCCCATTGATGTCAGAAAATACTATCCTCTACGGCCTATGAACCTGGGGCTATGGGTCTTTCCATGGGAACTCATTCTTGGTGTTTAGTCCCTGGGAGCTGTGGTGGGTATGGTTAGTTGATATTTTTGTTCTTCCCATGGGGTTGCAGACCCTTTCAGCTCCTTCAGTCCTTTCTCTAGCTCCTTCATTGGGGTCCCTGTGTTCAGTTTGATGGTTAATCCTCTATCAGTATGGTTCTGGCAAAGCCTCTGAGGATCAGCCTTCTTAGCATCAGCAATAGTGCTTGGGTTTATTGGGTGCACATGGGGTATATCCCCAGGTGTGGCAGTCTCTGGATGATCTTTTCTCCAATCCCTGCTTCTCTATTTGTCCCTTTAATTCTTCCCATGAATGTTTTGTTCTTCCTTCTAAGAAAGGCTATGGCATCCACTTTTTGGTCTTCCTTCTCTTTGAGCTTCATAAGTTCTGTGAATGGTTTTTTGGGTATTCTGAGCTTTTGGACTAGTATCCACTTATAAATGAGTACATACCATGAGTGTTCTTTTGTGACTGGGTTTCCTCACTCAGGATGATAGTTTAAAGTTCCATCAGTTTGCCCAGGAATTTCATGAAGTCATTGTTTTTGTTAGCTGAGTAGTACTCCATTGTGTATATGTACCACAATTTCTGTATCCATTCTTCTGTTGAAGGACATCTGAGTTTTTTTCCTGCTTCTGGCTATTATAAATAAGGCTGCTATGACCAAGGTTGAATATCTGGCCTTGTTAGATGTTGGGGCTTCTTTTGGGTATATGCCCAGTTCCAGCCATTTGCCTAAGAAATTCATGAAATCAGTCATTGTTTTTAAAAAGGTGAGTAGTACTCCATTTTGTAAATGTACCACATTTTCTGTATCCATTCCTCTGTTGAAGGACATCTGGGTTCTATGCAGCTTCTGGCTATTATAAATAAGGCTGCTATGAACCTAGTAGAGCATGTGTCCTTGTTACATGTTGGAACATCTTTTGGGTAAATGCCAAGGATGGTATAGCTGGGTCCTCAGGTAGTATTATGTCCAATTTTCTGAGGAACCACCAGACTGATTTTCAGAGTGGTTGTACCAGCTTGTAATTTCACCAACAATGGAGGAGTGTTCTTTCTCCACATCCTCACCAGTATCTGCTGTCACCAGGGCTCTTGTTCTTAGCCATTTGACTGGTGTGAGGTAGAGTCTTGGGCTTGTTTTGATTTACATGTTCTTGATGACTAAGGATGTTGAACATTTCATTAGGTGGTTCTCAGCCATTCAATATTCCTTAGCTGAGAATTCTCTGTTTATCTCTGTACTACATTTTAAATAGGGTTATTTGGTTCCCTCAAGTCCAAGTAGATCAAGGGATCACTCCTGTGTTTGGCAAATCCTATCCCAGAGAAGCATTTATGCTGTGTAGCAGTAAACATTTTAGCATCATGTATGATGATGTTATTGATTATTACATTGGCTTATGCATTAAGACTACTGACCTCTTTGGGGAAGATCAATTCACATTCATTCATAGTCAAATATACAGGTATTTAGAAATGATAAATTTGATATGAATGAAGTTTGTGATGTCTATGTAATAGGAAAAATAATATAGCCCATTTTAATAAAAAATTCTACCATTATACTCTTTATGATATACCTTTCTTCAGTATCTGATTAGGTATTGGCCTGGCTTCCACTCTACCTATTATCCATAGGGTATTACAGAGTTATGGTCATATATATTGGTTTCTTGACATTATTATAAAAGTATTGATTTTGATTTTTATGTTCCTAATTATGGACTACTATATGTGTATCTTTAAAAAGAGTAAAAGTATCAGAAATTTAATACGGTGTTATATGGTTGAACTTTAAGAATAATTTCAGAACATGTTTGGACAGTTTTATAATCCTACAGTTAAAAAAACATGACATCTGAAAAAATTAATATTCTTTCCCATTGTTGCAAATTTCTTTGGAAATTGCTAAAGGCCATGCTGAGCACTCTAAGTGATCAACCCACTTTTCTCTGTATTTAACCTGCTATCTCCTAAACTTGTATTATCAGCAAAATTTCAGCTTCCTTACAGGAACATTTGGCATCATTTTTTTCTTCTAAAGAAAACTTAGATCACTGCTCAGCCTTTTGGCTAAGATTAAGTGTGACTCTTTTGGTTATTTAAACAAAACATGTGGTAACTCTTCAAACAGTGGGCAGAAAATAACTGATGGGCATTATTATTGGTTTACTTTACATTTTTGAATGGCAATATGGATTTTGAACTTTCTGTTACACGTGTAATCATCCTTTGTTTTGCTTCTATCTTCGCATATACCTTCGTGTTTAGCTTTTTCCTTACCCAGGCACAGTGTTCCAGGTAGACAATGATGCAAAGAGGGACCCTGGATGCAGGTAATGCTTATCCTCACTGGAAGCCTCCCTCACCTGGTCACTTCACATCTGTTTGTTACAGTTTCATGAGCAGACTATGCATGAATCCTTTTAGTGGTTGTTCTATCTTCTCCAGCTGATGGGCACACTATAGTTAGCTGTGTGCCTCCTTAGTAAGAGAGGAACACTACACTGTGTGCTATGCTTCCTCCCTTGCCATTGAATAGTCACATTTTGAGCTCTCTTATACTTTTGGTCCTAAGGACCATCAAAATGGCTCAGAGAGCAAAGAAACTTGCCTCAAATTCAAACATGACTTTGATTCCCTAGGTCCTGCAGTAGGAGAGAACTGACTCACTTAATCTATCTTCTGAGTTACACACACATTCCTGTGCATGGATGTGCCCCACCAATATTAAACAAAACAACAAAAAGTCAAAGATTAGGGTTAAATGCATGCATCCTAGGCTAACCTCACAAAGGAAAATTATTTTTAAGTTATGTTATTGAACATTATTTTTCACAAGGGAAGTTCTGCATATGGTTATCATTTTAATTGATAACTTTTAGGTAATCGATAGTGCCCTCCATAACTTGAGTGGGTCTCATTTGCTTACTTGAGCAATTAGGAAAAGAGCAGCCTTCATTAAGCTAAAGGGAATCTGCAACAGACAACTATTAGATGTAAATGCAATGCTGACATTTCCCCCAGGCCTCAGTGTGATGACACTGACCCACATTTGTAGATTTGGGCATTCTAGTCTCCAAAATGATATGAGTGAGTTTATGAAAATAAATCCTTCTCAGTTCACACATACGCAGCCTATTGACCTACTTCTCTAGAGAATTCTAACATAGTCACTAACATAAGGGTCATCTTTCATGCTCAGAAGCTCTTGGTAGAATCTTCAACCAGATGCTACCTAATCTGTCAGTTTTATTGATGTTATAACCTTGATATAGAACCTCAGAGACAAAGGCATTCTAAGAACAAGTGAAAGGACAAACTTTTTGGCTATAACGGCCTATGCATGAAGACATTTTGTTTCTTCTGGAATTGGGGGATTCACTAAGTTATAAGTAGAGTGGACATCAGATGGAAAACGTTTTCTGTAATATTTTTACATCCTTAAATTTTGCTGAAATGTCAACATACTTTACACAATTTATTTGATGCCAGAACACTGAGAAAGAGTATGTTTTGTAGAAGACTAATGTCTTGCATTGGCCATCCTAGAGCAGAGGTCTGGCCTCACTGTCTTACTTTATGTCCATGGCAGCAGGAGAAGAACCTGAACCATGGCCGAGTCTCTAAAGAGGAGTTCAAGATTCTCAACCCTTGAATTTCAGGCCAGTAAGTGGAGCAGTGATTGTCACAATATGAAAGCTCCGGCTGCCATAGCTCATGAGGTCGTTAGGGCTGCTAAGTGTAACTCCTCAGGACCTCACTTGCTGGAGTCTGACATTATGGAATGCAGCTTTGAGGTCTACCTATCCTCACAGCATCCAATGCCATTTGGACAAAGCAGAGAGCTTTGTACTGAGTCTTCTTTCTTTCACCCAGTTTCCACTGCTGCCATAGCAAGTTCAATTCTGCCTCATTCTTCTCAGTTTATCAAAGGTGTTTGGGAATTTATTGTCAAATTTGGGAGAAAAATAACAGTGCTGCTTATGACCACCCTGTCCCAGATAATGTGTGAATTCTTTATTTCTCTATTTAATGCCATAAAATTATAGAGTTGGACCTTCAATGTATGGCTAACTCCTTTACCAGAGTTTATCCTATTATGGTAAACTCAGAAAAAAATATCTTTCCTCAAACTGATCAATGTTAGAGATATTTATAATTTTCTATGGTTGAACTAAACCCATAATTTGTTATTTAATCCAGGGACTAATATAAAACATGGATGTAGTTTTGTTATTTAACTGCACACCAGATAGCTTCAGGTATGGGTAAGCCAAACCGATTTCAGATACAGCACTTCTGGCATATTGTTTATAAAGCCAAAAATTTCAATGCATCGACTTCTCTGTTTTCTAGGACACTGAAATATGGAATGAACCATGTCAACTTGTGATTAAAAAGACTCAGTGCCACACACATAACACGGCTGACCAATGCCCCTCTTGTAAACACAATGAATCACTCGGAACTTTAAGTCAAGAGTATAGAAAACATGTGTAGATCAATCAGCAATGTTACAGGACAATCAATCCTTCTCTATGGCTTGCGTTTACAAATAAAAATACACCCAGAGACAGTTATAGCTATTTCTTGATCACCTCACAAAGATGGAACTGAACAGCTGCACCAGAGACTATATGGCTCACCAGATGGCCTGACTGGTTAAGCCAATGTTTTCTAATCTTTACTAGGTGGAAAAATAAATAAATAAATGACTCTCTGAATGATTGGCACTGTTTGTATGGGTAAATAAAAGAATCAGGCTAGAGAGACCAACCATCATGTTGGTCAAGAGTCCTAACTGGTTTTTCTTCCAGAGGCTCTGTGTTCTGTTTCCAGCACTCATAAGTGAGCTCACAAGCTGTCACTCCAACTACAGAGAATCCCTCTACTGGCCTCTGTGGGAACTGCACATACGTGAATGCATGCTGGCAAAACATGGTAAAATTAAAAATACATCTATAAAATAAATTAGCATGAGCAACTCACTGAGTAAATGGATAAATGAAAACATTGGGAGAAATATCAAAAAAAAAGTGGTATGAGAGTAAGGAAACAGGAAAGGAAGACCATAATCAACCTGTTTGCTATTGGTAGCAGAGTACAGTTATGTTATAGATCTATAAAACCATGACATCTACACTAGGGAGTTTCTGCCACTAGTTTAAGCAAAGAGCCTTGGAAATGAACTCTCCAAGGGTTTAGTTTGTTTTCTTTTGCTTTGCTTTGCTTTTTTAGTGGAACCTGGTAATACTGACCAACAAATGATGTTCAATTACTTTGTCCTAGACAATGCATGGCTTTATTATTTTTTTTATTCTGACAAATTGTGGGGTTTACCCGAGAAATCATTTACAAATGTCCCTACTGAGATTTTCTTATTGCAACTAGTACATTTCTCTTTAAATATTAGCTTCCTCCCTTTTATCCCCTGAAAAAGTAAACTAAGCAATAATCATTCCCTCACAGCTTGATTCTCCATAAAACGCTAGACTCTTACCAGTTCTTAGAAACAGTTGTAAATTTGACTTCACAATCCAATGTAACCTTAATAGCAACTCCGCATGAAGCGGCTTTAATTGGAACTGAGAATGTAGTCTCTGAAATTGAACATGGCTTCTCAGTTTAGTTTTGTCCCTAGAAAAACTGAAAACATTTTGATGTTATCAGAAAGAAAAGAAAGTATCTATGTAAATGGGAACAGAGCAGGCATTGCTTCTTAACAGTCTTGTGAGACACTATCGCCTAGAAAAATGGTTTTCAGAGGGAACTAATTTTTTTTTCTGAAATGTAATTTTGTTAATGGACATTGTTACATTAATCAGAGAGGATAATGGAAGGGGGCAGGTGGATGAGGTCAAAGGTCAGGTACATTGTGGGATATTCATTGACTTTAGGTGAATTAAAGGTACTTTCTTATCAGTTAAATGGAGAGTGTTATGCCAGATTTTATCAAGAGTTTGCAAAAATTAGTAAATAAGATAATTGATAAAAGCAGTCACTACAGAATTTGACACATAATACATCATAATAGTTGTATTTTATTATTTGAAATATCTTGTATGTCTCCACAGATGAGCAAGTTGCCTCCAAAGAAGTAGGAAGGAAGCAAGGAGTGAGGGCTTTGTTGAGACCTGATCTGAGAAGAAATGGCACTCATAGATTTTGTTGTCTGTTAGCTACTGTGGAGTAGATGGAGCTAGATTTCCTCGGGCAGGAGGGAGCACAAAACAAGTCAAAACATCAGTGGTAACTTTCTAGAAAACAGGCATCTGAGCAGTCAGGAGCAAGGTCCCTAAGAGCCAGGGGACAGGAAAAAGTGAAGACTCTGTACTCACTGTGACACCAAGGTAGTGTGTTCTTGGCAGATCTTGGGGACACATTCCATCAGAGAAATGGAGGTTAAAATTCTAGTTGACTGAGAGAAATTTTCAGAGAAGCGTACTGGAGATGAGGATGGAGTTGTTCTGCCTTCAACAAAACTGTATTCGATGTAGGAAAAAGGACTCGTTGGGACAGGTGTAAATGTGAACTCATTCAGAGTGAAGGCAGGGTTGAGAGTCGGATGGAATTCCAGCACCTAGAGAAGGAAGGCAGACACAGTATCACATCCTTATCCAACATATTGTCTGGTGCTGATACCAGCGGGCAAAGGGGAAGTCTGTTCTCTCCACTGGACGGCCCCTGGGCTTGTCAACCACTCTCCAGAGCCAGGTCCCATTCCCAGGATTAGTTGGTCAACACAAAAGTTGAGTCCTAACCAGGAGTCACTTTCTGAGAGAACCCCTTTAAAGGTCTTCTCAATTTTTCTAAAATGTATTTCTGTCTCCTAATGCTGAGTTATAAAGGAGCCTTAATCTATTGCCATGGTACCTGCACTTCCGGCCCCATCACTAACCAGCAGGAAATAATAGTGCACTCTCCAGTAGCTCAAACCTTCTCAAGCAATTTTGAGTCTTATAACACTTCACAGCTTTTTAAAGACTCCTGGTGTTAGATCAGTCTCTTTTCCATTCCTAGACCCCTTTGCCCTCTCTAGTTACCTTGGTGCATCCCTCCTTCCTCCAGGTATTGGCTTTGACCTGGGATAGTCTTTGACCATACATTTTGCTCTTGATCCCTTCTGCATACTTCTAGAGCTCTCTTGCTTTGCCTTTGGTTAACTTGAGTGTGTATCCTCTCAGGATGTCCACAGTACTCTGTGGGTTCAATTCTTGTTTTCCAGAGTCCACAACAAAGTGGAGGCACAGAAGATAGGTGTTGGTGACACAAATGAGTGTTCAGCTCAGGGTTGAAGTCACTCTTTGAATGGGAAGGGGTATTTTGATCTTTTTGAGCTCTTAGAAAATGTTGGACACGAATGAGATATTAAGGAAGCTTTTAAGCATCTTTAGACAATAAATGAGAAAATGTTCGTACTGATTGGTGCCTACGTGAGGGAAGCTGTTGCTTTTAAAAGTGGTTACTCAATGAAGATGATTCTTCAGAGATGGATTGCCTTACTTACATGAGGATGCCGGCCCTTCTGGTGGTGCCTCTGGATATTAGTCAAGACCCTTTATCTCAGTCTGCAAAAGTTTTTTAAGGTCTTGCCATTATTAGCCTTAGAACTACCTAGGTATGATATTTGTTTTGTTTGAAAATCTCCTAAGTTAAACAATTTAAATGGTGTAGAAATATTGTGTATGGGATGTTTAGGGGAAAATAGGACTAGAAATAGATATCTAAGACATATTTGAGCAGAAAGATCTTTCATAATAACTCTTATAAGTAATATTTCAATCAAAAATTTGGGAGGGCATATTTAAAAGTTTGAAAAAAATATGGTATTTTCTCCTATGTTGAGAAGTAAGAAACACATAAATCTAAAGTTCAGTGGATGAAATTTGGACCTGGAGTTCTCTGTGATACAGGCCCAAAGGAACCCTGGTGCTACAACTTTGTTTACAAATGAATAACTTGGTTTTCTTTGGGATTAGAGAAAAGGGCTCATTCCATTTCTGATGTAATAAATTGAAGACAGCTGTTTCCCCAGTAGGTAGCGCCTCTTTGTGCCCTGCCAATGCTATGGACTGAGAGACTCGGAGCTGGGAAATATCTATAGGAGTTCTTGATCATTCCAATAAAACAGGATGTGGGCCTCAAATATTTAGGTTTGGTTTGTTTAGTTCTGATGTTTTAAATTTTAAAGATTGGAAAGGTTTTTCAGAAGGTCTTTCTAATTTGTCTTTTGTTTTCCTGGTTGTATTAAGAAGCAAAAATAATGTGGTTTTCATCAGATTTATACGAGTCAAGATTGAACTGGGAAAAGGTTCATGTATTCCAATGGCAAAGGTTCTGAGTTTCATTGAGAATGTTTATGTTCAAATGGTCACTCTCCTGAGGAGGTTTGCTGGCTGCAAAGCAAATGCTAGTGCTGTTTGGTCTATGCAAATATTTAATCACCAATCCACTGCATGACTCCATGGAGACTGAACTGAAGTTATTTATTACCAACCTAATGTGGCCAGTAGTTTGATTATGTATCTAAATTTTACATAAGACATTTAAGTCTGTTCCTCTCCCTGAACCCATAAGATCTTTAAAACAATATGACAGCTTATGATTTTGCAATGCTGTGTATAACATTTGTACAGAAAGCATTCACCCCCAAAGTTCCAAAATCTGTGCCTACATAGCCCTCAAGTTTATGCAAACTCCACAGTCTAGCTCTCCAATTAATCTGGCTTTAACTTTTAGAATTTATTTTTCACACACACACACATGCTTGCACATATATACATGCACAAACATAGAATACATACAATAGCACATACACACATACATAAACATACATACACACAAACATATACACATATATACAACCATACAAACATATATATCCAAATAATTGAACATACACATATGCACAAAACACACACAAACACACACACATATACACTCAGATATTCAAACTCTTAAATAAACGAGCTTTATAAAACACACTGGAGTCTAACATTTACTCTGCACATCCCTTTTTAGTATAGTCTCAGATTCACGAAGGAGTTTTAAGTGAAGAAAAGGGTTTTTTTGGTTTTTTGTTTGTTTGTTTGTTTTTGTTGTTTTTTTTTCCTGAGGCACTAGAAAGGACTCTGCAATCTGATATCTGAACATCTTTGGGAATATAAATGCATTTCCCAAATGTAAGAATGTTCTCTACATAACCATGGCATCAGGATGAATAGGGAAAGTCCCAATGTACAGTCCACCACCTCATTATCATGCCGACCTGAGCCTCTGTTTCCTGATGGTAGCGTGGGGATGTGGCAGGTGTGGAGGAGCTCATTCTGAATCAGGCTTTTCCTTTAGTTTGTAAATCTCTTTATTCTTCCCATCTGGGATCTTTCCCATCTTTGCCATTAGTGTTTGTTATTTTTGAAAACTACAGGCCAATTTTTGTTGTTGAAGTTGTAAAATGTCCACTTTGATTTGCCTTGTGTTTCCCTGAGATTAGACACAGCTTATCCATCTGTGGTAGGAATATGGCTCATTGTATGCGAGTCAAATGCACTTCCCTCCAACCCTCTGATAGTGTTCATATTGTTTATTTGCTCTTGTAACCATCACCCTGCTTTCACCAACAGTGAGTTTATTGTTTCTTTTACTATTATTAAGAACTTCTGAAATGAAGCGCCTATTCTGTTCCTGCTCAAACTTTGTTAATTTAATTATATTTTTATAGGTTTTTCAAACTCATCATGTTATTTATGCTTGTGCTCAAATTATCTCCAATTTAGCTTCAGGGAGTCATTCAAGCTGGCTTCTCTCTTATTACTATATGTCCCCATTATTTTATGAGTACTTCTAAGATATATTCCATAACAGAAAGTACCAGGCTCATCTTGTACTTCTCTGGACAATTCCTGAATTCAATGATTTTTTTTTTTTTCAGAAAAAAAAAACCTGTAGAACTTGAGTCCTGGGTCTTGGTTGCTTGCGTGAGAAGGTGGCTTTCCAGTGATGTTTTCTGTTGACCTAGCTAGGAATTTCTGTATGTGCATACATGTTGGGATATGTATATCTGTTCTAGGTTGTATTTATTTCTTTATCATGCCTGTATCTGTGCTCTGACTTTCCCATTGAACATCTCCCACACAAACACCCTCTTTACTCCATGACACCAAGTAATTTGTGCCAGACCACATTATCAGGTGGATTCCTCATAAACTCTTATGAATTATCTCTATAGTATAAACTGTGTTTGTACACAGTGGGTCTCTACACATCCTGTCAAACAATCATTATGCCTAGAGGCTTTTTATCTTCTACACAAATGAACTTGGAACTTAAATATTCAAGAATGAAAGAGAAAGAGAGGAGGAGGCTAGTTTTGTGTCAACTTGACACAGCTGGAATTATCACAGAGAACATAGCCTCAGTTGAGAAAATGCCTCCATGAGATTCAGCTGTAAGGCATTTTCTCAACTAGTGATCAAGGGGGGAGGGCCCAGCCCATTGTGGGTGGTGCCGTCCCTGGGATGGTAACCTGGGTTCTATAAGAAAGCAGGTTGAGCAAACCAGGGGAAACAAGTCAATAAGTAACATCCCTTTATGGTCTCTGCATCGGCTCCTGCTTTCTGACCTGCTTGGGGTCCAGTCCTGACTTCCTTTGGTAATAAACAGTAATATGGAAGTGTAAGCTGAATAAACCCTTTGCTCCCAAACTTGCTTCTTGGTCGTGATATTTGTGTAGGAATAGAAACCCTGACTAAGACAAGGTGTAAGTTCAGGTACTCCAAAACAGAAAAAACAAGATAAAATTAAATATTAAAGAATGTATTATGGGAGTTGGTTATGCATGTGAGAACACGGGGAGAAGCCAAGGCTGGCTGGGAGAATCATTGGATCATGACATTTGTCATAAGGATAAGAAGGAGAAGAAATATCTGATAGTTATTTGGAATCTGGTGCAAACAAAAATAATGTATAGTTTTCTAGAAATTGTCAATTGGAAGTAGCTAAGTCTTATTTTTTTATTTTTTTTATTTTTTGAGCTACGGGCATGGGTTCACATTCTGACGATGCTCAATGTTATGGAAACTGGCTTTACCATAAACCAAATGATAGATTCCAGAATGCTGTAACGTCCATGACCATTAGAAGCCACACAGTTGGAGATCTGGAAACCATATTCCAATAGCCATTATCTTAAACATTCTATTGTTGTAATTTTATTTCTAACTTTAAAAAAAAAGTATCTTTTATTTGCTTTAACTATGATCTTGATGCAGCCGAGAGTTCCTTGAAAAGGTATTATCAGTAGAGGAATTTCTCAGATTACATTGACTTTTGAGAACATCTGTGAAGAAGTCTTGGCTGTTAATTGATATGGGAGGGTTCAGCCCCCTGTAGGTGGCACTATTTCTTGGACAGGAGGTCCTGAAATATCTGAGAAAGCTAGCTAGATATGGGTGTGTGATCAAGCCAGAAAGTGGTGTTCCTCCATGGTTTCTGCTTCAAGATCCACTTGAGTTCCTTCCCTGACCGCCCTCAGTGATTGACTCTAACCTTTTGCATCCCCTAAATTGTTTTTCTTATATTTTTTGTTTTTTAACCACAGCAACAGAAATCAAACTAGAGCCATCTCCGGTGTTTGGCTTTTGACGGAGTCAATGCTTGACTTGTATACTAGGCCATTTGGTTTGTAGCATTTGGTGCAACAGCTCTAGCAAATTCATGGAGCTTTTCCTTCCATAATCAGTTTTATAAGCCACTTGTCTAGTGTAATTTCAGGCATTTTAAACTTTCCACAGGAGTGATTCACATCCACATAGCCTTTCTCTAAAATGCTCCTCTGCTGGTTGGCTTCGAGATGGCTATTGCATTATTTCCTGTCCTCAGTTTCTGTCTCTTCATTTCTATTGGCTTTTTGCCTGTTTAGCCCCAGCTCTGTATCACAATCCAGATGTGTCCTCAGAGGAAAGCCACAGCAGGAAGAGGCTCTTCCCACTTGTTTCCCTTCTGTCTGGTTCAACAACTCCATTTTCTCCTATCTTTACTGGAAAAGAGCTGTTTTATAACATTTCTTCTATTTTTTTTAAGCTAATGGGATTTTTTTTTCATGATAAACAGTAAGTTTTCCATTTGCTCCATTATAGAGTCTAGTTTCATTGGATATGGAAGAGGCCTTATGGTTGTGTTTGTTAATTTACTTTGAGTTTCAATAACAGGCATAGATTTATTTTCTAAATTTTGTGTATTTTCAACAAATATAAAACTTTCCAATTTCTTGCTCAAGATGGAGAAGCCTTTTCTTATAGTATAAATGATAATGACACAAGTAGTCATCAAACAGTTATGGATGCAAAGACAGGTTTCAGACGTTAGGTAGTTTGTAAAATATAATCATAGAAATTGTAAGAAATTTTGTAATTTTCTCTTTATTTACCAGTAAAAATGTGATTTTTCTCCAGTTCTCATTCAAATAAAAACAGCTTGATTAAAATGGATTAAATGATCTCATTGATTAATATAATCAATAGTATATTGAAATATAGTATTTAAATATATAACCAATATATAAGCCAATATAATACAATACAATATAATATAATATACCATTGATAAAGTGGTCTCAAATGGAATTATCCCATCACCAAAGGTAACCCTGACATTATAGAAGTTTGCTTTCTTTTGCCCGGAAATTCCTTGATCTAGGAATTGATCTTACTACAGACACATATTACAGAGATAGGCAAAAACCTACCAATGCTTAGGAAAACAAAGGTAAAACATTTTAATGCCTATTTTTCTTGATACAAAACAGTAGACTCAGGTTTGAGAGATGTGTCAGTAGTTAAGAGCACTAACTGCTCTTTCAGAGGGCCCCAGTAACCACATGGTGGCTCACAACCATCTGTAATGGGATCTGATGCCCTCTTCTGGTGTGTCTGAAGATACCAACAATATACTCACATACATAAATAAATCTTAAAAAAAAAAAAAAAAAAAAAAAAAACCCAGTAGACTCCAGATAACACAGAGACACATGAATTAAATATTACTAAGGAAACAAATTCCAGATTACTCTTCAGCTGTTACCTGACTGAAACAGTTTCAGTATCTACCACATGTCAACTGTCTATGTTACTCAACATCAGATTCCATCACCATCATCACCAGTGACAGACTTTGACAGAAAATAGAGTAGTTGCACTAAGCCTAAAAGCTCAGACACCACTCAGATGCCAGGCAAAACTGAACCCAGGGCTCAGCTGGACCCTGTGCAACAAAGGATGCTGTACAAGTGGACGATGTCTCTGGTGCTTCTATTACAAGACATGGGTCAACTAGGATTCAAGAATTGCTGTCAAAGAGGACCCTGAGATTAATGCATCTAGAATAAATAATAGTTGATCAGAATACAAGAAGTCATATTTGTGAAGAAAAGCTTGCCAAACACAAAGTTGAAAACACAAAACTCAATAACCTAAGTTAGAATGCATTTATCTGCTCATAGGCTGAAAACTGACATTTTAAAATGTGTACTGTTTTCATGTTCATACGCCGTGTGATCTATCTTCAAATTATAACGTAACAAACACAATTTTTGCGAGGAAGTCTAACTTAAAGAAAATGTTCAAGATTTGATTGGTGCGAGAGTGTAACCAATCAGGATTTCTACCTTAATTTTTTTTTTAATCACAGGATGCTGTTCCTCCTAGTTGAGATATGTAAAGTGTCTATGGGCATCAACAGCAGAACCCGTGTTCAATAACATGTCAGTAATACTTTTATATAAACTCCTTAGGCAAACTTCAGTTTGCCATATTCAGGCTTCTGGATTCTCAACCAAATAATTCTTGATTCTTAAAAGATTGTAGTAAAGATGAAATTAATCGATAGAAATATCTGAAATATAGTAAGCAATATAAAGACACTTGTTGGTACTGTTAAGTTGTTGGCAGAAATGATTCAACGGAGACAGAAAAACAGGAGGACCTGTACATTGAAGCAAAGTGGGTAGAGACAGTCCAAAGGAATCCTGGTACTGAGGGGAAACGCTGGGCTTGAAGAGAAACATGGCAATGCATGAGGGTGCAATTTGAAGAAATAACATTTTTTATTTATATATTTATATATATATATGCATGCACACACAAACACACACACACACACACACATATGCTCAAATTATCACAATTGTAACTAACTTTCAAGAGCATGGCATCCCAGTGTTGGTGAAATCCCTATGCTCAAAAATATTTTATTATTTTTTTTCCTTCTTCACTTGTGGTTACTCTAATGCTCTTAAGAGACGATTCATAGCGAACAGTATTTTCATCCTGGGAATTGTGGAGGGATATGGAGATATTGTTCATATAATTTTTGGAGAATTTCTTATTAAATGAGAACTGGATGTTTTTTCCTTCACACTTAGTGATCCTTTCTTAGTGTGGCTTGAGACTGGATGTTTAAATCAAGGGTCCTGTTGCCTCAGAGAACCACAATCCCTTTAATATTTACTTCCAAAGACCACATTTGAAGACAGTCTTAGAGATAAGTCCTGATCCACAGTGAAAAATCCTGAGTATATTAAAAATGGTGAAACCTTATTTGACTTTAATGGGAACTATTGAAAATCCAGGAAATGTTGCTTTCACCCATGAGTAGCCCACGTAATTCTCATTTTCTTTTATGATACACTTTCTAGCAGATATGTATTTTTTACCTTACAGGATAAAAGACACAAATGATATTTTGAAAATAGTCCTCATGAGATCTTAATGGAAAGGCAGAGAGCAAATGAGACCGTTTGTCTGTTCTTCATGGCGTTCCTGACTCTATTTTGTTATGGAGAGAAAGGTCGGTCTCCAACTAGATTCTGTACCTTTATTTCAAGAGCTCGAGCACTTCTGACCAAGGCATCACTGGCAGACATTGCAGCTTTGATTAATGTTTTCATGATGGATTTAGATTCTTGAGCAGTTAAGTTGAAGTGTCTGTGGTAGCATTTCTTATTTATTTTCTGTCTACATCTAGTTGAAATTTAAATAAATAATATAGTCATCTATCGGGGTATGTTTCTATAGAGATTCGAATTACAGAAACAAATCTACAAATCATTCTTCCTGACAATAAACATAATATCTTCTGCATGCAGCTGCTTACGATCACAATGTACAGCAATGAACAGTAGAGGAAGATTTAGTAAACACGGACACAGCCATGGATCAGTTGAAGAGTGTAGATCTTCCATTAGCCTACATTCGAATGTAAAAATTCAAATTAGATATTTCTGTTTTGTTTGTGAACAGTAGAAAGGGAAAGGAAATGCATGCTTATTGCGTGTGTGTGACATGTATGCATGTATGCATGTGGATGCACATACCTGTACATGTAGGTGCAGAGACCAAAGAAAAGCATAAGTGTCCTGTTTTATTGTTCTGTCCTGCTCTCTCATTTCATTGGGACAGTTCGTGTCACTGAGCCTGGAGGTGCCCTGGTCACAGAGATCCTCCTGGCTAATTTTCTCCACAGCACTGGAGTTAGAGGCATGTGTGTTAGAATAGGTGGTGCAGTCCCTGACAAATCACATCATGTGGCAGGTCTCACGGGGGGAGGTTTATTGGGAGAGGGCCAGAGGTAGCCCCTGGAAGGAAAGAAGAGGAAAGTGGATAGAGAAGATGAGTCTTTTACCCACCAATGTGCAGAGGGATGTGTGGCAGGGCCACAGCACATGTGAAAAGGGATAGATGCAGGAGCAGTGCTTTTCCCTGGAGGTGATGTATCTCATTGCTTGGTCCAGGGGCTGCTAGCTGTCCACAGATGTGCCTGATGCTAACACTCCTCACTTTTTCATACAATAAAGAGAAGAAAAAGGGGGTAGGGGTGATGGTAAGGCAGGAATAGGGGCATCAGATCTCTTAAATGGCTTCCTGCTGTCTAGGGGCATCATCAGTTTTGGGTCTTAGCTGATTCTAACCATCAGGGTTCATTCAATAGTCATTCACATCAGGCTTCTCTGTGGATAGCAGTTGGTAATCCTGTAGATGGGACTGATAGTTTGGTTCGAATGTCTTTTTGAATTTGTCCTTGGAAGAATGTGAAGATGAGGTTTATGAGGCAGGGAGCAAACAGTAAAGTCAGAAAAATGTGAAGAATGGGAGGTTGGGAAAGGCAGTATCCACTTCCACATAGGGTTTTCAAAAACCCAGGCATTAGTGGCCTCATACCGTTACCTGCATTTCTTGACATCTGATTGTAGCTGCTGGATTTTGCTTCTCACTATTCCAGATGTAGAAGCAGCATTTTTCTTGGAAGAAAAGGCAAAGACCACCATCTTTAGCTGTAAGAACATCTTGTCCCCATTGTTTCTGAAGCACTGCTGCTGCCAGGGAACCGATCAGATTTTGGAGGGTGACCATGGTTTGGCCCACCTCTTGAAGACCATTGTCAAGCTGGGAAGACAACTAATTGTATAATGTTGGAGAGATCACCAGCCCTGCTGTTCTGGTACCAATACATATAGTTATTCTCACAGCAACCAGGAGTAGCATGACTTGAACTTCCCTCTTCTTATGTTGGGCAGATACTGAGTCTACAACAGGGATTCGTAGAGACTCCACTCTGTGCATTATTCCTAGTTTGGTGAAAAGGAACATGAATAAGCAAACTCCTGACCAGTTGGCAGGTAGGAAATGATATACCTGAGTGCCACAGAGAATTGATGTGTTCTGGACCATAGGGCACTGTGGCAGAGATGAGGTATCAAGGGTTATGTTTCTGCTGCAATCTAGGGAGCTTAGCATTCCTACAGAACATGTCTCAGATGTCTTAAAGATAGTCTGCTGTGCCCAAAAGAGTGATAGAGAAAAGATATGGGGTCATGGCAACACCAGAGTCAGGGAAACTGATGAAAGTGAAGTAAGGTTGCCTGACAGGGTCACTGGAGAAGTTGTAAGTGACAATTGCAAGTTAATTCCAGGGGGAACACATAACCAGCAATCTTTAAAATGACCAGGTTGGATGACATTAAGGAGTTGGTAGGCTGAGGTCAGGGTCTGAAGCAGAAGGTGGAATGACAGCTTAGTATCATTTATGTGTGCTGTGGGAGATGTCAAGATGACCTTGGAGGAGCATTTGATCACTTCTATCTTTCTGATTTCTAGAGGTTGGAGAATTGAGTCATATTTTCTCTGGATGTGAATAGTACTTATTGGGAACCCAGATTGGTTTTTGTGGTATAGAGTACCAACAATACCTGTTTCCCACCTGGGATTCCATGGGTCTTTAATATAGAAGAAGAGGGTCTTGTATCATTGATAGAGGAGGTGATTGGTCTGTGATACTAACATGTGTATAAGGCAAGATCAATATGGCAGCACCAATATTCATCTGGCCATTTTTTACAACCATTTTTCATCAGATCAAAAAGGAAGCAAACAAAGAAGTCATAATATTTAGATGGAATGGTAGATATAGGAATGACAGGAACTTGGATTGGCTCCTGGCATCTGGCATTTGAGCAGTTTCCTGACCCTATTTAGTAAGACTGTTATCAGTGGGGATTTCCTGAACCTCAAATCTCCAAATATAAAGGCTACCCTGGATGGAAACAAACAGCAGGGGGAAGATGAGAAGCCCATATCTAATCCAGTGAGATTGAGTGCAGCTGCCAGAGTGATCTCATTTTTATGAGATTGGGGACAATGTGTAGAAAAAAGTCATTTTGAGTTGGAGGGGTGAAAGGTTTGAGGTGAGACCAATGAAAGAGTTCCTTGAGTTTGGCAGCTGTGGAGATCATGAGAATTATCTTGAAGGGACCCTGCCATTTAGGAGAGAGACATGAGGTGCAATGGTCTGAAGGGAAGAGAAGAACCTGGTCTCCAATGTTGACATGGAGTTGGCAGGGAAAAGTATGTGGCAGTGGTAGATGGTGGTCAGCAAGGTTCCATAGGAGAGAGCAGAGGTGGCAGAGTAATGGGGTAAGTAGGTGACCAGAGAGGGGAGAATATTTGGGTGAAAGACCAGGAGTTAGGACCAGATGTTCATACATGAATTCCAAAGGTGAGATGAAAAGATGTCTTTTCTGAGGAACCACCAGATGGTATTCCAGAGCAGTTAAATCAGTTTGCAATCCCATTAACAATAGAGGAAAGTTCTTTCTCCACATCCTCACCAGCATCTGCTGTCACCTGAGGTTTTGGGTGAGGTGGAATCTCAGGGTTGATTTGATTTGCATTTCCCTGATGACTAAGGATGTTGAACATTTCTTTAGGTGCTTCTCAGCCATTCGATATTTCTCAGTTGAGAATCCTTTGTTTAACTCTCTACCCAATTTTTAGTAGTGTTATTTGGTTCTCTAGATTTTATGTTCTTGAGTTCCTTGTATATATTGGATATTAGCCTTCTATCAGATGTAGGATTAGTAAAGATCTTTTTCCAATCTGTTGGTTGCCATTTTGTCCTATTGAAAGTATCCTTTGTCTTACAGAAGCTTTGCAACTTTATGAGGTCCCATTTGTTGATTCTTGATCTTAGAGCATGAACAATTGGTGTTCTCTCAGGAATGTTACCATGTGTTTGAGGGTCTTCTCCACTTTCTCTTCTATTAGTTTCAGTGTATCTGGTTTTATGTGGAGGTCTTTGATCAACTTGGAATTGAGCTTTATACAAGGAAATAAGAATGGATTGATTTGCATTCTTCTACATGCTGACTTCCAGTTGAACTAGTACCATTGTAGAAAATGCTGTCTTTTCCCCACTGGATGGTTTTAGCACATTTGTCAAAGTTCAAGTGACCGTAGGTGTGTGGGTTCATTTCTGGGTCTTCAGTTCTATTTCATTGATCTACCTGCCTGTCTTTGTACCAGTACCATACAGTTACTTTTATATCCAGCCATTTTGCTGATGTTGTTTATCATGTTTAGGGGTTCTCTGGTGAAATTTTTGGGGTCACTTAAGTATATTATCATATCATCTGCAAATAGTGATATTTTGACTTTTTCCTTTCCAATTTGTATCTCTTTGACTTCCTTTTGTTGTCTAATAGTTCTGGCTAGGACTTCGAGTACTATATTGATTAGGTTGAGAGAGAGCAGACAGCCTTGTCTAGTCCCTGATTTTAGTGGGATTGCTTCAAGTTTCTTTCTATTAAGTTTGATGTTGGCTACTAGTTTGCTGCATAGTGCTTTTACTATGTTTAGGTATAGGCCTGAATTCCTGATCTCTACAAGACTTTTAACATGAAGGGGTGTTGAATTTTGTCAAGTGCTTTCTCAGCATTTAATGAAATTATTATGTGTTTTTTTTCTTTTGAGTCTGTTGTTTATATAGTGGATTATGAGAGATTTCCATATATTGAACCATCCCTACATCCCTGGAATGAAGCCTACTTTATCATGGTGAATTATCATCTTGATGTGTTCTTGAATTCAGCTTGCAAGAATTTTATTGAGTATTTTTTAATTGATATTCATGAGGAAAATTGGTCTGAAGTTCTTTTCCTTTTTTAGGTCTTTCTGTGGTTTACGTATGAACATAATTCTGGCTTCATAGAACAAATTGGGTAGTATTTCTTCTGTTTCCATTTTGTGGAATAGTTTGAAGAATATTGTGATTAGGTCTTCTCTGAAGGTCTGAAAGAATTATGTACTAAACCCAGATATATCACTCCTAGGTATATAACTAAAAGATGCTCCAACATATAATAAGGACACAAGCTCCACTATGTTCATAACAGTCCTTATTTGTATGGCCAGAAGCTGGAAGCAATCCAGATGTCCTTCAATAGAGGAATGAATACTGAAAATATTGTACATTTATTCAATGGAGTACTACTCAGTGATAAAAACAATGACTTCTCAAAATTCTTAGGCAAATGGATGGAAATGGAAAATATTATCCTGAATGAGGTAAGCCAGTCACAAAAGAACACACATAATATACATTCACTGATAAGTGGATATTACCCCAAAAGTTTAGAATATCCAAGATACAATTCACAGACCACATGAAGCTTAAAGAATAGGAAGACCAAAGTGTACATGCTTCAGTCCTTCTTAGAAGGGGACAAAAATACTCAATGGAGGAAATATGGAGACAGTGGAGTAGAGACTGAAGAAAAGGCCATCCAGAGACTATCCCTCCTGGAGATCCATCCCATATACAGTCACCAAACCCAAACATTATTTTGGGTGCCAAGAACTGCTTGCTGACAGGAAGCTGATATAGCTATCTCCTGATAACCTCTGCCAAAGCCTGACAAATCCAGAGGTGGATGGTCATAGCCAAACATTTTACTAAGAACAGTGTCTCAAATGAAGGAGTTAAAGAAGGGGCTGAAGGAGTTGAAGGGTTTTGCAATCCCATACCAAGAAATATAATACCAACCAACCAGAGCCCCCAGCATACCCAGGGACTAAAACACCAACCAAAGAGCACACATGGAGTGTCTCATGGCCCCAGCCATAAGATGTAGCATATGTAGCAAAGGATGGCCTTGTTGGACATCAATGGGAGGAGAGGCCCTTGTTCCTGTGAAGGCTGGATACCCCAGTGTAGGGTAATGCTAAGGCAGGGGTGTCCACATAGGTTGGTAGGTGAGAGAGAACCCTCCTAGAAGCAAGGGGAGGAGGACAAAATAAGGGGTTTGTGAAGGGGAAACCTGGGCAGGGTTAACATTTAAAATGTAAATAAGTAAAATATCCAATAAAAATGTAAATACATAAAATATTCAAGAAAAGAAAAGCGTTCTCTTTGAGAGAGCCTGTTTTCTAAAAAGAGTAAGTGGCAGAAATTTTACTCAATCGAGGTGAAGTTCTGTAACAGTTTGAAAAGAGTAGTTTTCAGGGAGCAGTTACTCTCTTCTATTTTCCCTGAAGACTAGGGGTGAAAGGGAATATGAAAATGCCAGGAGATTTCTATGGCTTTCAATAAAGCTTGAGAAACTTGGGGGCATGAATTTGGGGCCATTGTCTGGCTGGAGGGAGGCTGGGACTCCAATTCAGAGGATGGTTTCTTGAAGGAGGAGATTAGAGACTTTTCGTTGGCGGTAAGGAATGACCTCCATCCACCCTGAGACGGTGTCCACCAAAACCAGGAGGTACTTGGCATTTTTGACAGTGGGCATGTAGGTAAAGTCATGTTGTCAGTTGGTTCCAAGAATGGAGCCTGTAGCCTGGTGGGTAGGAAAAGATGTGCTACAATATCTGGAGTCTGATATCTGACATAGTTTTGCAAGAGGCAGCGATAGATTTTTTTTTTTAAAAAAAGGTCTTCAGGAGTGGGCTGTAGAAGAATTTTAATAAAATACGACAATGCTTGGCTGTTAGAATGAAAGAAATAGTGAAGATAGGACAGAGAGTTTGACAACTGTCAGGGGGTGAGGAGGGATATGGGTTGTAGTGTAAAACTGCCCTGTGATGGGTGACAAGAGTCTAGGTCCCTAAGGACAGCAGCTCTAGCTGCCCTGTCAGCTTGGTTATTTTCCTTGGAGATAATTGAGCCATCCATCTAGCGGGATCTGCAGTGGACAATTCTAATAGCTGTGGAGATGAGAGGCCATTAACTGGGCCATAATTCAGTCTGTGTTAGTTACCAATTCTCCTTTTGTCATAAGTAACCCACACTCCCTCCAGATAGCATCATGGGACAGGAGGATGTGGAAACTGTATTTAGAGTCAGTATAGATGTTCAGGAATTGTCCCTGTGCCAGTTGAAAGGCCTGGGTAAGAGCTATTAGTTCAGCATATTGATTAGTGGTGTGGGCAGGGAGGGACTACGCCTCTACCACCTCTGTGTCTGACACTATGGCATAGCCAGCCCTTCTTACTTCATGTAAAAAGAAGCTGCCATCTGTATACCAGGTATAGACGGCCTGGGGCAATGTGCCCTCCTGTATGTGTGAAGGATGAGGTAACAAAGTTAGAATAGGTGACACAGTCCCAGACAAATCGTGTGGAATGGTTATTGGGAGAGGGGCAGAGGTGGCCACTGGAAAAGAGTGGAACGAAAGAAGAGAGATGGGGACAGGGAATTTGAGTTGAGTCTTTTATCTGGGCTGTGACACAAGCGCAGTGGGGCCATGGCACATGTGAGAAGGAACAGACACAGGAGCAGCTCTGTCACCAGGCACAGATGCTCCTGATGCTAACAATGTGTGGTTACATGCCCAGCATAGAACCAAATCCAGTTTTATATGATTTCAGAGCAAGTTTTCTTACTAATAAGCTACCCATCTTTCATAAACCATCAAAACTCATCTATAATTGTAATTTTTCCCATTGTTAAATTTGTTTTATTTTAATAATCATAATGTATTAGGAATATCGTTCCCAAGTCTTCCTTTGCATTTTCAAAGAAAAGCATTATCTCAACAAAAAATCCAAGTTAATTCTCGTCTGCATCCTGACCTGAAGTCAGGCCAGATCTTTTGAGTAAAAACTGTGAGACTTAGACAACACTCCCCCACACTCACACGTTCCAACCTTTCACCTAGTTCTGGAATGCAGTCCCCTGAACTTACCAACCCTACAACCAGTTCCCTATTCCCAGGGAAAAAAGCCAAAGACAAGTCTGAGCAGGATATCAAGGCCATCTCCCATAGCAACAGCCAATCAGGACAAACCTGTTTTTTTTTTTTTTTTTTTTCTAAAGGGGCCAGGTGGCTTTACTGACAAGTGACTCAGCAGTCAGGAGGGCTTACCTTTGTGACCACTTTGTGAAGGTCTCCTGTTCGCACCAGATAAACAAGTTTGAGATATGAACCAATAAGAAGCTGACTTATGTGGAAAATTACTGAGTGTGTGGTGTCCCCTACAAAAGCCCTGCCTCCCCGAAATTCAGGGCTCTGATTTTGGATCCACTATGTTGGAGATGATGAGAGTCCCTGCTCAAGCCTGTAATAAAAAAAAACTTGTGTGACTTGCATTGGAATAGGCTGTGGTCTTTATGATCTGGGCATAACAAGAATCATTCTTGTTTAAATAAAATTAGTTAACAAAATAATTTTAAGCCTTGTGTAACATATTTTCCACACCAATGAAACAATTAGTATCAGTATAACTAATGTTCATTCTGTGTTTTGTTTTGTTTTTTTATAATCAGTCTGGAAAGTAGATATGACCCTTCTTACAGAAACAGAAAACTCCTCCACAGACAGGGATAGTTTCCATGACTAATTCTTACAAAGAATTATGATTTTTTTTTCTCCCTTAGATTCCTAACTGCTATAGTGAATTAAGTTTTGCTACAGCTAGGACAAAAGTCTGAGAAGGGGCTTTATTTTATAAAATCGTCTGATATAGACAGTGGTTTCATTGCCATGAACGCTGTTATACTGTTAGTGAAATGACCCCAGGCAGGATGCTAGTAGGAGGTAGGAGACACTTAAGAGAGGAGAAGCTAAAAGCATGTCCTCTGTCATCCAGGCACATTCTTGAAGAGGATTATAAGAACCTGTTCTTCCTCTTTTGAATGCTCAAGATGCAGGTTTACCCTGTTCTACCCTGCTTGTAAAAATGATCTCACCACAAAGAAAGCAACAGGGATAACTGCTTACAGGCAAAAAATATTCCAAAACAGTTCAACTAAAACTCTTCTCTCTCTAAGCTGATCATTGGAGTTATTTATAATGGCAAAGGAAAACAATCTAACAAAAAGTTTGTATGGAGAGCAGGTCCTTGTATCTATCTGGCAATGGAGAAAGCGTATAGGATTTGCTTGTATCCTTACCAGAATTTGAAAAAGGTTGTAGGGGTGAGACAGAGAAACAAGAATGCTGAAAGCAGCCTCAAGCAGGAACTATGGTAAGGTCTCTCTCAGAAAAAGAGAAGATGGATAGAGATGTGAATAGTAAGGACTATGCTGTTTGTGTGTGTGTGTGTGTGTGTGTGTGACTAGAGAAAAAAAAAAGCCTAAAGGGAAATTAGTAGGCCACAACTATTATAGGCTCACAGCAAAAAAAAAAAAAAAAAAAAAAAAAAAAAAAAAAAAAAAAAATCAAGTATGTCTTTAAACAGTTTCAGGTTTCAGTCACTATGTTTTCAAAGGAGATGGTCAAGTGTGAGTTCCAAGATCATTTTAGACTATATAAGCTTGTGAGAAACTCAGAACTCAGTGTAGCTGAGGCTCAGACTGTGTCAGTATCATCACTGATGTTGTTCACATGATGCTGTTTTTTTAAGAACGAAGAATGCCAGAATCGCAGGGTCATGGAACACGCCACTTAGATTTCAAAGAAAGCCTAGTGAGTGAGTAAGGCAGCTTGCTTGCAGAGTCAGAATTTCTCAAGCAACCCCTACAGAGTGATCCATGAAGCTGTGAGACCAAAACAAGGAGATAAATACTGTATGTAATGTCTGCAGAGGGAAAGCCCCAAGCATAAATCAAAGCTAGCCCTAGAGAATGACCATGTAGTTTTCTGCAACCAGAAAAGCTGCTGTGACAGATGTGCCCCAACCTTTGAAACAACATGCACTGCCACAGTGTACCTTGAATGCCAGACCGAAAGCTGTAGGATTTCAGGTTCACTCTCTAAGACTTCAATGTTTATTTGGGTTCACTCCTCCTTGCTACTGTTCCTCTCTGACATTCTGGAGCTAAAGGATTTACCTCGTACCATTGTGCTTTGAAACACATTATTTTCTATTTGGGGCTTTTAAGAAGCTCATAGGAGAGTAGTCTTTGAATCTTGGAAAACAGGAGGAGCACATTGATCAATGTTGAGCTCATTGTATAGTGGGTACTCTTGGGGTGGACTGAATGTCCTCTTTATTGTGAGATATGTAGTGTGTGTGAGCCATTAGAGGTGAACAGATCATTATGCCTCCAGTCTGGAATGTCCTGCAAAGTTCCTGGAAAGGACTCATCCTCAACTGGATTTGTTTGGAATGTGGTGGAGACTTTAAGTTGAGTAATAGGGCCTAGTATAATACAGTTCGGGCTTCAAGCACATGCACTTAAGACTGTTGGCCCCTGGTTTTTATCTTTGCTTTTATATATATGATATATGACACAATAAATATATAACATAATATGTAGTATACACACACACACACACACACACACACACACACACACACACACACCCTTTTTGGTTTGCTATATGCTCTTTGCATGGTGTATTGACTTACTAAAGGTCCAAAGCCAATGATCACAGACTGAAACCTACAAACCTATAAGCTCAAACGAACCTTTTCTCTTCATTATTTGGTCACCCAAAGTATTTTTCATAGCAAAGAAAGTGATTAAAGAAAAGAGGACCATGAAGCTAGAATTAGCTAGTGTGTATTCACTATTTATACACAGTGTGTTTGTATACTATGGGCATACCTTCACAGCGAAACACTTACATTAGATGTTTGTACTCAGGATGGCAAACCTGAAGCAGATTTAGCCTCTTGCAAAGTTTGTGGACTTAGGGAGAAGGGCTAGACTACAGGCAAGAGCACATTTTCTCAAAGCTGTCTGTAGTCTACAAAGTGATCCCCAGTGTATCTTTTATTGTTGAGATTTAGGCAAAATTCCTTTAGTTCCTTTAAAATCAAATATTCCTCTCTTACCCAAGATGGAGACCCACCTGCTTTTAGTACAACTCCATAATGAAATGACATAGCCTTGTATGTTGAATGAACTTGGTGAAATTTTCTACATTGTTAAGGGCTATTTCATTGTTGAGAAGTAAGGAGAGGGGAACACGTGATTTGTGTCTTTATATTTCTAATTCACATTTGAAACTGTGACAGAGACAGGCATTCATGAGTAATATATTATAGACTTTAGGTTTTGCCATTGTGTTTATATACTAGGTGTGTTTAATATTTTTATGATAACTTGACACAACTACAATCATCTGAGAAAAGGAAACCTTCATTGAGAAAATGCCTCCATAAGATGGGTCTGTAGGCAAACTTTTATTTTCTTAATTACTAGTTGAGGGGTATATATTGTGGGTGGTGCCATTCCCAATCATATTAGAAAACAGGCTGAGCAAGCCATGAGGAATATATGATTATGCATAAATTTATAATTATAGTAACCACAAGTAAAAGAAAACCTGGTATGTTTGAAATATGATTCATTTGTTATAATGATGTCAAGTTTTATCCATTTTCTAGCAAATGAAATAATTCCATTCTTCTCCATAAATGAATAAAATTCTATTTTATATCCTACATATTCTTTGTCTGTTCATCTAATAATTAGTATCTCCTATGGTTCCACAGCATGGCCACCATAAATAACTGTGTAATATCAATGATTGTTTAAGTACCATTCAGGAACACTGCCTGGGCATCCTTCAGGTTTAGAGCCAGAAGTGGGGTAGTCAGTCAGAATGGATCAAAGACCTCAATGTTAGAGCTGTAACTCTGAGGGAGAAGTAGAAATAGAGGAAGTTCTTCAAGTTCTAGGAACAGGAAAAGACTTTCTGAAGAGGACTCCCACATCTCTGGAAAACCCACCAAGAGTTGACAAATAAAATTGAAAAAAAAAAAAAAAAAAAAAAGCTTCTGCACAGCAAAGAAAATAAATGAAAGAAAACTTAACTTAGGAAAGAGATGGGATATCCACCAAGTGCATGTCTGAAAGGAATCAGTACATATTATAAATAGAAACTCAGAAACTACACACCCGACGTGACACTGTCTTAATGGTGCTATTAAACTTTTACCTTTTTTAATCCATCACATATTCTGACTAGTAGGATGAAAAAAAAAAAAACAAAAACAAAAAACAAAACAAAACAAAACAAAAAAAACCCAGCAACAACAAAAACCAACCAAACAAACAAAAAACCAAAGGAACACCAAAAGTAGAACTGCCTTTAATTTTACCTACTTTATCTCTTCTGCTGTTCCTGGTGTTCTGTGGGTTTGAGTGACTGCCCAACACTCTTTCATTGCACAGCCTGAGTGTGAACAGAACCATGTGAGGAGCTGAAGTGAGTTCCCCAGAGTGCACAAATTGAAGCTATGACTCCAGATGTTGCCAATGGTAACCTCATTTGAAAACAGTCTTTAAGGAAGTAATATGGTTTAAATGAGATCTTTGAAGTAAGCCCTTAGGTGATGTAGCTGCAGTTGTTACCTGAGATATTTAGACACAGACTTGCATGCACATGTAGGAAACACAATGGGAAGCTGAAGGGCAAAGGAGGATGGCTCAATATTCTAGAATGCAGAAGAGAATATGGAACTGTCCATCATTAAGGCTATGTCACTGGTGGTACTTGTGTGATGGAACCCTAGCAAATTCATACAAGTTGAAATGGTGGGAACTGTTGGTGGCTACAAAGAAATCCACAAAAGAAAGATCGAAGGAGGAAAATCTACTTTCTCACAACAGTGCATGAAAAGTGACAAGAGAGCTCACTTGACTCACACTTGGCAGAACATAAATGGTGAAAAGTTGTAAATCAATGGAATGAGTAGATAGAACACAGAGGAACATGCACAGTTGGGTTTTGAACCAACACAAGTTGCTTGACGAAGGGCTAGGAAAACACACCTGGGTTTATTTATTTATGTTAGTATGAAACTGAGGCTAAAGTAAAACACAACATTCAACTATAAATTTCACAATTCATATTTCATGTATGTACACAATTTCAGCTATGAAAATTAAATCTAGAATAATGCTTATAAAAAACCCAAGATGTGTTTATTCAAGAAAAAGAAATCCATTCACTGGTCGATTACTAATTGAGTGGGTGTTAGCAAGTTCACACAACATCCGGTGCACAGTGAGTTCTATCATAAATGCTATAAGTAAGCATTTCATTGTGAAAATAAGATACACAGAATACTTATTACCAGGGAAAGGAAACAAATGAATGTAGGAAATGTGTGTCCTGACAATTTGGACATTGATTCTATGTTCAAGTTCATCTTACTTGGAGTTCACTAGGCTTTGTCAACCTAGATTTGTAAATCTAGATTCATCATTGCCATCAAGTTTGTGGATGTTTTGTTTTAGAACTTATATTCAAATGTTTTTTCTGACCTTTGTCTCTTCTGAGACTCTGTGTACATAGGATATACTCTACCGATTCACTTATGTCAAGACTTGGTGACTCTGTTGCTTCTCAAAACTCAGTGATTCTGTTCAGTTTCATCCTTCATTTGCTTCACAGAGGAGCAACTGTGGAGCTAGCTCTGTTTACTTCTTCTACCCCTACTCTCTTCCTCCGACAGACTTTAATTTTCCTTACTTAGTTTTCTAACTCTGGTTCTTATATTTGAATCTCTTTACAATGTTCCCGCTGATGGAGCACAGGTCTATCTATACCCCAGTTCTTTGGAGAGGCTCCTTTTCCTCAACTGCCTTGTTTGGTGACTTTCCTGGATTCATTCTAGGAAGTGTGCAATGACTGTTGTATCAAGTTGCTGACAACCACTCAATTAGTAAGTGACCAGTGAGTAGAAGCTGTGTTGGGAAATGGATGTGAAGTATGAATTGTGAAATGTGAAATTTATAGTTGACTGTGGTGTTGTAGTTTGAGGGTGAAAAAGGCATAACATTCTCTCTCTCTCTCTCTCTCTCTCTCTCTCTCTCTCTCTGTCTCTGTCTCTCCCTCTCTCCCTCCCTCCCTCCCTCCCTCCCTCCCTCCCTCCTTCCCTCCCTCTCCTTCCCGTTCTCTCTCACCTTCCCTTTCCCTCCTTCCCTCCCTTTCCTTCTCCTCCTCTCTCTCCCTCTCCTCCTCCCTTTCCTCCTTACCCTCTCCCTCATCCTCCCTCTCCCTCTCCCCTCCTTCTCTCTATTCCCTTCCCTCTCCCTCTCCCCCTCCTTCTCCCTCTCTCTCTTCCCCACCCCTTTCCTCTCCCCCCTCCCCTCCTCCTCCACCTTCTCTCTCTCTCTCTCTCTCTCTCTCTCTCTCTCTCTCTCTCTGCATGTGTGTGCATATACATACATGTCTGTGTGGCTTTTTTAGTGGATTTATCTACCTTTAAAATAAAGCTGTCACTCTTATAATATCCAAATACATGCATGCATATTAGCTAATGTACTCCTTTGTGACTAAGGCAGAATTTCTAGTGTGTTTCTCACAATGATTTCCCTCTCAGCATGCTTCCACAGAAGGTCTGTACCTGCTTTCGTAATGTTGTATGAATGTTATCATTTGTGCAATCAATTAAGTAAAATGTGCCACATTTAGTTTTAGAGTTTGTTTATTAAGCATTGTTCACACTTAACCATATAAAAAGTATTAAAAATTAAAAGTCAGATTTTCATTCCTAATGAACAATTTTCATGAATATCTTATATGTTCCATCTCTAAGGTAAAAACTGAACTTTAAAATCAAAGACATTGGTTTAATTTCCATTTTGTTTTCATATTTTTCTGATGGGTTCATGTTCTAGTTTTTAAACTTTATACATATTACATGTATTATTTCATTTGTTTTATTATGTTTTAGATTTTATCATTAATATATTAATTTCAGTTTATATTTAATGATGTTAAATTTAATATCAAGTTTAAATTTAATATGTGAAATTCGTGTATATTTTGATCATATTTTTTCCCTCCTCCAAGTCCTTTCAGATCCTTTTTGGCTTCCTATCCATCCAACTTTAAGTTCTTTCTGAAATAATAACACGAAACCCCACCAAACCAATAAAGCAAAATAAAACTATACCCCAAAAGAAATATGAACAAACAAAACCCCCCAAATCCCACAAACTGCAACAACAACAACAACAACAACAACAACAAAGCACACACAAAAAGCCTGCACAAGCAATTATATGCTGGTAAAAGGTCTCGAGCATGAGGCCTGTCATGGAGTAGCTGATAGGCTCAACGTCACTCTTTTAAAGAAAACCTGTGTTTCCTCTCCAGCAAGCACAAGTAAGATAGTACAGCTGTTAACTGTTGCCCTATTAGCTGGGTTTCTTTTTTGTTTGTTTGTTTCTTTCTTTCATCTAAAAATAAGATAAAACATAATTAAAAAACTGTTAAATCAAAGTTGACCAAGATAAACCAGTGGGAGGAGAAGAGCCCATGAGAAGGCAGAAGAATCAGAAGCCCATTCCTTTGCATATTCAGGAATCCAATATAAACACTAAACTGGAAGCCATAATATAAGCACAGAGGACCAGGCACAGACCCATGCTACTTTCACCTCTGGGACGTCCTGTGAGCTTTGCTCATGTTGACTTAGAGGGTTTTGTTTCTCAGTGTTCTCCATTCCTCTGGCTCTTACATTTTAAAAACATTTTTATTGGACATTTTATTTATTTACATTTCAGATGTTATCCCCTTTCCTAGTATCCCCTATGCAAAGCCCCTATATCATCCCCCTCCTCCTGCTTCTATAAGGGTGCTCCCCCACCCACCACTTCTTCCTTACGACACTGACAATCCCCTATACTGCAGGATCTAGCCTTGACAGGACCAAGGGCCTCTCCTTCCATTGATGCTCAACAAGGCCATCCTCTGCTATATATGCACTGGAGCAATGGGTCCCTCCATGTGTGCTCTGTGGTTGGTGGTTTAGTCCCTGGGAACTCTGGTTGATTGATACTGTCGTTCTTCCTATGGTGTTGCAAAACCCTTCAGCTCATTCAGTACTTTCTACTTTCTCTTTTACATGAGTTCCTGGTCTCTGAAGAGAGAGATTTGATAGAGACATCCTCTAGGGCTAAGTGTTCCAAGGTCCTTCTTTCACTCTCTGCATAACCTCTGGCTGTCTGGCTCTCCCTATATTTGTTCCCGTCTACAGTGAAGGGGATTTAGATTTTTGGGTTTTGTGTCTTCTCTCCTCTGGCACCCACACTCCTTCTGCCTAGCCTATCTAGTCCCAGGTTCTTGGTCACCAAGTAGTGTGGGGTATGGGTTATAACTCATGGAGCAGGATTTAAGTCAACTGAGTTACTGATTGGTTACTCCCACAGCTTTGGGCCACCTATGCCATCATTACCCTAGCATATCTTGCAGGCAACTTATCATTGTAGGTAAGGGGTTTGTGGTTGGCTTGGTGTTTATATTACTCCTTTGATAGTGTGCAGAGTATCTTCCTGTCCCAACGATGCTGGAACTTAGGGGTGTGAGACCTCTATGTCTATAGGCACCAACTCTACATACCCATGTTAAACATAAGTGCTGTCTTCAGCAATGGGGCCTTGCTGTCAGTTGGTGACAGGAAACCTATAGTTTTGCAAAAGCCCGGGTTGTTCAGAGATACCCATGGGGCCCTTTTGGCCAACAACTCAAGCAGAAATAACCCAATTTTACTGCTGGAAGCTTTGTTGGGTGACAAGACATGGCCAGTTGGGATTCTGTTTCTCTTATTGTTTGGTGATTTCATTTAGATCACATTCATATCCATATATATATTTTAGGAATTTTCCACTGTATTCAGTTTCCATACAACCCTTCAATTGACCCATAATTTTAGCTATGTCTCCCTCTGTTCCTTTCCATCATATCATTTCCTTTCCTTCCTTGCTTGATGTGCCCATTTCAGCACCCATTCCATCCATATCTACATGTATTATTTCCCTTTACTAAGGGCATCTTTCTGTTCCCTCTAGTCCCTAAGTCTATACCTACTATTTGTGGTCCTTTGGATTGTAGCTCATTACCATTGATTTAACAGTGGATATCCACATAAGAGTGCAACATACCATATTTGTCTTTCTGGGACTTTATGTCTGAGATACCTCACTCAGGAATGATTTAAGGAAATGTACCTGAATAGCAGTCAAGTAATATTGAGAACTACTTGTATGTATGCTCTCGGTTCAATGATGTTAATGTCGTTTCTGTATTCAGTCACATACTCTGCGATTGCAGAAGTCACATGAGCCATGTTCACTTGAGCCACCCCTGAAATAATGACACATGCTAAGCACACGTTAGAGCTGACAATGCTTCTTGCTATCACTGTATTGCAAGGGTGCACATCCGTTCATTGTGCTTTGTTTAAAAACTGACTTCTCTGTCTGTGACTGGACTTCTGGATCATTAACTTACCCAAAGGGGAAAAATTCATCAAACACAACTTGTCACTTTTTTTAAATAAAACTTACATTTATGACTAATGAATCATGAGCATTGGCCCTCTTACTCTAATATGACCTGATAACCTTTAATGGGGCCCAGAAATGGTCCCTGCTGATTAATTAGAGTAGGCATAGCATAGGAACTCTAGTCCACTGTCCATAATTAATGCTTGTGCTACAATTTAATGTAGTAAGTTTAAAATGCTAGACAGAAATTGCCAAGTCTATAAAGATGTCAAAACCTACAGTATTTAATTAAGTCAGATTATTGTTTTATAGTATGTGGGTCCCTCTGTGTTTAATTATTAACTAACTATAGGATGCATCCTAATTCTCCTACCTTTAATTGAATGTGATCACAACATTTTTAAAATTTAAGACATTTTTGAGATTAAAATATAATTACAGTATTTCTCCCTTCCTTTTCTCCCTTCAACCCTTCCTAGGCACTCCTCCTTATTCTTTTTAAATTCATAGTCTCCCTCAGGGTGTTATATATGCATATTCTTAAATATAACCTACTTGGTTTGTATAATGATAACTGCATGTGTATTTCCAGCGCTGACCATTTGTTATTGGACAACTATTGGGCATGCTCTTCCCAGGGGGAAGACTGCTTTTCCTGCTCTCAACAGTTGTTAGCTGCATGTAGTTCTTTGTCAGTGTTAGAGGCCTTGTGGGCTCTCAAGTCCCTGACCCCATCCAGATAAACATGTCTATTTTTGTTGTTCTTGTTTAGTTTAGGCTTGGAAAGTCATGTAGGTGAGTCTTTATAGGTGTAGTTTATGACATTTCTAAGATACACAATTTCACAGAAAACTCCCACATCCTCTGACTCTGACCATTTTTCTTCTTTCTCTTCCACACTGCTTGCAGAGCCTTAGGAATAAGATTGTTTTAAAGATGTATCTATGGGGACTCTGCAGTTTGATTAGCTAGGGACCTCCCGTAACAGTCTCTGACAGTTGCAAAGAAGTTTTCTTGATGTGGAGTGAAGTCTACATTTGCCTGTCAGTATAAGAACAAAGATTTAGTTTGTTTTTAGGAGTTGTTCTGGCTTAGTGAAGTAGTGCTTGTGGGTAGTCTAACATTTATGATGTCATTAGCATTGAGAATTTAGCTAGCTTTTCAGTAATGGTCATGCTTTCCTTCTTGCTGGATGGGTTTAAAGTATAGTTAGAGAGCTTTTAGTTGCTGCCAAGATTTATCCATGGCAATACTGTACTCTTAAACTTACTGCGGCATGCTGTATCTTGAATCAGGCTCTTCTAATACATTTGGGCAGTTGAAGCTGAAGTGTGTTGACAGCCAAATTCAAACAGCAGTTGTTGAGCTCTCTAGAAAATTCACAAGTCACAGTGAGGCTGTTTTAGAGATGAGAGTGTTTATACTATTGAAGATCTCAGAGAGATGATCAGGATTTAAGGTAAAAGTGTTACAAATCTCTCAAGTAGAAGATCCTACAGACAGATTCCTAAGAGGTGTGTGCGTGTGTGTGTGTGTGTGTGTGTGTGTGTGTGTGTGTGTGTGTGTGTGTGTGTGTTTCTGGGTGTGTGGCCATGGGGAGATCAGAATTTAGAGAATTGTCTTTCCTGATCATTGATGCTCACTAAGATGAATTAGGTACAATAGATGTCTTCAGAAGTCATGACAAATGTATCTCCTGCACTTTAGAATCTTAAGAAGATGTCTTAGAATGTACTTGTGATAGTTACTTTCAATTGTCAGCTTGGCACAGTGAAAGATCACCTGGGAAAGAATTTCAGTGAGGGGTTATCTACATCAACTTCAACTATTTGAACTGAGGTGGGAAGCCTCACCCATTGTTAGGTTTATTATTAGTTGAGTCTGAGTTGTGAATGGCATAAAACATGGGAAGTGAGCAGGGCACTGAATACACTTTCCCTGCTCATAGCTGAGATGTTGACCAGTTCCTCTTTTCTTTCCTTTTTTTGACTTTTCAGTCTTTGCTTTGACTATCACACAAGTATGAGCTCTAGTCTGCAACTAATATAAACTCCTTCTCCCTTATGTTGTTTTACCAGGAAATTTCATTACAGCAAGAGGAATGAACCTAGGACAACACTTCATATACATGGGGGAAGCTTGTGTGATAATTTTCTTCCATTAAATTTATCCTAATAAGTACATGGAAAGCAAGGAAAGCAAGTACCTCATTATGATAGGTGTCCTTAATGGGAACACTTCTGAGAGTTTAATTATGGATCCTCTCTTAGGTAATTAAAATTGTTTTCATTTTTAGCTCATCAGTTATCTTTTTTTTTATCATGCAGCTTTGACTGATCAAAATATGATATGATGTTTTATCCATCTTTTGCCTTTTAAACTAAGCTCTCTCTTTCCATTTGGTGGCTGTTTTCAAGAGCTATTGCATTATTTAAGGGGCAAAATATTGCAGCAATATATACAATGTTTGATGTCAGTTGAAGTCAATGCTCTGTGAAGCATTGTGACTAATGTGACCCTCACTTGAAGCACATACATTCTACTATATAATAGAGAAAATGAATTAGTTAAAGTACAAGGTATCAAAGTAAATGGAATTTCTCTCAGGTGAGGGAGGTCCTTTAAGCAAAACAAAATGGGGGTTACTGTACTGAAGATATGGACAGAGGGCTATACTGCATGTGCCTAATGACAGGGCTTTTATAGAGAACAGTGAACTAGACTGGAAAAAAATCAGGTGTGTGGAAACAGCAGGAGCCAGCATGGTGATCTCTCTGTAAAGCCCTTTAATAAAGAATTACACTGTGTTCCAATGCTGGAAGGTGAACCAAAGTGCAGGTGGAGAGAGGCCTGATACAAATTTGACTAGGTCAGTAGATTTTCTTTTAAGAGTGTGAAAATCATCTTTATTTTGTTACTAGGTCAAAGTGTTCCATTCAGTTATCTAGTCTACAGCATTGCTAATCAAAAAAAAAAAAAAAAAAAAAAAAAAAAAAAAAAGATAAAAAAAAAGGATGGGCAGGATAAGAATAAACAGATTACACTATAGCTAAGCATGAAATCATCATAGAAGAAACTTAATGGATTAAAGATGAGCAAAGATATGAGGCAGAAATTGTGTTGGAAACAGGCTGATACATTGTAGGGGGCGCCAGGGTGTTGAGGTTGGAGTGTGTGGATGGGGAGGGGTAGCATCCTCAGAATCAGGGTTAGTAGATATTTTATTCTGCTCTGTCTAAATAAATGGGAAGGTGAGCTTATAGGTTGTCAAATAGGAATAGGATTAAGAAAGACCTTTGCAGGGCCTGATCCTGAGCAAGCTCTGGTTGATCCAGGCATATTCTCTGACTCCTGTGCAGTAGGGTTGTTCCTTATATGACGCTATGCTCTGGCTCAGCAGGAGTGAGATGTCTACAGTCCTGTGTTCCAAGGTAAAGGTCTGCTTTACTTTTCTGCACTGTCCATGGAAAAAACAGAGTGCTGTGTTGCACGCCCCACTTCACGCCGGCAGGAAAAGGCGTGCAACAACAGGATTCTTCTGCGAACAACCTTTATTGTATGTTGAAGAGGAAGACACCGGGCAGGAAAAGGCACCCTAATTTATACCCCCCAAGGGTGGTGTGTCGCTGTGTGATTGGCTGCCCGCCAGTGGTCTGATCGTGATGCCCCGGGATGGGCGGTGACTTGGCTCGCACCACTCTTTGCACATGTGCCCAGTGGTTATTTACCACACTTTAGCTGATTCATGGCACCTGAAACCAGCACCATCTTGTAAGGCGCAGCCTTCGGCCCTCAACAGTGCTGCCAGATGTGCAGAGTGCTGTGAAAACAATTAGGGAAGCCAAGGAGAATGTGCAAGCAAATTCTATCAGAGAAGGATACAGAGACTGAAGTAGCCACTTCCTGAAGCCAGGCAGATCTTCCAGAGGATGGAGGGGGACATTAATCCAACCCAAAAACCTTCAACCAAAAATTTTTCTTGCCTACAAGATGAGCAGGGATAAAGATGGAGCAGACTGAGTGGACAGTCAACCAATGACTGCCCCAACTTGAGACCCATCCCATGGAATGGGATGAGAGAGCCCACCATGGAAGAGAGCTAACCCCTGATGCTATTAATGATTCTCTGCTATGCTTGCAGACAGGAGCCTAGCATAACTGTCTCCTGAGAGGCTTCATCCAGCAGCAGATGGAAACAGATGCAGAGGCCCACAGCCAAACATCAGGCAGAGCTCAGGGGGTCTTGTGTAAGAGTGGGGAATAAAGGTGAGCAAGTTAGATGGGGTAAAGGACACCAGAGGAGATCCACAGAGTCAACTAATCTGGGACCAAGGCGGCTCATAGAGCCTGGGCCACCAACCATGGGAGCATGGGGGAACTGAACCTAAGCTCTCTATACATTTGTAGCAAATGTGCAGAGTGGTCTTCATGTGGCTCTGCTAACAAGCGGACAGAGGCCTGTCTCAGTCGCTGTTCCCTGACATTAGATCTCCTTTCCCCTACCTGGACTGCCTGGTTGGGCCTCAGTGGGAAAGGATGTGCCTGGTCCTACTGGGACAAGATGCCCCAAGGTTACAGTGGTACCCAAGGGGTGCTCCCCTTCTCTCATGAGAAGGGGAGACAGGAATGGGTAGAGGAATTTATAAGGGTGCAACTGGGAAGAAAAGAGAGACGAGGCCATGATCATGATGTAAAGTGAATAAAAATGAAAAAAATACACACTAAAACCAAAGGAAATTCTCATTCTAATAATTTTTAGGAGTTAAAGGGGAAAGACAGAGCAGTGAGATAAAAGGGAAATGGAAGTCATGATGACCAGAAGTTCTAAGTAATTCTCAGCTACATAATGAGTTCAGAGTTGATCTGAGTTATAGATGACCTGCTTTCAAAATGATAATGATGATAATAATAATAATAATAATAATAATAATAATAATAATAATAATAATAATAAGTAAAATGGCAAGCTACATATCTTTAAATGTCAACTTGACACAGTTTAAGTCATCTGAAATGGGAATTCTCAATTTAGTTATCACCTAGGTCAAAGTGGCCACTAGCCATGTCTGTGGAGGGTTGTCTTAATTATTAGTTGATGTGGCCCCTCACCATCTCTGGGCAGTAGCATTCACTACGTAGGTGGTTCTGAGCTGAAGGAAAAAGCTAGCTATGCATGAGTCTGCCAAAGGGGCAGCAAGCAGCATCTTCCTTAGTTCCCGCTATACTTCTGGCTATGAAGTGCTTTCCTCAGTTGGAGCTTAGAATACCTGGCTTTGTATTCCTGCTTGGTTTTCTTTTCTGGCTTCCCTTAGTGGTTGACTGTAATTCAGAAACTAAAATAAGCCCTTTCCGGCCCTAGGTTGTTTTTGGTGATAGTGTCTGTCACAGCAACAGAGTGGACCACAATGTATATTGTATAGGAGAACACAAGACTGGCAAGATGGCCTTGCTGCTGTGTAGCTGAACAAATGGGGTGAATTCCACAAATGAAAGAGCTTAAATAAAACTCCTTAGAGCTTCATGGGCTTGTATGATTGTGTTTTCATTTTGTATTTGCACTAGGCAAAGAGGGGGGGTTGTTTATTAGGATGCCCCAACTGATTAGAAATGAGAAACCAATTTCTCATGTCCGAGACCTGACTGGGTGATGTGGGCACCCAACCAGAACTCAAAAGCATTATTCTCTGGGTATTAAGTAGAAGGAAAAGATTTGACGTGTGGTCAGGATATATGCTCCGAGGGGGTGGTAGTGGGAAACCCATCACCTGTGAGATTCTGAATCTGGATGGGGGAGGGGGGTTAGTTTGGATCCACATATATCAGAGATAAATCTTTCTGTGACCACTGGTCCATTTTAATACCACCTCTTTGAAGTAAGTATCTCCTGCTTTGATCAGATCAACCTGAGGTTACACTTTGCCACCAATACTGATTTTTAAGCGTTGTGTGGAATGTTGAGTGTGTATCAATTCATAGCCCTCTCGGCAGGCTTTGGATCTGTACAACGGAGCACCATTATTTGAAGAGAAGAAAACAGATACGGGGGTTTTATAATTTCCCCCAGGCTTCCAGGAAATGATGATAGTCACGTGACACATTCAGCCAGCCTGGCTCACATCTGTGCTTTTCCATATCACATTAGACAGCCCACTCACGCAGGGCATACCATAGTGATCAACACCAGAAGAGTAAAAAGAGATCCAGGGATGTGGTCCAGCTTGAAGACTAAGTGCAGACTGAGGAGCTTGATCCCACAGTCTAGGTCTCAAATGCATTTATTAGAACAGAGTAGAGAAGGCATGTGCTGGTATGGATGTGAATTATTACACGCTGACTAATAAATTACCCTCTCTCTGAAGGAAGTGCAGCAGGTACGATGAAAAGAGTATTATATTTCCACAATATTGTTCCATCTTGGCTAAACCTGAGCCTTAAACTGGAAGGCAGCTTTGGTGTTTAATTCACCTAATACTGTTAAAAGGGCCCAGACAGATGTGTCTGTCGAAGTTGCTCAAGAATGTGTTTGGAGTAGCAAATCAACAGAGATAGATATTATTGCAATCAACTTCAGCAAGCAATTCTTTTAAAGTCCAATGCAACAGTTCATCTGAAGACAGAGCTGTACAGCACGTTTTCTACTTGCATTTTAATCATAATTCTTAAGTTTTTAAAGAGCAGATACCCTAGGAATGCCAGGTGGACTATTGGTCACACTATTGGCATGAATGGCAGACTCACAGACCTACTTGGGATATTGAGGGGGAGCCACTTTTTTTGTCTTTGTGTGTGTGTGTGTGTGTGTGTGTGTGTGTGTGTGTGTGTGTGTGTGTGAGACTCTAACTTGAAGAATACTTCCACCTGATTAGCATGTCTTAGAAACACTGAGGAAGTAGGGTTCTACTCCAAACTTTAAGGTTGCCTACCCTTGGACCTCTCTTTCCTGACTGTGCCTACTCTTTATTGAAATCTGTGCAAAGAGAAATTTTTGTACTAATGTTATATTGATAAAAGTTTTGCTTATTTCATATAATGATCATGGTTAGAGGAAGTTTTCAAGTGTGTGGATTAACGTCTCTGTCATTTGTTTCTTATATACTTTCTTTTTAATTTAGCACCTTCCTGTGAATACCTCCTATATGTCTGTCTTCCTTTGAAGCTGGATTTCATGCTCTTAGGTATATCTATTTCTCATGTTAATATAAATAAAACATCTTATAATGTTCTGTTTTAATAATTTGTGCTTTTTGGATACAAACAAAATTCATTTAGCCACTTAAACTTTTTTTAGATATTGAGTGCATCTTTACATCTAATTTTATGAACCAATAAATAACACCTCTTTATAAAACTCTATATATTTATAAATCTTATATATTTATTTATTTATTTTATTTGAGATAGGTCGACACAGTCATTTTCCTGCCTCTTGAACACTGAACTAACAGTGTGCCCATCTCTGCATGTTTGCCACAGTATTATTTCTTAGATAACATTAGATTAGTCAGGTGTATTTGCTGGGCACATTAATCTGGGGGAGACACAGAAACTGAGGCACATGCCAATGCCCATTCATACAAAATCACAGACTTGAGGTTTATTTGAGAAGACAGCTGCTAGCACAAGCATTTGGCCCTTCTCATGGGCTGTAACAGAGGGAGATACTTGGAGTACTGATTTCATTTGCCATGCCCAGGGGCTGGTTCATCTTGAAAGGAAAAAACAGAATTCCAATAGGCAAAGGGAATGGTCCTAAAAGCATACCACGCAGCATTGAAAATACAGAGAGAGCAGCTATCTCCTTGAGATACCCACTGTACACAGAGATGAGGAAGAATAGATTGGATGTGCTGAGCTCTCCAGCATGTTTCAGAAACTGTCCTCTGCAAATCACATGGAATGGATCCAGTGTTAATGTGCACACTGTAAGAAAAAGCCAGGGCCCAAGCTTTCCTGTGTGAAGAGACAACAGACCCAGTCAAGTGGCTGAGAGCACAGCATAACCATTTTTATTATCAGCAAGTGCATTTTACAGGTATTAGCATTTCCGTTTGCCTCCAGTTACATTTTGTGGCTAAAATGGCGAGAGATACTTTCCTCCAAGCAAGGATTCACAAACAACCTACCTATTACCTCTTGGATAGCCTTATGAACTTTCAAGTTGACTTTCAGCTTTCGGGTCATTCAGATCTTCTGTTCTCTTTAAATCTGAGTGGGTGGAATGCAGACGAAAGAAAAATACTGTGAATATTATCCATGATTAAAGTTCCAGAAACTAGAATGTTCTTTTAAATGTGCATGGATAGGATAAAAACTCACAATTTAAGTGTTCTGTTAAACCCTTTAATGTAAGTGTTTACATTTGAACACGTTCCTTAGAGATGCTAAGACATTCTCTGCCTATGTGCATGAGGGTGTTCCTTCTGAGCACTATGTTTGGGTGAGTAATATGTTTATCCTCTCAGAGTCTTTGTTTTTCATCTTAGACTTGCTGACAGTTGGTGTAAAATATATGTATGCCTGTGTCTCATTGTATTTTAAATAGCTTATAGAACTGAACCCTGTCAAATGAAAATTCTTATCCCCCGTAGTGTCTGTCATGAGTCAAAGCACAGCGAGAATCTTGTAATTATGAATTTAATGCACGAATAAGCAAATAAATTAATGTCAGGGACGAACATGTTAAACGATGGTAACTGTCAAATGTGCAGGTGATGTGCAGTCTTACTAAATGAAATAATTTATTGATCATCGTGGATAGTTTATTTTAGAAAAGCCTGAAAATAATAATAACCAAAGGCTATCAATTTGAGAATGGGAGGGAGGGAATGGGAAGAGTCCTGGGGAAAGGAAGTAAGAAGGATAGAGGAAGAAAGTAAAGGGAGAGAAAGATGTTGTCAGTTTTATTCTAATTAAAAACTTTCAAGAACTTTAAAAGTTACGTCTTGTAGAATGTAGAGACAGAGCTTTTCAAAACTAGTTTTAGATACAACAGTGTCAAAAGTGACAGTCCAGAATGTGTCAGTGTCCCTAGGTAGGCCACAAAGAAGCCCAGAAGCATGGGTTAAATCATTGTTTGAGATGTGAGCCACCAGGTACCTGTTCACAACTGGGATGTATCCTCAGAAATGCAGTACTAAGTGACTTTGCCATGGTGCTAATGTCACAGAATGGCAGTCATACAAACCTAGAGGGTATAGCTTACTACTTACCTAATTTCAGCGCTTTGCTACTTTTCACTTTATTTTTCATTTGTCATAGCTCATTATTATTATTACAATTACCCCTCGACAACTACCACTACCACTGCTATTTTAAAACACAGACAAGCCGTTCCCACAGACCTACCAAGAATCAGGATTGCATGGTACTGCTGTTCGTCTTCAGGTCTTTTCCCACTTTGAGATCCTCACAGGCAACAACTGAATGGCACGGTCATCTCCTTCAACTACTTCTTCCAAAATCATCCCTGCAGGGCCTGTGTGAGGCTGTTGCACAGTTTACTATAAAGAAATATAAGTGTGAGACATTCCATCTAAGATAGTGATGGGACTTACTGTCTAGTAAGTTCGTAGCTGGTACATACGAATTGTCATTCTTGACAGTGTGTGGTGGACCTCTTGTGAGTTGTATGTAGCCTTAGGAGTCTGGCAAATGTGGGTTCATTATTGTCAGCATCAGCAGAGATATGGGTCATAGGCAAGTTCTGCTGTTATCATCAGTGTCACTAAGTGAGAGGAATGTGTCACCTTTACTATAGTCTTGCACATCCATTAGGAAGAGATACAGAGGCAAGTAAGCTCTGCTACATTGAGGAGCTCGTTGGGCAGAAGTTGGGAAGCCTCTATTAGGACTGGGAGGCCTCTGGATTTGAGGCTATTTCTGCACTCTCAGCAATGAGCATCTGTGCTCTGTGGCATATGGCGCCATTCCCTTTGTGTCTGACTCTGGAATATCATGTTCCAAGCCAGTTCTAAGACTAAAGATTAAGCCCTTTATTTCCTTTGGGATTTCATTGCCTTTAGAAAGTCCTTCTATGGATTATTAGTTTGGGAGATACTGAAAGGCGCTTTAAACATAGTGAAAATGTTTTCATCTCAAAGCATAAGATTATCCAAGTATGACATTATTATTTAAAAATCAAACTGTATGCCCAATTAACTGCCTTCTACACCCGAAAATCATTCGTCATGCCTGGAGGAGGATCGTCATGAGTTCTTAAGTTCAAGGTTAGCCTACACAGTAGGTTCTAGGTAAGCTTGGTCTGTCTTGTAAACTCCATCTTAAAAAGAAACCAACCAACCAACCAACCAATAAACAAACAAACAAACAAACAAACAAATAAACAAATAAATAAAAGAACGAAAACTACCAGGACCATCTCCATCAACAACAAAAATTGAACAACAAAAACCCCAGTGTTCCCAATGTTGGTTCCACTTGTCATGCCCTAAAGTCCTATATCTATTAAACATCTTCAGAGTTCTTCCAGGTTCTGCTTCTCTAACCTCAGAAAGTTCTTAGTGTTCTAAGTCCCATTCATTGTTCCCATTCTCCATTCACTGGCAGCCACTTCACAGGCATTTGAGATGGGAGGTGAGATGTTGTTGTTGTTGTTGTTGTTTTGCTTTGTGGTCAACACCACTAGTTGCACTAAGAATCTCTGTAGATCTTTGAGGCTTACCTTTTGTTGTTGTGCTCAATTTATATCTAAGAGTAAAGAGCCTTTTAATCAGGAAAAAAAGTGGGGGGTGTTGTGTATTTCCCTCATGATGTTTTTATTTTGATGCTAATTCCACTTCCCCAAGAGGGGCAGCCTCTGACTAGGAGTGAATTCTGTACTCAGATGACTTCAAGAGAACCTTCTCCCCCATTTCAAGTGGTAAAGTAAAGGCTAGAGCCTGGGATTGGGCAGTGGAAGGGAAAGGTGGAGCTGGAAATTTTTTAAAATTATTTTATTAGATATTTTTTGTATTTACATTTCAAATGTTATTGTCTTTCCCCCACTCCTATAAGCCCTTCCTCTCCCTTTGCTTCTGCTAACCACCCTCTCCATCTCAGCTCCTTGGCACTCCCCCTACACTGGGAAGACACACCTTCACTAGACCAAAGGCCTCTTCTCCCATTAATGCCAGACAATACTCTCCTCTGCTACATATACAACTGGAGCATGGGTCTCTCCATGTGTGCTCTTTGGTTGGTATTTTAGTCCCTGGAAATTCTGGAGGGTTTGAATGATAATGTTCTTCCCATGGGGTTTCAGACCCCTTCAGCTCCTTCAGTCCATTCTCTACCTCCTTCATTGGATACCCCATGTTCAGTCTGATGGTTAGCTGTGAGTATCCTCATCTGTATCTCTACGACTAGGCAGAACCTATGAGGAGGAATCCATATCTGGCTCTTGCCAGTTAGTATTTCTTGGCATCAGCAATAGTGCTTAGGTTTGGTGGCTGCATATGGGGTGGATCCCAAGGTGAGGCAGTCTCTGAATGATCTTTTCTTCAATACTCGTTCCTCTTTTTGTCCCTGGATTTCCTCCCATGACTGCATTTTCTCCCTTCTAAGAAGAACTGAGGCATCCACATTCTGGCCTTCCTTCTTTTGAACTTCATAAGGTCTGTGAATTGTTTTTTGGTTATTCAGAGCTTTTTGGATTAGTATCTGCTTATCAGTGAGTGCAAACCATTTGTATTCTCTTGTGACTGTGTAACCTCGCTCAGGATGATTGCTTTTAGTTCTTCTACCCATTTGCAGTCATTCTTTTTAATAGCTGAGTAGTACTCCATTGTGTAAATGTACCACAAATTTTGTATCCATTCCTCTAGGACATCTGGGTTCTTTCCAGCTTCTGGCTATTATAAATAAGGCTGCTATGAACGCAGTGGAGCATGTCTTCTTGTTATATGTTGGAGTGTCTTTTGGGTATATGCCCAAAAGTAGTATAGCTGAGTCTTCATGTAGTACTATGTCCTGTTTTCTGAGGAATCACAAGACTTATTTCCAGAGTTGTACCAGCCAGCAATCCCATCAACAATGGAGGAGTGTTCCTCTTTCTTCACATCTTTGCCAGCATCTACTGTCACCTGGGCTTTTTTATCTTAGCCATTCTGACTGCTATGAGGTAGAATCTTAGAGTTGTTTTGATTTGCATTTCCCTGATGACTAGGGATGTTGAATATTTCTTATGTGCTTCTCAGCCATTTGGTATTCCTTAGTTGATATTATTTTTTTGTTTAGCTCTGTACCTTATTTTTTTGGTAGGATTATTTGATTCTTTGGCATAAAACTTCTTGAGTTCTTTGTATATATTGGATATTAGCCCTCTATCAGATGTAGGATTGGTAAAGATCCTTTCCCAATCTGTTGACTACCATTTTGTCTTCTTGATAGTGTCTTTTGCCTTACAGAAACTTGGCAATTTCACGAGGTTCCATTTGTTGGTTCTAGATCTTGGAGAATATGCCATTGGTGTTCTGTTCAGGAAATTTTTCTCTGTGCCTATGTGTTCTAAGATCTTCCCCACTTTCTTCTTCATTAGTTTTAGTATACCTGGTTTCATGTAGAGGTCTTTGATCCCCGTAGACTTGAGCTTTGTACAAGGGGATAAAGAATGGATAAGTTTGCATTCTTCAGTTTTCTGATTGCTAGTTGAAGTAGCACCATTTGTTGAAGAGGCTGCCATTTTTCTATTGAATGTTTTTGGCTCCTTTGTAAAAGATCAAGTGACTATAAGTGTGTGGGTTCATTTCTGTGTCTTCAGTTTTGTTCCATTGATCTATATGCCTGTCTCTGTATCAATACCATGCAGTTTTTATCACAATTGATCTGTAATACAATTTGAGGTCAGAAATGGTGATTTTCCCAGAAGTTCTTTTATTGTTGAGAACCGTTTTTGTTTTCTGGGTTTTTTTGTTATTCCAAGTGAATTTGCAAATTGCATTTTCAAACTCTTTGAAGAATTGGGTTAGAATTTTGTTGGGGATTGCATTGAATCTGTAGATTGCTTTTGGCAGGATGGCCATTTTTAGTATGTTGATCCTTCCAATACATGCACAAGGGAGATCTTTCCATCTTCTGATATCTTCTTCAATTTCCTCTTCAGAGACTTAAAATTCTTGTCATACAAATCTCTCATTTGCTTGGTTTGAGTCACACCAAAGTATTTTATATCTTTTGTGACTATTGTGAAGGGTGTCATTTCCCTAATTTTGTTTTCATCTTGTTTATTCTTTGTGTAGAGGAAGGCTACAGATTTGTTTGAGTTAATTTTATATTCAGCCACTTTTCTGAAGTTGTTTATTAGCTGTAAACATTTTCTGGTCAAATTTTAGGGGTCACTTATGTGTACTATTATATCATCTGCAAATAGTGATATTTTGACTTCTTTTCAGATTTGTATCTCTTTGACTTTCTTTTGCTGTCTAATTGTTCTTTCTAGAATTTCCAGTAACATATTGAATAAATAGGGGGAGAATGGGAAGCCTTGTCTAGGCCCTGATTTTAGTGGAATTGCTTCAAGTTTCTCACCATTTAGTTTGATGTTGGCTACTGGTTTACTGTATATTGCTTTTACTATGTTTAAGTATGTGCCTTGAATACCTGATCTTTTCAAGACTTTTATCATGAAGGGGTGTTGAATTTTGTCAAATGATTTCTCAGCATCTAGAGAGATAATCATGTCGTTCTTTTTATTTGAGTTTGTTTATATAGTGGATTATGTTGATTGATTTCCATATATTGAACCATCCATGAGTCCCCAGGATGAAGTCTACTTAATCATGGTGAATGATTAATTGATGTGGTCTTGGATTCAGTTTTTAAGAATTTTATTGAGTATTTTGCATCAATGTTCATGAAGGAAATTGGTCTGAAGTTCTCTTTCTTTGAAAGGTCTTTGTGTGGTTTAGGTATAAGTGTAATTTTGACTTCATAGGGAAAATTTGGTAGTGTTCTTTCTGTTTCTATCTTGTGGAATAGTTGGTAAAGCATTAGTATTATGTCTCCTATGAAGGTCTGATAGAATTCTGCACTGAACCTATCTGGTCCTGGGCTTTTTTTACTGGGAGGCTTTTGATGACTACTTCTATTTCTTTAGGAATATGGGACTGTTTAGATGGTTTAGCTGGTCCTGATATAACTTTGGTACCTGGTATCTGTCCAGAAATTTGTTCAATTTCTGTAGATTTTCCAGTTTTGTTGAGTATAGGCTTTTGTAGTAGGATATGATAATTTCTTGAATTTCCTCAGTTTCTGTTGTTATGTGTCCCCTCTCATTTCTGATTTTGTTAATTTGGATACTCTCTCTGTGCCCTCAAATTAGTCTGGCCAGAGGTTTATCAATATTGTTGATTTTCTCAAAGAACCATCTCCTGGTTTTGTTGATTCTTTGTATAGAGACAACCCTGGATGTAGAAAGAGATCAGGAGTCATAAAAACAAGCATTATGAACAGAATATAAGAGATTAAAGAATGAATCTCAGTGGCAGAAGATACCATAAAAAACATTAACACAATACTCAGAGAAAATGCAAAAATCAATAAAGCTCCTAACCCAAAACATCCAGGAATTCCAAGACACAATGAGAAGACCAAACCTAAGGATAACAGGTGTAGAAAAGAATGAAGATTCCCAAATAAAAGGCTCAGTAAATATGTTCAACAAAATCATAGATGAAAACTTCCCTAACCTAAATAAAGGGATGACCATGAACATACAAGAAACCTACAGAACTCCAAATAGATTGGACCAGTCGCAATATCTTTCCACAAACCCTACCCTACAAAGGATAATAGATGGAAAACTCCAATACAAGGAGGGAAACTACACCATAGGAGCTATAAGTTTTAGAGAGGGGGAGAGAGAAGAAAGGAGAGGAGATGAGGAGAGAAAGAAAGAGAAAAGAGGAGATGGAAGGAAGATGGAGAAGAAGCACATGGCCTAGAGGAATTGCAAGTAGCAGAGGATCATAGATGGAGAACAGAGTAGTGTAGTGTTATCTTCCAACCTAGATGTGCAGTGTGTATTCATATTAAATTAGCTGTGTTTCTTTGTACAGGCTTATTGGGGCTGGAGATTTACTGAAACATTTTGTAACTTGGGCTACAGGCTCACCTGGGTTTGCAGCCTTTGAAGACACATCATATCATCTCTGAATGTTTTTTATTCTATATATACATTGCTTGCAAATCTTTTTTTTTTCTTGCTTAAACTGGGAATGTGTTTGCCTTGTAATGCCTTGCAAAACCCAGCTACATATGTCCAACAAAACAACCCCTCTCTGTTCTTGGCACACATGAGCACTGCTTATCTAAAGACCTGCAGACAACTGTGTGACCTGTACTGTGCTGGTACTATATATGTTCTTCTGTCTCATGACCTGTACATGGCATATTCTGGGAAAAGATGCTTTCAGATAGTGTGGAACCCTTAATTAGAGAGCCTTGGCTTTATGCTTATTCACACATCCATTATTGAGAAATTGAATTTGCAGTGTGAGAACGTGCTGGGTTTTAGATAAAGTAATTGTCTGTCATAAAACCTAGTTCTTTTATAGGCTGACAGAACATCACTACGCTTTTTATTTACATTTAACTGTTCAGAATTCTTTGGTTCAGCTCTAAAATCAAGGGGCTGGTTAGTCATCTTCCAGCTTTTGTGTTCTAAATTTCTAACAATCTAGTTTTTCTCTCATGAGACAGCTTACACATAAAGCAGGATTTATCAGTGTGAAGCAAACAGTGATCCTGGATACATCTCTCTCCTTTACTTCCTCTCTTTGGGCTATCACTTCCCTATGGCCAGTTCTTCAAAGAACCCGAGAAGAGGTTAAGACCTCACTCGTGCCTTTACGGACCCATTAAAGTTGTGTGTGGAGCTTTCTTACCAGATTAGCACATTCTATCTTGTGATGTGTTTTAACAGTGATTTGTGCAAATTGCTATGAAGGGAGTTCATCTTTGTAATGACCATCAAGTGTTGTGCCTAACAGAAAGGGAACTTCCTAGTTGCGTTTTAGGAAGCTAATGAGATTCTTTCAGGGTAGGAACATGAAGGTCACTTAGGGCAAGAAAAGCTGCAGAGAGGGCATAAATGTTAGCGTTACATAAATGTTCACTTGTAATCTATCCAGAGTCAAGAAGGTGCAATTTTTATATCCAATAGATGAGTAACATGAAAATGCAACCACTTTCACTCCTTGTTGCAGAGAAAACCTTTCTGTCTTTGATTTCAAATTGAAAAAAAATTATTGATTGGCCTTTTTAAAAATAATTTCCCATTTTCTTCTACTTATAGTGAGAACTGTGTTATAGTTCATGAATTCCGGTAGGCACACACTTATTTTTATGCAATTCTTCCATGGACTTTGATTTATTTATTTTTTCATATGAAGCCTAGCAAAGTTCCTAGATTAACAGCTAAGGTACTAATGAATCATGGGAGTTGGAGTATAGCTCAGTCAGGAGATTAATTACTACACAACCATGAGGACCTGAGTTGGGCTCCCTGGTCCTCTGCAAAAGCTGGGAGCTGTTGGCAAGCATGCCTTGTAGGTTTAGCACTGGAATAGGAAACACATGGAACTCATTAGCCAGCCAACCTAGCTGAATTGGTCAGTTTGAGATTTCTTGAGAGACTCTGTCTATAATACAAAGTGGACTGTGATTGAGAAAGAGCCAACACCTACCTTTGGGCAATTCAGGACCATTCATGTACACCCTCACACACAAATAAGTATACACACACATTCTTACATATTATTGCATTGTCAAAAACTTAGTGGTGTTTTTATATGTCAACTGTCAATTCCACACAAGTTAGAGCCATCAGAGACAAAAGGAACCTCAGATGAGAATCCATCTGTTAGGCATTTTCTTAATTAGTTGACTAATGGGGGAGGGCCCAGCTCACTGTGAGTGGTTTCATCCCTGGGCCAGCAGTGCTAGGCTCTCCAAGAAAGCAGACTGAGCAAGCCATTAGGAGCAAGCAAACACCCTTCTGTGGTCCCCGTGCCTCCAGGTTCCAACCCTGTTTGGGTTCCTGTCCTAACTTCCTTCAGCAATGAACAGCAATGTATAAGTGTAAGCCAAAAAAGCCTTTCCTCTTCAATTTGCTTTTTGGTTATGGTGTTTCATTGTAGCAATAGGAACCTGAACTAAGACAGGCACGTTGTGTGTGTGGGGGGGATATCCAGCTTTGTGTGTGTGTGTGTGTGTGTGTGTGTGTGTGTGTGTGTGTGTATGTGTGTGCCCACATGTGTGCACAGAAGCATGAAAAAGCTAGAGATTTAATTCTAGCATAGTTTCTTAGGTACTGTCATTGTTTACCTTGTTTTTGAGACAATGTCTGAGGCTCACTGATTAGACCAGGTTGGCTGGCTAGCAAAAAGAAAAAAAAAAATCTGCTTATCTCCATTTCCCCAGGAGAACAACATTTTAATGTACTTGTTCTGGGGATCACTTCTTCGCAATGACATGATGAGCAGCATATTGTTTCCGAAGCTCCAAATTCAACTTCCACTTATTTTTCTTCCTAAATCATTTCTTCTGCTGCTGCTAGAGAGGAAGAATAGGTAATAGCTTTTCACCATCTCGAACAAGAACAAAGAAAAAAATTCCCTTCACAGAACCTCACGGAATAAGAGCATAAGAACAGAGATTATTCTAGAACACAGAAGTGATATTTGAAAGCTAATGTTCCCAATCACTATCAAAGTCTTTACTATCTGGAGAGCCAAACTCTCATCTCTGATGGGAATGTTTATAATTGAAAAACTTACATAAAAGTTTCTCCATACCACTGCTGAGCCATTTACAAGTCTCTTGGCCTATTTCATTTGTGGGGTATTGCAATGGTCTTATCTTTAGACTGATTTCTCATGTCTAACTGCAGAATCCAGTCTCAAGAGTCAAGTTACTGGTAAATAAAATACCTGAAGACATTTGGCTATCTCATCCTCTGAACAGTTTTGAAATAAGCTTGGACTGTGTCTGATATGTATATGTGTATGTTTATCTATATCTATAATTCATCTATCTATCTATCTATCTATCCATCCATCCTCTATCTATCTATCCATCCATCCTCTATCTATTTCTGTCTGTCTGTCTGTCTGTCTATCTATCTATCTATCTATCTATCTATTTGTATTTCAGATACTGTTAGATTTATAACTAGGAGAAAAATTTCTTCTACTTTATATAGAAGTAAAGTCTCTTTACTTCTATCTTTTGTTATGCAGCTGCTTTTAAAGTTCCTGAAATCTCATTGGTTAAATGTTTGTATTTCCTGTGCTATTTAACATCTTAATATGTCAAGTCTGTGAGTTATATACAGGCTAACTTGTACCTACTTATATTTTAGCCAGTGCCATTAAATAATTGAGTACAATGAATTGATCTTTTCCATGGCTTTTTATACTCAATTTATCAATCAAATAGAGAAGTTTGTGTTTATTTCTGACTGAATAGCAGGGGCCTGAATTGTTGATATATTGACTTGTTATTAGAGATAAAAGTTGAAGTATAGCTCATTATTTATGGAAATACTTAAAAGACAAGAGACAAAGAATTTTAAACCAACTTCCTAACATGAAGGAAAGAAGAAATGGAAATTTAAAATTAAACTATTAGGGAGGTGAAGAAAACACAAAATAGCCTCCATTTCGAAGAATAAGAAAAGTGGTGGTTCAACTGCAAAGCTTTAAGTTAGATTGCAAGGAGGAATTTCTATCTATACTCAATTTGGCACAAATAGTAATAGAAAACCACACAAACACATATGTACATATATACAATTTGGCAAGATAAAAAGAAAAATAAGACAGGAGAACAAGGGTGTCATTTTGTGATCTATGTATATTTAAATGAAATTGAGAAAATGATCGAAATCTTCAAAACTGCATTCATTCTGACATCATAAACATGCTGTGCATAATTGAATTTTTTCACTAAGTTTTTAATTTAAATATGTTCATGATAGCCAGTGACAAAGTTATTGTTATATTCTTTTGTTGTCAGCATATGATCAAAATACATTTGGTGGAATACCAAAAGAGCTTTTTAGAGTTAGTTTATTGTTATTTCTGTTTGCCCTGGAATGCCCAAACTACACTCTGTCTTCCTGTGTCTTCTGCCAGGAGTTCTCAAAGGATTGTTTATAAAAGAGGAGAGAGATGAGATTGTGTTTTACTGATATCTCAGCAAAGTTCCACACACTGCTTTTTTAACTGTTGTTTTGGGTGAAACTCGAACAGGAAATTGGGAATCAGTTTTTTTCAGTGACTCAGGCCATTCCAGCTAACTGACCTGGCTTAGCCCTTGAGTAAGAGATTGGCAGACAGTTGCAAGCTTTTTGTAATGTACAGCACAAAGGGGCTGTGGCTTCTCCACCTGCAGACATGACATCTACCTTATTGCTTACTTATGGGCACAGAAAAAATACAAAGAAGGCTTGCTTCCCTCCCCTCCCCACCCTACTGCTGACTTTTAAAGGTCAGTCGTCCACACTTATGACATGCAAGTCAGGTTTTACAAGTACACAGGGAGTACTGATGCCTTGTCTCTATGGGCTCACAGTAGTTGCCAGAGGAGAGTCTGCATTCTTCTATCAACAGGAAGCGAGAAAACTGAGTTTCAGCATCCTAAATGGAGAGAAATGCCAAGACCGGAGACATGGGAATAGAAGTGATGCTTGTGGGGAAGACAGATGATGGCCAGCCTGGCAGAAAACTTAGCTGCAAGGAACCCAGAGAGGGCTGGGATATCAAGTGCCATTCCTTCCGATCGAATTCCACAGTGCATTGTGTCTTTAGTTGAAAACAAAAACCACGGTTTTCCTTGGTAAATAGATACAACACAGATAGACGGAGATCAGAGTTGCATTTCCAAAGCAGTTCTAAAGGATTCGAAACTCTGCTCTGCAGGCTGGAGGGAGTGTTTGCAGAAATTACAGAACTCCCAAGACCGATTCTTAGCATCCACTTGCATGGTTCACAACTGCCTATGACTCTAGGGGACCAAGGCTCTCTCTCTGTCCTTCACGGGCACCTGAATGTGCATGGCCATGTATAAGTGCAGACATATACGTTGGTAAAAATTAAAATAAAAGTGAGCAAGCAGCACAAAGTTATGGGAACTAGAATGAATTTGCCTACTTTTTCTTTTTCCGAGGATATTAAGCAAAGTTGACTGTAGATTAATAATATTGTCCTTAGGAGTACTCTTAATTTTTCGGTGGAGAGGATGGAGGTATGAATTAGCATCTGGGCAGGCTGCCAGAGTGCTCCTGAGTTAGCTGGACTTTGCATTTTGTCAGACATAGATAGCGTGAGCCACAGTATTCCTTTAATCTAAGAAAAGAAAATTCGATGAACAGAAAACTATTTGGCAAAGTAAATAGCGATGAGAGCAAAAGTGTTTTAGACTCTTCCGGGAGTTGTCACAGAGATTTGTGTCCCATCCTGCTAGGTGTATTTAGGAAATGATAATAAGACAGTTGAGACAGCTGTCACACTTACACACCAATGAGAGGTCCCTGCGTGGTATCATGATGCTAAAGGCAGGGATTCTGGCTGAGTCTCTTTGTATTAATCCTGAAGGAAGCAGAGCTTGCAAAACCAGTTGGTCACTTTTTCTGCTTCTGTAAGACAATTGTGCTAATAAAAAATCAACATGAAGCACCTGGAGCAGAGAAATTTCAGCGGCAGGGAGTGCAGCTCGCCAGCGATTCTTCTCAAGCAGCTAGAATTTTTGTCTCTGTCTAAGTCATTTACCTTGGCAATGGAGATGAATTGGATACAAGAAATAAAAAGTATCCATTCGTATTTGATAGGACAGAACCAAGATAAATCAAAATATTTATAAAAATACAGTCCATTTGGCATAATGACACCTTGGTGCACACATTTTATATTGTATTTTTCCTAATTAGATATCTTCAAAGTATATATAAAAATTATATTAGTCTGTTGTAACAATGTATGATATCAGACACGGTTACAGGTATCTTTATACTTCATTATCTCAAAGGGTTGAAGAGTTGAGTGTTTTGAAGGAAACTTAAACATCACTCTATTCATTTATATTTTATTTATTTCTGTGAAGACGGAATTTAAACCATACTGCAATGCAGAGTTACTTTACTTCCCCCATTTGTATTATTCTAGTGTTAATTTCTCCACAATAGTAATAATTTGGATTGCCAAAATATGGCTATTGTTCTGGATACAGAACTCTGTGAATCATGGTTGATTTTATATAATTTTTTTATTTCTATTTTTATTTAGTATTTTATTTTTTTCTCAAATTTATCAGTCTCCAGAGTTTTTACTAGATGGAGGTACATACACTATACAATAAGAGCTGTGAATTGCACTTATCTCAAGGGTAGAGTCTGACAAGTCTCTGGCCACACATTTAGCAACAACCTGTAATGAAAAGCTGACCTCTTTGGTCACCCTGTAAAGCTCCTGTGTTTTTCAGCTCCCTGTCCACTATCAGGAACCACCAGACTAGCTTCTATGGCTTTATATTGCTTTTGCAGTTAATGAACTTTGTAAAGTGAGTCTCCAGGCAGCCATTCTGAGAGATCTGATTTTTTTTTTTTTTTTTGAAGTATTTGTGCTTGAGAGTCATATTCAAGGGCTGGAGAGATGGCTCAGTGGTTAAGAGCACTGACTGCTCTTCCAGAGGTCCTGAGTTCAATTCCCAGCAACCACATGGTGGCTCACAACCATCTTTAATGGGATCTGATGTCCTTTTCTGGTGTGTCTGAGGACAGCGACCATGTACTTACATTTCTAAAATAAATAAATAAATCCGTTTTAAAAGGTCATATTCAACCAGCTGTCCTTATCTGTCATCATGAAGTGGATTTAGGAAAAGAGCAAGATCCAACCTTAAACTCATTTTACCTCCAGACCTAACACAGTTATACAGATAACTGTTTCTGAAAAATTATAATTAAACCTGCAAATTAATAAAAACATGTTTCATGTAAGTTTTTAATCATATTTTCTGCACCTTATATGCTGATTAAAAAAAAAACTCTGCTTAACAAAATGTTTTCTATTTCCTCTCCCATAAGAAAGAATCTATTATTAATTTTATATAGGACTAACCTTAAAGTAATTCTTTCTTTTCCTAAGTTCTATTGAAAATCATTAGTCATTATTTTATTTTATATTTATTTTATTTGTATTATGTCATTGCTAATCTATGCATACATCAATAAGGACTTAAATAAATAAAAGATGAAGAAGCTAATCTTTGCAGTTCTCACCCTGTTACATACATTCTGAAAATGCATTCCTTTTACCTGTTAGATTACTCTTTGGTCATATAATAAGCACCGATATTTATAATTCTCTGCTACAAAATAACAAACAAAAATTATAACTGGTAAAAATGTTATTATTGTTAAAGTTAGAAATTACAATGAGCTCAGGCACACATAGGCTTAATCAAGATGAAGGAAATAAAACAGCCTGTGCCTAGAATTGTATATGGCTTAAAATGAAACCAGGAGCTTTGTGGGAAATTTCCCCTAAAAGGCAACTCAAAATGGGAAAGCAGGAGTTGAGTACAGCCAGATGCCGCCAAAGAACCAAAAAATGGTTTATGGCAACGCACGTTTGGAAAAGACCTTACTCCGAGGTTATTTCTCTGCTGGTGAGGTGACCAAATTACATAATTTATAAGCAGGTTTATTGGCAAGTTGCTCTCCTGTGAGTTCACTGGTTCCAAAGACCCATGCCAATAATTTCCAGAGTTAAAGGGCAGAGGGGGAAGAAAAAGAGAAAGAGTGAGAAGACCAGAAGAGAGAATGAGGACAACAAAATGTCTGGATTATATAGGAAGAGCATCTGGGGACAGAGCAGCCCAGCCCCTGTGCTGGGAAAGTTCAGGGTTCAAGACAATATGACACTTATAGACTGAAGGTTGCTGGGAATGTTGCGTTTTATGGAAAAGGTGTAATTATGTGGGAGGGAGCACCTCAGCAGATCCAGACAAGGTGTTCCCTTGAACAAGCAAGCCATGTGGCAGGCCGAAAGGAAGTTTATTGGGGAAAGGGAGTGTTTCCTTCTGGACTGGGACAAAGGACTGAGGTGCATCCTTGGTCCTTACCTGACATACCCTACTCCTGACTCTGAACTTTCCAGGCCCAGGCTGAGATGCTGTTCCCCTAGAGGTTCCTCCCTATACAATCCAGACATTTTGGTCTCTCTTCTCTCTCTCTCTGCTTGTGCCCCTTTCTCTCTCTCTCTCTCCCTCCTTGCCCCATGGCTACTTCTCTAGCTTTGGTTCTTGGGGGACAGTGAACTTACCTGAGAGCAGCTTTCCAAGAAACCGACCTTTTCTGTAATCTAATCTAGTTTACACTGGCTCATTTCACAGATGATAGAGAAATAACCGATCAGGGAGCAGAGCAGGGACCTGGAGAAAGGGAGACAGAGAAAGACAGAAAGAGTGTGGAAGAGGGAAGGAGAGATGAAGAGCGAGGTATAAGGAGAATTTTGTTTCATTATTTTTTTGGCATTCTTTAAAGATTCAAATAGCACATTCTTTTTAAATTATTCACTTTACATCCTGTTCACTGCTCCTCCCAGTTATCCCCTCCCACAATCCTTCCACCATACTCTCTCCCTTTCACTGAGCAGTTGCTCCCCCCCCCATGTATCCCACACCCTGTCACATCAAATCTCTGTGAGCTAGTTGCACCCTCTCCCATTGAGGCCGGACAAGGCAGCCCAGCTAGAAGAACATATCCCATTGACAGGTAACAGCTTTTGGGACAGCTCCCATTCCAGTTGTTTGAGACCCACATGAAGGCCAAGCTGCACATCTGCTACATATGAGCAGGAAGGCTTAGGTCCAGCCCATATATGTTCTCTGGTTGTTGGTTTAGTCTGAGAACCCCAAGGGTGGAGGTTAGTTGACTCTGTTGGTCTTGTGGAGTTCCTATCCCCTTAGGGGCCCCAATCCTTCCTCTGCTCTTTCTTAAGAGTCCCAGAAGCTTCATCCTCTGTTTGGCTATGGCTCTAATACACCTGCCTTCTGGCTCCTGGAGGGCTGTGTTACAAGCTGTTGGTAGGTAACTGTTGGGCAGAGCCAGGTCTGCTTTGGTAGGTACAATATGCAACTCAGTCCCTTGCCCCAGGGTCTGAAACTAAACAGGAAGTCGCTTTGTAAGTATATATTAAGCAAGTATATCTGGTAAAGGATGTGGATTCTTTTCATAACCAACACTAGAAACTTGCTTAAAAACAACCAGATTGATGACTATATTTATTTTTTTCAGGGGACAAAACCCCAAGGCTAGAGAGTCCAGTCTACAGTGAGTGCAATACCTAACAAATGACCAGGCCTGCTTGGCACTTGTGACCAAGATCCCTTGTCACCCGAGGTTTTGCATTTTGTTTGCTTGTTTTGTGTTGTTTTTAGTGGAAGGCAAACAGACACTGCTCCTGCATAGCCTCCAGCATTTTCAAGGCAGGAAAAAAACAGAGAAGACAAAAGGCACAGAGAACAGAAACAAAATAAGAGTTTATCTCATCTGTCTGAGCCACTGAAGGCTAGTTTTTCACATAGAGAATAAGAGCTAAATGAGAAGGGGGCTGTGAATAATTTGGAACACCCAGTGTCTCAGGATAGCTCTGTCTCTATCTACCTCTATCTACCTCTATCTCTAATCCACATCTACATCTAATCTATATCCACGTCTACATCTAATCATGTCTGTATTTGTATCTAATCCATATCTGTGTGTCTGTGTATGTCTGCTTTTTGAAAACCAAAACAAGTGATTCAGTCATCAGTTGGATTTCTTTACGTTAATTATGTATATTAAAGCTTGCATATGAAACTCTTGAGTTTCATGAAGAGGACGAAACATGGTTCCCACTGTAAACTTCACAGAGTGGACATGTCCATTGATTCAGATGATGAGAACTGAGTGTATGTGGGCTTCTGGTCCTATTTGGGCCACTATCAAAACAGTAGCATCCCAGGAATGTGTCTACTGAAAGTCAGTGAAGTTGCGATAAGAATAGTAATGCTCAGAACTTTAGAACTCTTGAAATACTCACTATACGGAGAAACACTTCAAGCTATGGGACATGGACGTCTGTATGTTGCCTCAAATCCATGTGTCCAAGGCTACTAGTTACTCCAGATTGCCAATTAACTTTTAGCTTCCTAGTTGGCCAGTGTTCTTTATTGTGAACTTATTACAACACTATTTTCTAAAACATCATATTCGATACTCTTAGGTTTACAAGGATAAGTTTTCTAAGGCATGAAGTTTGACAAAAATCATCTCAGATCTGAAGTCTTTCTTCCCCTCCTCTGACATACACAGTTTTGCTCTCTCAGCACTTTTTCCCTGCCCTATGAGATCTCGCTATGACTGTGAATAAGGTATTGGGTTAATTTCTAGTTTTTACAGTTGTGCTTAACCTTCTCTTACTCATCTCTCAGTTTCCTTTTGATACAGACATGATGTTCTGTTCAAATCTATTTCTAGACCATGTGTTATTTTAAGGGCTCAGGGGATTAGCTTTTGCTGCTGGCACCAGGGAGTAGAATGGGGCATTTGTTAAGCTTGTTTCATAACAAATTCATTAGACCCCCTTCCAATGGTCTTGAGAGGTGTGCTATTTCCTGTCCTCTCATTCACTGACATGCTCTGTGGATACCAAACTTAAGAAGGCTTGAAGACACACGAGGAAATATGTATTTGCTAAATTGCATTGGCAGCTCATCTGCACATAATGACAGTGTCATTAAATACTCACTATTGGAACAGATTATTGAGTTGGCCATGTCAACTGGATTTTATAAACATCCATGGATAGAATGTTGTACTATAAGCAATGGGGTCCTTCACTGGAGATAAAGGTTTCCCCCAAAACTTTCCTAAGAGAAAATAGTCACTCTATATTACATGATGTGATTCTTATGTTGAAGACTTCATCTGTAGATCTGTAAAACTGATACTTTGTATATAAAAATTTATCACGCTTCTTCCAAAGGTTAGTGGATCCAGGACATGGAGAGGATAAACTCATCTGTGGATTTTAACAAAAACTATTGAGCATTGATCGTATCCGAACTTGAGGTCTAGAGGTCCTGATGACTTGGACCAATGAGGTGCCAGGAGGTGTTGTAGTGCAAAAGCAGACCCCAAAGCGTTGTATGGTGAATACGTGTTCTTTAGGTTCTGCAGGTCTTTGACCTGGAAAAATAAGCAGGCAGGACTTTGTAGACTTTAAGGTAAAATCTAGAGGTTTGTTTGTGGGGCAGGTTGTGTTTGAAATAACTGATATTAAAATGGTGGCAATATATTCATAATAGTTATCAGTTTGTTATGTGAACAGTAAATTTAAAAAGATGATAGGAAATCAGGAAAAATAACCCATTGTCAAAGAGGAGAATTTCAGTGGTGAATTATGTTTAATGTATCTTTCTTGTGGTGTCTTGAATTTCAATTTAGAGTAAAGTATATAAAGTATAATTTCATCAAAGGACTTCTATGCTATAACGTACCATGTATTCATTGCAATATTGAGCACAGAGCCAGCATTTATTTGTTATTATGGTTGCTCTTAAATATTTACAGTTTGGTAATTAAAAGCAAGCACATCGTGGTTTTGCAATGACAATATAGGATGAAATGTCACAAGTAGAGGAATGGCTGTCCCAAGTGTAAGCAGAGGTCACTGTAGCTCTCCAGAAAGTAGATTTTCCTGAATCATTTTCTGAGGGAAGGAGAGGAGGAACCATAGTCTCTCAGAGAGTCATGATGAATATTGCGTTGGGTAAGAGCAGTGTTTGTGTCCTAAGTTGTCACCTGTCACCGAGACAACATTGCAAACAGGCTGAATTCAAGTGATAAGGAAATGTTGAAATCCCATGGTTCTAATTTAGTAAAACTATGATTTGATGTACCGTCTCTCTGGGCTGCTAAGGACAATCGTCAGATGCCGGACTTCAGAGGTAGCAGGTAAGCAAAGGAAGCTGCAGTCACAGAACAGCAGCAGCGACAAGAACAAAGCATCCCCATGGCAAGAAGGAAAAATGGGTAAGACCTGAGGATTCAGGAGGAAAGGCAGCTGAGGAGTAGCCATCTCTAAGGAATTCATCAGTGGTTGAGGTCAGTGTTTCAACACAGGCACCAGGTTCTTGATTGTATACTCTAACTCCCTCTTCAAGGGATGTAAGTACTGTAAAGGATGCTGCTGGAAAGTCTTTCAATCCAGGATTAAAGAAACCATCTAGGTCATGCTGGGTCCAAATGAAATGGATTGTTTTGTGGAGAGAAGTCTTTTCTCAGGAAATGAAAGTTTAGAAGATGAACACCATACAGATTGTTCACTTGCTTGCTTAGAGTCATACCAAGGTATTTCATATTGTTTGTGACTATTGTGAAGGGTGTCGTTTCCCTAATTTCTTTCTCAGCCTGTTTATCCTTTAAGTAGAGAAAGGCTTCTGATTTGTTTGAGTTAATTTTATATTCAGCCACTTTGCTGAAGTTCCTTATCAGCTATAGGAGTTCTTTGGTGGGATTTGTGTGTGTGTCTGGGCCACTGCATGGGAATGGAAGCCAGATGACAAATTACTTGCTATTAATCAATTGGTCTAGTGCAAGTAACAAGCTCAACACTCCTTGAGAGAGTTGTCTCCAACATCTGGCTGAAGAGAAATTGAAGGAGACATTCCAGGTCAACATCAGTCACGTGCACACATGCATATATGCCTGTGCATGGATATACATGCACACATATACCACAGAAGCACAAACACACTTAAGAGATGTGGTAAAACGTCTTTTGTGCATGGACGACTACAAGTTTTTCTACAAGCAAGGAACTGAGGGAGGCGATTCAACTTCCTAGGAGAGACCCTCTGATGGAGAAGTTTAGGAACTGGTGAAAAGCAGCCCAATCTCACCCTGAAAACCCAAACGTAAAGAAACTCCTCTATTAAGGATCTTTAAATGTGTGTTAGTTCTCTAACATCTATCCCTGAGTGGGCAGATCTGAAAGTGTCACAAGTTCAAGTGAATTTGCATATAAACTATTCTTCCTCAAGCTGACTTTCAGTTCAATTTCCCCATAGTTCTTGGTTGTCTACAAGAACTCAGATTTAATTCTGTTTCTGAAATATATAAATGAAAGTATCATTTCATTTTTATAGATAAGAAATTATTCCTTCCATTGTATTCCCTTTTAAGTTAAACAAGTATAAAATTGGGAAAATATTAGGTTAGGTCCTAGTCCTTCAATTAATTTGATAGTATATTCATTATTTAATTCATCCTCAAAAATGGACCAGCAATTCATTTAAGTGGTTCTATGAAAGTTTATGTTTATAATTGTTTCTCTTTGTAGGTCTTTGTGCTTCTAGCAGCAAAAGTACTGATATATTTATTTGCATATCTTCAGATATATTCTAAGCCTAGACAAACATTCACAATGCATATTTTATGAGTTCTGTAATTTTAAGATTAGTATACTATACATTTATTGTGCAACTGAGTGCCCCTTTATTGTAAAGTAGGAATGAACTCATATAACTCTACATAACCCTAATAAAGCCTTTTCAGCTATTATAATATTTTATTATATATATTCCTAAAAGCTTATTAGTTCATATTTTTCTGAAGACATTTAGTTTTTGAAATGTTACAGTTTTATCAATTTGAAATCTTTCTCATTTTATTCCAGTTCATATTTTATTTTAAAGGAACATATAGTAACTGGCAGGCATAATCTATTATATATAAGATCAAGAGATGATAGTAATAATTTCTACATTACTAAATATAACAGTTTAATTTCAATGTAACTCTATTTTTGAACTCAAGGAATCATAAAGATGAGAGATTTCTCTTGCCTCAATATGAGCTCAGAATGAAATGTCAAAATTTTTTAGCCAGTTTTCTTTCTTTAATTAACATTAAAAAAGAAATTGTATATATTACATAAGACAATTAAAGCATTTCTAATTTTTGGAAAACTTATTGAGGGACTTCCCCAAACAGACCCTGAGATTTGCATTTATGTACAAACAAGTTATTATAGATTTATTACCAGAGGAAGCCAGTGAAAATCCTCAGAATAAGGAAGCAGAAGTAGGCAGAGCAGCCAGAGCTGTCTTGCTTTTTGTAAACCATCTTCTGTTGAACCAGATTTTGCCTCCATTTAGGTCACCATGGTTACTACCTTATTCATGAACTATCTACAAAGTGGCCAAGGACATGCTAGCCAATATCTCCTGGAAGAGTCATCTTGCCTCCTTATCATATTTGCTATGTTCTCTTCTGCAGGGAATGTAACAATAGGGACACCATTGTTGCACACACACACACACACACACACACACACACACACACACACACACACACAGTTTGCTTTTTGTTTTTATTTTTTGTTGTTGATTCTCATAGGTTCATGCAAAAGCTTTTTCCAAAGGACTCTTTATCTATAAGCTTTTCCCAAATGACTTTTTATCCCAGTTTTCTAACCTTTCTTATTTTAATGCCAAGAGGCAGCCAATATTCTTTTTATTTAATTTTTATTATCATTCCATTTGTTTACAACTCAGATGATATTGCCTTTCTGGTACCACTCCACAACACCCCCTCCCCATCACACATTCACTCTCCTTCCTCTCCCTTAACCTCTATGAGGGTGTGCCCCCATCCACCCATCTAACCATCCACTTCCACCCCACCTATCCAGCATCCCCCTATGCTGGGGCATCAAACTTCCACAGGACCAAGGGCCTCCCCTCCTGTTGATGTCAGACTAGGCCATCCTCTGTTACATATGTATCTGGAGCCTTCCCTATACTCTCCTTGTTGGTGGTCTAGTCCCTGGGAGCACTGGGTGATCTGGTGAGATGACATTGTTCTTCCTATGGGGTTGAAATATTCCTTTGCTCCTCCAGTCCTTCTACCAGCTTCCCCACAGAAGTCCCCACGCTCATTCTGATGGTTGGCTCCAAGCATCCACATCTGTATTGGTCAGGTGCATGCAGAACCTCCCAGGAAACTGCCACACAGGTGCCTGTCAGTAAGTGCCTCTTGGCAAGAACAATAGTGTTGGTGTTTGGTGTCTATAGGCAGGATATATCCCCAGATAGAATGGTCTCTGATGGCCTTTCCTTCAGTATTTGCTTCATATTTTTTTGGCCCTTTCATTCCTTTAGACAGGAACATTTCTGGGTTAAAAACTTTGAGGTGTGTGGGTAGCCCCATCCCTTGAATGGAGGCCATTTTAATCTACTAAATGTTCTATTTCCCATTTGATGCACATTTCTGCTTGTCATTGTAGTGGGGTTCTGGGAGTCTCTTGCTTCCCTGACATCTCGGACCCCCCAGTGGCTACCTCGAGTTCCTAATTTCCCACTGCTGCATATTTTATTCGATTTCCTCACCCTCTGTACCTCTCTCCCATTCCCTCTATACCTGATTATGCCTCCCTTTTATTCTTCCTTCTCCTTTCTCCCTCCCAGGTTACCCCCCCCCCCCATTCACCTCCCATAAACATCTTGTTCCTCACTCTATGCAGGACTGAAGCATCCACACCCTGGTCTTCCTTCCTCCTACAGCCCATATTCTTTTTTTATTTTTTTCTTCAATGAAATCTAGATGATCAGATTCACCAAGTAATGCCAGCTGTGCATCAGAAGCATCTCTTTAAGGCATTGTTTCAGATTTTTCCTTGGAGTGGAATTGGATGTAACAATAGCTCGGCTCTCTCTAACGTGTGAGTCTGTATACTAACTTCCTGAAATTTACACATTCTTCCCATCCCTTCAGCAATATAATAGACCACAAATGGATGTAGACAATTTTCAGAGGGTCTGAGAAGACCAAGCCACAATGGCCAACTGTGTCTCTTAGTCACTTAACTTTATGTAATCAGCCTCTACCAGGACCATTAAAAATACAGAGGACTGAATTTTCATTTTTGCATAATCCCTTACAGCAAATCACATTGGCCACTCCAGTATTAAGGAATTCACCTTGAGACTGTCTAGCAGGACATTATAGGAATACTATACGAACCTGTAAGACCATAGCCAAGGTGCAGCCCAAGAAATCTGCCGCTAAATGCAACAGCTACGGTGCACATCTAGCAGTAGGAAGTGTTTGCAATTTTTGGCTTTTATCTACATTTATTAAAAATTTCTCTAAATCTTTCAGTATAGAAATCAGAACATAACTTTCAGTATACCACACAAAGCTAACAAAACTGCATGCAAAGTTTGATATATCCATTACCTACCATAGAGGTGTTCCAGCTTCTCGATGCAAAGTTTGAGATATACGTTACTGTAAAGATGTCCTGTGTTCTCCAGAGTTTTGAACTCATAAACACTGTCCTTGAGGAGCCAGTCTTTTGAGTTCTCGGTGGAATTATTTGTCACTCAGCTGACATGATACTTCCTACACCTTAAGTTGGAGTAATGTGATATCATTGGCATGTGGAATCATTATGATATTTATAGACTTCTGAAAAGACAGTTGCCTCCATCTTATAGTGCACTAGAGGATAAGAAAATAACAAGTCTTATGACAAGATTATTAATACAGAGTATTCATTCTTGAGAAGACAGCTTTTCTTTTGGCTTCTTTTCTGATGGCTGTGGAAGAGAACACAGTTTGCAGACAAATAGCTATATGGAAGCAAGAACATTTTCATGTATTCTCTAAATCCATTGCAGTTACTATTCCAGGAACACAAGTGAAATCCAGGCAGTCTCTTGATGAACTTTGTAGCTCTTCATATTTATCCTTCACCATCCCTTTCTTTTGCATGCATTTGCAAAATGCACGTGATATTCAGGTATGTGTGCATGGAAGTGTTTGGGTACACGTTAGTGGGGTCCCAAGGTCTTAGCCTTCTGTGTCTTCCTTTATTTCTTGTCTCAATTTGGGGATAGAGTTTCTCACGGTTGCTTATTGCACTAAACTGACCAGTGGACTGCACATCCTCAGAACATGGATCCCAGGCGAACGTAGCTTCTCACATCTTCTATGGGTGCTAGTGGTTAAACAGGGATGCATACTTGCATGTAGGCACTTTACCAACTGAGCCATCTCCCAAGACTCGAAATTTGTTTTCAGACGCTATAACTTAAATCTGGGTATGATGACTCTCCTGTCTCAACATCCTTTTTATCTTGGAAGATGCCAGTAATTTCTATTACTTCGAAATATGTACTGACTTTATTTACTGTCTCTGGGCAGAGGATGTGACATCATCAGGGTCTTTCACTTTCACTCCCCACCATATAATTTCCCCTTCACATTAAAATGTGAGGAATCTACCTATTGCCAAGCATATGTTTCCCAAGTCTGAATTTATAAACTATGAAAATCATAGTCAGATTGAGTTAGAATATCTTGAAATGTAAATAAAATTTATCAAATTTAAAAAGAGAGGAAAAAGAGAATGTCTTAGAACTCCAGAAGTTGACCTGAAGTGAAGAAGTTTCCCACATACTCTAGTACTTATTTTGATATTTTCAACTCTCTGTGGTTTGACATTTATCATTTATCATTTGTGTACTGAAACAGTTTTGTAGAAATATTATTTCAAACCATTCTTTACCTCTTTTCTTTTGTCCTTTTTTATTCTGCCATTCCGATTGAACACACGTTATATTTTATGTAGTTGTTTTGTAGATATGCTGTCGTGTCATTTCCATTATTTTTCTTTTCTGTATTTTAGTTCTACAAGTTCCAACTGGTATACTCACCTCCTCAGATCTCAGCACACTAGAGTTTACTGACAACCTACCAAGGCATTTGCCATCTGTGTAAGAGGATTCTCCATCTTTGGTTTCCCTTATACTTCCTCTTAGAGAATTCCTTTTTCCACTCATATCACCAGCATGTTTTTACACCTTCCCCACTTTTCTCCTCATACTGTAATCACTGTCACCTTAACTTCCCAGTCTGGCAAGCCTACATTTTTTTTTTTTTTTTTTACCATAGCCAGGTCTGATTCTGATGTATCGTTTCTCCATACCAGCAAAAATTTTCAAATTTCTCTTATGTAGTCATGTAGACTCCCACAACTTTTCTTTTTGATAGTCTTTTGCTGTAATGCTGTGCTGGCCTTTAATTCCTAAGTTTAAGCCATGCTGCCCCAGATTCCCAAGTACCTAGGCATAGCAAGGCATATACAAAGGCTTGTCTTCTTGTCTCTTTGGTTGCTCTAGATTATGTCAAGTTGACAGTATTTACCATCATGGCAGCATACCCCAAGAAAAATAATGCCGAACATAGAAACTGTTCACCCCAAATGTAAAATCTTAATTATGTCCTACCTAGGACCCATTATATAGAAGGTACACTGAGTCTAAAAGCTTGTGTTTCTCTTTGAGTTTTACTATTTTTAAAATTAGAGCCCAAGCCCATGCTGCAGGAGGGTAATATCTATTTAAATCCTCCAGGAGAATATTCTGATTTTTTTCTTCCTGCATCTTAATTTGGAAAATGACTTGAGTAAATCATTTTTTCCCCTTTTCTATGAACAAATTGCACCTGACAGCAACCAGATGACTCCACGGTTATTAACTTTATCATCATCCATAATATCTTCCAGTAGTCAGAGAACATGATTGCGAAGACCAATGTCATGTCACTCTGTGACATGTCACAGGTGAACATCTTGCCGATTTCAACAATGTCTCATATAGAGGCCATCAGCACCTAATGTGCTCCAAGAAACACAGCTCCTTATTGCTACCTGAACATTGAATAAGTTAGCATGATGCTACCATGAATACAGTCTATTCTCTAGAATCAATTTTGGGGGGGGCAAAAAAATAACCTTTATTATAAAATTCTTAGGGTTAGAGAAATGGCTGTGTGATTAAACAGTGGCTCCACTTCTAACAGATCCAAGTTCAATTCTTACCACCTATATGGAGCCCACAACCATATGTAACTCCAGTTCCAGGGGATCTGATGCCCTCTTCTGGCCTTTGAGAGCAGCAGGCACGCATGTGATACACAGTCATATATTCAGGCACAGAAAGATGAAACTGAATCTAAACTGATAATGCCTTGGTGCAAGAGACTTTGCCAGATGAGAAGTGAGATGTCATATTTATATATTATATTATAATCAGCCTCCCCTAATGGAGCTGACACAGTATCCAGTGAATAAAGGGTCAAATAAAAAGATGATCTTATGTTCTGGACTACTCTTTTTGTAGATTTCTTTTTATAAATTTAATATGTATACACTTGTATACATATTATTTATACAAGTATATGTATTAACATGTGAACGTGAGCATTTGTGAAGACCAGAAGAGGGTGATGGGTTCCTCTTCTTGGAGTTAAAAGTAGTTCTAAGCAGCCTGATGTGGGTGCTGGGAATTGAACCGGGGCTTTCTACAAAAGCAGTGTTCTTTTAACTTTGGTGCTATCTCTCCAGTCCCATTATTTATTGTTTCAAATCTACACAAGTGACTTTAATCTCCAATATAGCACCATAGCCACCCCTTACTAATACCCATAAGCACTGGGTCTAAAGTTTCCTATTTCCATTCAAAATTGACATGAAATCCCAACTCATGTAACATGCTCTAAACAGTGAATCATCCAACAGCATGCATGCCCTCTGCTTCTTATGTGATAGGGACTCTATCTGAATTGACACCCTTGTAGATGGATGGTACAAGTCCCTACTCCAGCGAGAGGTATACTACCGTCAGGATGTTGAGATCAGTAATAAATAGGATGCAGAAGCTTCTCTGGGAAACAGCATCCTAGTATGGCCATACACATTTGTACCTCTCTATGAAGAAAAAACTGAACCATTTTATCACAAGTAGTTACAAAAGTTGTAGGTGATTCCATTGTTATTGATAAGTTTATTTGCATAGATATGTCTAAAGGGCAAGGTTATCTTTTGTTAAAAAACATAGAAAACCAGAATTACAGACTCATCAAAAAAACTTTATCCAACCAGACAGTGGTAGTACACAACTTTAATCCCAGCACTCTGGAGGCAGAGGCAAGCAGATATCTGAACTGGAGGTCAGCCTGGTCTACAGAGCAAGTTCCAGAATAACCAAGACTACGTAGTGAAAACTTGTCTTGAAAAACCAATATGGGGGGAGAAAACTTCATCCAGATCCATTTTTATTAATTGACTTACTTGGTATTATAGAGTTTTCTGGACATTTAATTAGACATATATAAATTAAGCATTAATGTGATACAGTGCAATATTTTTAAACATGCTTGAATTCATTTCCTTCCCCCATATGTGTGCATGTGTGTATGTGCGAGTGTGTTCAAATTTCTGTGTTTGAGAAAGTAGTTATTTGTCTTTCTGTTCATTTAACAGAGTGTCCAAAGTTGCATCAAGTTTGATGCAAAGATGGTGACATTTTCCTCTAAAACCAACATTCCATTGTGCATATGTACTGCCGTATCTTAATGACTCCATCCTTTGATGAATAGCTAGGCTAATTCTGCCTTTGCTCCTATGAATTGCTCTGTAGTAAGCATGAGAATACTGGCGACTCTTTGCTGTGCTGCTTTCCTATTATTTCCATCCTACTTACTTTATACGTAGAAGTATAAGATCTGGGTCACATGATAGACTTGTTTGCAGTTTTTCAAGTGCTCAATACTGCTACTCATGATAACTATATGAACATGTCCTCTTAGCAGCACTTTGGAAGAGCCACTTTTCCTCTTCTTAGGAGAATTTGCTTCCTTTTAGTTTCAGAAACATTGGTCAGCAAAAGTCCTCCAAGCACCTTTAGTTTGGTAACAGAAGAACTAAGCTTGAGATCTTCAATATCTTACATAACTATATTTTCCTGACAGCAAAAATAACTGTCATTATGGCCATTTATCAGTGAGTGCTAGCTTGGGACCAGATTAGAAGTAGAAGACAGGACCAGGCTTGGTGGCTGAGTCCTGGACCCTCAGCTACTCATGATGTTATGGTAAGATCTATTAAGGCTGCAGAGAGACTTCAGGTCTGACCCAGGAAATTAGTGTGTCCCTGCCTCAAAATGAGAATGGTAAAAAATAAGATAAAATAAAATATAGCAGGAGAATGGAAATGCCAATGAGTTAGAATGTAGTTTGTAGATAGAGTAGCTGCCTAATATAAAACAGGCCCTTTGTTAGAATCTAGATTCTACACACACACACGCACACACACACACACACACACACACACACACATTTTGTTAAAACTTCTTTAAATCCTAATGAAAGTATTTACTTTTGATTATCAGTTTATTTTTATATAACAAGAAGGTTGGCTAATATAATCAGAGGCTCTTGGGTCACAAAGATTATTATTACGAGGTATATACTAGATCAAATCTTCAGTATATCAGTGAGGTATAAAAAATAGCAGTGGCTAACATAAAACATTACAAAATTCCTCATACGTGTCATCTAATATTTTTCCAAAGAAAATGACAGTTTCTTTTCTTTGATGTAGAGTTCCACTAATAACCTTTGGCAAGAAACATTTCCATGTATTCAGTAGAAACCATTAGTGGCTCAACATGAACAAACATTGTTCCTCTACTGTATTTATCTTCATTAGAAGTGATGGCACTATTAGTCTGAAATTGAAACTGGGTGCCTAATTAAGAGACTTTGGTTTCAAAACATGGTCAGTGATTTCCATTATAGGCCAAGGAAAGCCAAATCATGAGATGTTTAATCTTTTGTTTGCCCCCTTCCTCTTTGTGGCAAATGATGGAAACAGGAAGACTTCTTAGAGATGTTATAATTCAAATGTAATTTAATGAGTGTGATTGTTCCTTTGCAAATGGCATTTAGTGTGGCAGGTGCCCATTGGATACATTATCTACTCTGTAATCACAGTGTTGTGTTACTCACTGGAAATGGTTTTAGGGGAGGGAGGGGTCTCTTTCCTTAGCTACTCAGGGAAACATCAAAGCCATAATGTGCTCTCATGTAGCTTTTCCTCTCATTAACTTGTTTGGTTGTCATTTTTCTTTATTGGAAAATACTTATTATTTTAAAATATACTCTGAATTTCCTAAGGCTGGTGTGGAAGAGTGGTTATGGCTGTGGACTGGGAGTAGCATATTTCATTGGAGTCTTTATGAAATTTTCCAGGATTGGTTATATGTTTTATTGTATTGTACATAAAAGTGCCTATCATTATTTCTATTCTAAAACCCGATCAGATTTAAACATAGGATCAGCGATCCACCGCCCTCTCCCATGGCAAGGACAAAATAGATGGAAACTTATTATCACCTACTAATTATTGTATGTCCTAATGTTTTCACTAATTCATAACCCAAAGAACAAATTATTTGTGTTGAATAAATTACTGAAGCAGCAGTGTCAGTGAGTGTAGGCAAAATTATGCTGTTAGGAGGATTATCTACAGAGAGTCAACTTTGGAGTACATCAGCATATGATTAGACATAGAAAGGGCATAATTAGAGGTTGGAGATAAAATACAGATCAGATGTAGCAGAACAAAGATGGTGTTAATGCTGTCAAGAGCAGTAAAATACTACAGTTGACAGATAGAACTACAGCTGAGCATGCGCACTCAGCTCCAGAGGATCCCACCCCCTCTTCTGACTTCCACAGGTACTTACACACATCTTCACATGTACATACTCACCTTCACATTCACACGCGCACGCACACAAATAAATTAAAATAAATCTTTTAAAAAAAGGAAAGGACAATGAGGTCCTGGTTTGTCACACTGCATAAAATAATTCCTTTGAAAATTTGACCAAATTTACCCATTTACTTGTGTGTGCCTGCATGTTTGCAGAAATGTACATGGGCACGCACATGCCATTGTGTGCCTGTGCACATGCATGGTGTGTGTGTGTGTGTGTCTAAAACAATCTGTAGCACCCAGCTGTCCCCTTCCACCATGAGAATATTTGGCCTGGGATTTAGAGCAATCGAGGGGTCTAACAGCTTCTACCCACTGAGCCCCTCTCTTACTAGGCTCAGGAAACAATGGTTAATGTTTATATGGAATTGATGAATTAAAAACTATTGGCCTCTGAGTTGTATCTGCTCCTCTGCTCAAGAATAAGTGTTCTAACAACTCCACTGTGTGCTCCAGCCTTTGAGCTGGGGTGACGGGGAGTACACGGCACACTGCTATCCTTTCTGACTGAGAGCCATTTCCTTCCATTGTCATCCATTATTATCTTAATTTAACGTATCAATTTAATTAATTAAATTATTAATTTAATCCTCTGAGGCCTTGGGAACCCAGAAGCACAAATGCGAGGAATCTCCCTGTCATGTAACTGAGGAGACAGAGTGAGTCAAAGCCAGGCTGACTCCAAGTCAGGCTGCAAAATGGCAGTTTCAGAGACTAGGCCTAAGTTTGTTTCCCAGAACTGGAAAAGCCCAAATCAAGTCAAAAACACCCCTAAGGTGCATCCACTCAGAAAGCTGCCTCACCGCCTAGACTGAGCCAACCTCACAGGCACAGGGGCTGTAAAAGATGTAAAAGATCACCTGGCCTAAACCAAGTATGGTTAATTAGCAAAAGCCCCCTAAGTTCCCCAGAGCCTTAACCAATCACAAAGGCACTCCTAGAGATAGAGCGAACCAAGGGAAGGAAAGGTAAAAGTCACCCACTCCTACCCTAATACATGTTAAATCGACCCTGCAAAATTCATGCCTGTCTTCCATCCTTATATATATATGGTGGACCCCTGGATGCAGAAGAAATTCTGTTTGCTGTTGCTTACGACCTGAGTCTGGAGTATCATCACTCTTTGCACATCACAGGCCCTTACATGAACCATATTCATTTGAAAACATTTAGCACAGAGTTTCTAGATATCCACACATACATTTTTCACGCCATCCTTCTCAATTACATGTAATGCTAAGAATTCCAGCATCATCACATAAAGTTTGATGTTCTCAGTGACGCTGTGATGATTGACACACAAGAGTACCTGGGTTACTGGATATCTATAGGTGGCTTTTGACGTGGAAATCAGTCTCTAGAAAACTGCCATTCTTTCTAACTATGAACCATAATCTGAGGTGTCCAATAGACTATAAATATTAAAGGAATCTAATGAGGAGGCAGGTTTTGTATGTATACATTTCATGTTATTTGGCAGCCTATGCTCTCTTGATTCAGTAGCTTTAACGACACAATTAGACACATTTACAAACTAAATATTAAATGCAGAAAAGTTTTCACTAGAAAAAAAATACCCTGTAGGGAGCCGTTTGTGCCACACCCAAACATGGCTCCGGCTTCCCGCCGAGAACTCAGCAAACAGAGCTGTTGCCCAGCCAAGAGACTTAATGCACATGCGCCACATACGTCATAGCCCGCTCCCGGGGCATACTATTGAGTTACTGGAGGGCGCACCAATCAGGTAGCGACATGAGTCTCCTGGGCATATATACGCAATGCTTTTCTCTCCCACCTGGAGAAGTCCCCTGCTCAAAGGAGAAGTCCCCTGCTCAGGGAGATCCCCTGCTCAGAGTATTGTACAATAAAGGTTGTTCGCAGAAGAATCCTGTGGTTGCATGCCTTTTCCTACTGGCGGGAAGTGGGGCGTGCGACAATACCCAGTTTTTTTTTTTTTTTTTTAGAAACTCTTTTCCCTATGTAACCAGAGCTCCATATTTTAACTTGGTTTATTTGACATGGAAGGCTTTCATGTGGAAGGGAGTATAAATTGGTGTGGGTAAACCGGTACAAATGATGATGATGTTTTATTCATGGGTTCTCTGTGCTCTGAAAAGGACGTGCGATGGCTTGTATAGCAATGTCTGAGGCAACAATAGGAGGGACTTGGTAAAGCAAATCAGAGTGATAGGGATTCCCAGGTAATATGGGTGAAAAGGGTTTGTGTATCCACAGGCTCTGCATTCATGGGCTCAACTAATTGTGCTCAAAAACATTTAAAAAGCACCTGTCTCTGTATTGATTAACAACAGGCCTTTTTCATTGTTTTTTTCCTAATAAAATATGCAGCACTTTATATATCATTAGTTATTCATATATATATATATATATTTGTGTGTGTATGTGTGGATATATATATATATAAATTTGTGTATGTGTGGATATATATATATATATATATATATATATATATATATATATATCCACACACACACATACACACGCACATATTAAGCTCTGTACCATAATCCTAAAATGGAAAGGAGTTCTCATTAATTTCATATGTTCACATAAAAGCCACAATTCCCATCTTAAAGGGAGTAAGAGATAGTTTATTCTGAAGCCATTTTGAGTAACCAGGGCCCTGGGACAGAAATTTAGGTAACCACAAATTTCATGTTCCAATCAGTTTCACAGTTTTTTTTTTTTTTTTTTTGTAGGTTTACAGAACCAAGAAAGTGACAAATCAAGGCAACTTTAAAATACATTGGTGGGTATACCAGAGAGGTGGTCATGGAATGGGAAAGGAGCCGTTTTCTAGGCACAAGGTATCATTCATTGACATACTTAGCTCTTGACTAGTGGAAGTTAGCGTTGTGCTAAGTTAATAGCTTCTAAGTTGTTTTTGTTGTTTGTGGTATTCTGATTTTTGGTTTTTGTTTTTCTTTTTGCTTATGTTTTTGTTTGTTTGTTTGTTTGTTTTTTAGTGTTTGTTTTTGTATCACAAGGCATTGGGTTCAGGAATAGATTAGGACAATGTATAGCTGTTCCAGAAGGCTAAAAATAACCCAAGATGATATAATTAGGCCCATACTTCTTTGGCACCATGTCTGCCTTGTGTGCCACCATACTCCTGACATACTGATGATGATGGACTAAAGTTCTAAAACTGTAAGCAAGATCCAATTAGAAGTTTTCTTTTATAAGAGTTGCCACATTCATGGTGTCTAGACACAGTAACGGAACACTGGCTAAGGTAGACAGTAGTCAAGGTAATATATCTAAATCTTTTATCTTTTTGGTCAACTTTAAATAAATAAATGTCAGCTTCAGGAAGTTGTGACTTGACTTCATCTGTCAGTCAACAGTCATCAGCCTCAACTTTCCTGCCTAGTCTACTGTCTTTCTTTGAGAGTGGGCCCTTTCTTCTCCTGTTCTTGAGATTCCTTTCTACCTCGCCAAATACCAGGACTACAGGCCTGGATGTTTCAAGTGTACACCAAGATAAAGATTGTCCTCTAAGCTCCTTAACTTTATTTTCTATATTAGTCTATATCTGTCCCAGAAGATCTTCCCTCAGTTGACACATAGTATTCAGGAATCAGTTATTATATGAAAACTGCTCCAAAATGACCTATCCCCAAGTAGTCCTGCAGAACCAACAAACCCTGGACTTGCAGGGAGTTGATATAAAAACGTCCAGCCAGTGTGATTGATCCCTGGGTCTTTAGTCTGGGTCAGTGAGCCAGACGAAAAATGTCCTCTTGTATTTCCTGAACCCCCTCTCCTTTATAGCCTTTGACTGACAGTCCAACCTTCCTGGACCATGATGATGACCCTCCTCAGCACAGAAGCCATCAGAAACTATTGATACCCCATATTATCAACAAAAGGCTGGAATGTCACATCTTAAAGAAACTGCAATTCTCCAAACTTTTGAAGGTTGTTAAAGTATACAGAAATGAGCTCATGCTGAACTACAGAAGAGTCCCTGCTGGTTAGATAAAAGCCAACACTTTAACTTGTAAATCGTGTTCCTGTCTACCAAAAGGAGTCATTACCCTCGCCTAGCAAAAGGGACACACGACTCTTCCATGAACATGTACCTGCGGTGCCTATCAGCTTATTAAGGTCTGTCTTAGGTTTTTGTTGCCGAGAAGACCATGGCAATTCTTTTAAAGGAAAAGGTTAGTTGAGACTGGTTTACAGCTCAGAATCAGTTTAAAGAGTTCATTGTCAGCATGGTGGGAAACCCTGATGGTGTAAGGATCCACTATTGACCAGAGAATGATACTCCAGAAATACATAGTGTGTAGATGAAAAGGGTATTTTGTTCTGCAGAAGCCGAGCATGCTGGGGGCTCCCATTACCTACAAGGAGAGAAAGCCAAGGAAGCTCTCAGGCCTGATTTAAAGTACATTAGTGAATTCTTTGGTAGGTGACCTTTATCTTACTCTATCTCTAGGAACATTCCATTAATGGGGACTGGGAACTGTTGCTAGGAAGGTCTGGACACTGTTGCTGAGAAGGTCTGGAAACTGTTGCTGACCCATTTGTCTTTCTTTAGGCCACCAGGTGGCTGGGCAGCTTCTGATGGCAGGATAGTTTCTGACTAGATTCCTGAAGCCTGGGGGTTTTTCTAGTAACTGCCTTACCTGGGCTTGCATGAACATGGCCAGTTCATAGGCCTAGTCTCCTAGTTAGACTACCAATTTAAAGCCTATCATGAAGTCAACCTAGGCCTTCTCAATGGCATGCAAGCAGACATGGTGCTGGAGGGGAGCCTAGAGTTCTACATCTAGATCTGCAGGCAGCAGGGGTGAACTGAAACATGAAGGTCCTCTAATACATACGTCAATAAGGCCACACCTTTTAATAATGTCACTCTCTCTAAACTTATGGGGGCCAATCACATTCAAAGCTACAGTAGGCCTACGTTACTCCTTAAGTCCCTCAATTGCTACTGACAAGTGCTTCTTACACATGGCAAATCCCCTAAGGGAGTCTCCTGGCCCTTCCTTCCCTTCCCTCAGCTACTCATTCTTCTTATAACCTGCCTACTCTTAATAACATTCAGCTCCTGCTCTGGCTCTTGCTGTTCTCACTAATCTCTCTTTATCTCTCCTTTGCTACTCTCTCTACCCAATCTCACAGATATCCCAGTCCATGTCTAGTCTGCTGGCCAGACTCAGTCTCCTTCAGTCTTTCGCTGCTCTGGACTCTTCCAGATGCCTCCAGTTCTTCTTCTCTCTCTCTCCCATATCTACAATAAAACTTCCTCATCCCACAGAGCAATTATTTCATCAGTTTTTACAGGTACCTTGAGATCCTAGCCAGTTCTCTAAGGATCGTAAGAGGTAAACAAACCTTCAATGTTAGCATAACTTCTTTTTGGTCTGTAATTGGTAAACTATAAACATTGGCCGATAGACTGGATTTTTGTTGTTGTTAATGTGAGCACTTCATCAGAGAAGTACAGAATGAAAATACAGATGGATAAACTAAGGATAAGAAATTAAATGTAGTGATATAATTGGTTAAAAGATAGAAGGAACAAGTTAATAAAATAACTACAAGAGTTATTGGTGAGAAAAGCCCTCAAATTTCTTTAAATAATAGAGGCTTTTGTCATTCCAATTTGTTACCTACCAGTTTGCAAAACCCTATTTCTGAAGAGACTACACCCCTTGGAGGCAAGATATAGAGAAGCTAGGAGTGAACTGGTCAGCTGGAAGGTGCCTCCTCCCACTCCACCAACTGGCTAGCTTTCAGAATGTCAGATGGTACTGTGCATACTGTTGGGCAGGTAAGGAAGGCATCTGTGGTCTTACACAGATGTGAACTCTATGAGCTTTAATAACAACCTTTCTGATAACTTCTTCCCTTTATTGAAATAGTACAAGAATTGAAATGGGAGATTTGAGGCTTGTGATAGTTTGTATATGCTCGGCACAGGGAGTGGCACTATTAGAAGGTGTGGCCCTGTTTGAGTAGGTGTGGCCTTTTTGGAGTGGGTGTGGCACTGTGAGTGTGCCACCTGGAAGTCAGTCTTCTTCTGGTAGTTGTCAAATGAAGATGTAAAATTCTCAGCTTTGCCTGCATCATGCCTGCCTAGATGCTGCCATACTCCCACCTTGATGATGATGGACTGAACCACTGAACCTTTAAGTCAATCCAATTAAATGTTATCCTTTATAAGACTTACCTTGGTCATGGTGTCAGTTCACAGCAGTAAAACCTTAACTAAGACAAGGCCCATTCTACAAGAGGGAATCCATACCTAGCACTGTAAGCCCTGTCTAAATACCATGACTGAATAGGGTTTAGACTCTAGAGGAAAACCCAATAATGTTGTTTAAATGAATTGAAATAGCTTTAAACTACCTTAAAATACCTACATTTATACACACAAAGTGTACTTCTAGCTTTAATCAGAGAACTTGTCCTTAAAGTGAATGACCCATGTCTGTCTGAATGAGGGGCAAGAATAAAGAATGGTTGAGGAATGGATCATCCATAAACAAGACATTTATATAACCCCTGGAAGGGTCAAGGAGTATTATGAAAGATGAAGCAGAATGAATGTAAGAGCTGGAAGATAGGAGAACAGCTGTGTGAAATACTGTTTCTAAGCAAAACATGGTCTTCAAAGCCATGAACTCATAGCAACTGTCCTTATTAGCTCTGGACTCATACATGAAAATTTCTCCTAACAGTCAACTATAGACAAGGAATAAAAAGGCACTGTCATTGCTGAACTATTGACAACCACAAGGTTATAGGAGAAGAAGAGGTATAGTGTCCAAGTGTGCTCACTTGTAAACCTAGTAGGCTCTGATGCATGGCTCATAACCCAGGACCACAAAGATGGCTGTAGATAAACTCTGTGGGACACATAAGAAATGTAATGAATGTGGAGAAGAGAAGGAGGGAGAGGGGATGGCAGAGTTGGGAGGGAACTAGGAGAAGGGGAAGAAAGAGTATCTGGCATATACAAAAGTGTCAAAAAGAAAAATGTATTAACACAATGGATGGAATTAAACAAAGAATGAATAAATTTTCGGGTCAAAAGTTTTGTGCATGGGTTGGTGTCTCTATTGCTCCAGGGGTTCTTGCCTGGCTATAGGAAGTGGCCTCTTGAGGTTCCATATTCACAATATTGTGAGTCACATCAAGAAATGTAGGGATTGGAGACAGAGCACAGACCGAGGGAATGTCAACCAATAACCAGCCCAACTTGAGAACCATCCCATGGGCAAGCACCAATCCCTGATACTATTAATGATACCCTGTTGTGCTTTGCAAACAGGAGTCTAATAGTATGCTTGTTTTCTGAGAGGCTCTACCCAGCAGCTGACTCAGATAGATGCACACACCCATAACGAAACAGTGGGTGGAGCTTGGGACTGTTAAGGAATAATAGGGGGAAGGACTGTGGTCCCCAAAGGGGACCAACAGTATCAACTAACCTAGACCCTTGGGGCTCTTAGAGACTGAACTATCAACCAAAGAGCATGCACAGGTTAGACTTGGGTCTCGCCAGACATATGTTGCAGATGTACAGCTTGGTTTTCATGTGGGTCCCAAACTGGAGTGGGCACTAACTCAAAAACTGTTGCTTGTGTGTGGTTTATGTTCTTCTAGCTGAGCTGCCTTCTCTGGCCTCAGTGGGAGAGAAAGTGCCTAGACCTGCAGAGACTTGTGGCAGAATGAAGGGAAGCCAAGAGGGGGTTCCCTACCTGCTTAGAGGGGATGAAAATGGGAAGGAAGAAATGTGGGAGGGTGTGACTGAGAGGGGATCAATGATCAAGATGTAAAGAGAATAAATTATATATATATATATATATATATATATATATATATATATATATACACACACACACACACACACACATATATGGTCTCTCTATATAGTCTCTCTCTCTCTCTCTCTCTCTCTCTATATATATATATATATATAGTAATTTAGACAATAAATAAACAACAACATCAAAACAAAGAAAGAAATAATAATTTGCTGAATTATCTTTCCTCCTTTCATAGGGTCTTTCCAAAACACATTTCACAGGATGGCACTCCTATTTTAAAGTTGTCTCTTCTTTCTCAATCATGATACCACAGCTGTCCCTAACTCCACCCACTGCAGTACCCACCCACTGCCATGCCTCATCAGCCAGAAAAGACCAAGGAGACAGTAATGACACCTCTCACAATCCTGCCACTTTCACAGTTCTTTCGTTCCATAAACACTGCTTTTGCATCCTTCCTTGGAAAATTTATTTTCATTTTAACTCCAGTTCTGACTTGATTTACCTCAAAGGCTTTTCTTAACCACTCTCTTTCCATCAAAGATAAAGTGGATGGGACATATTGTTTCTGTAGGGCTTTACCTATCTCTACCTTTGTATTTGAATTTTAACATCAACTCAGTAGAGAGATAGACCATTAGGACCAGGAATTATACCAATTATCTTGTGACAGGAATTGTCAATAAATGCTGGGGTTTGGTCACTGAACAAAGGAATAAATTCTAAATGAGTGAATGGATGGATGAATGGACACTTCAGAGTCTCAAACAGATTTCTCATAGATCAAATCATGGACCTCTTTTGTCTACAGTAAATTATGTTAATTAAGTCTCAAACTCCATTTAGAATTAAGAAAATGAGTCTTAAAAGCATCATTAGAGCCGGAAGTGGAAGACAGAGTTTCTATAGCACACTGGCATTCACCTTGGAGGTATCCTTACTGGATAGGCACAGATGACACAACACATAGGCAGTCACAAGAAAGAAACAAGAGAAGCTTAATGAAGGGCATCCTGCTTCTATCTACATTATAATAATTCCCTGTCCACTGGGAAACAATCTTCCATAATGACCTCCTTGAGGAAGTCATTTCCTTCAGTCACTACTAATTCCAATTTTATCAAATCGAACTCCTTACCATTGAATTAATGCTTTCTTGAGAACACTTACATCCTTGGTCAATCGGCATCTTAATTCAATTCATATAGATTTCCTATGAATTAGAACTGCAGTCACATCTCATTGTCACATCCTGCAGACTTGACAAACTGTTAAGTAAAAAACTTTCAGAACAGATATTCTAGTTGTATAGAAGTTCATTAATATATATGAGCACTGGGTGTGGCTAATCTCAGTATAAGGTATTTTTTATTTGCAATTTCTTTGTAATAAACTTTGAATTAAGAAAAAAAGACTAATTTTAAGAAGTTAAAGATCAGTTGATTAGTCAAAGTGGTAAACATCTTAGAATTATCTTTCATTTTATCCTTTTTAAAAAACGCCAAACCAAAGCATTTAAAAGGTAGAATAGTTTATAGAGTTACTAAGTTGTAGGATTTTGATCTATATATAGGCAACTATCACCCCTATAGGAAAACTCTGGTAGTTTAAGATGAAAAAGGGGTGTATATATAATCATTTTTCAATAGCAATATGGAAGATCATTGTATATGATTATATTTCAAAGTAGTATTATTAAAGGCCCAGCACACTTACAAAATTATTGATTTTTTTCTTGGAGTTTCATACAATGTGTTTTGGACATATTCTTCCTCCTCCTCAAACTTCCCCAGATCCAATCACCCTTCCTATTCAACCTCCATTTTCTATGTTCCCAAGTTTGTATTCTTAAAAATATCTAGACATTGCCCGTGGGCTCTTTGATGTGAACTCTTCTGGAGACTGACTAGTGTTCTAGTTGTGGGGCAGTGAACAATGAAATGTAGTCTGGTCACAGGTTGAGCTAAAGCTTGAAGCCCCAAAGATCCTGAAGGGATGGTAGGAGCTTCGCCAGCCCCTGGGCACCAGGCTCTAGCCACAGCCCCCTGACCCCACACCATCATGTAAGGACAACGTCCCAAGCCCCTCCACATATAAATGAGAAAAAGGATATGACCTGTGGTCACATAGGCTCAAGACACAGATATCTCCATTTTAATGAGGTACCTAAAGGCCTAGAGGGCCTTGCCAATAATCTTTCCTTCCCAGACATTTCTCCCTGCAAAGCTATTTAATCTCAGGTCTACCCTAAGAAGGATGATTTTACACATCCACATTCTGCCATAACAATAAATGGCATAATATCATGGACTGCCTCTTTTCATCCACTGTGGCAAGCTATGGGGAAGATCATGAGCTGTCATCTAATCTCCGGTAGAAGGACTCTCTCTGTTCCCAGCCACAGCCATCACTAAGCCAAACCAAGCCTGCAGCCCACCACTGTCAAGCCAAGAACTCTCCCCACAGGCCCAGCCAGAGTTTCCATTCTCCCCCAACCCCAGGCCAGATCTAGTCCACGAGCCCAGAGTCATTCCATCCTGTGCTCTTTCATGACTTCCAGCAGCACCTGGGTGTCCAAGAGGCTGGGAACCCCATAGCCCCAGTCTCACCAAAGGCTGTTTTGCACCTCGAACTGTGCTTTTGCACCCCAGAGGGAATGTGTCCTACGGCTTTCCTATGGCCCAACACCTGCCTGGCAATGGCATGGGGTTAGCTCAGTCAACTTCCCAGGTCCCACCTACATGAGCCCTGTGATGGACCCACAACCCCTACACTGGTGGCTGCCTTCTTCCTCTACGAGCAGTTAAAAAATCACCAATAACTTTTTGGTTGAGGGTGGGATTATGTGCCTCCTTATGGTCATGTTTTGTATGGCTTAGGTTTGTATAGGTCTTTTGTATGTCATCACAAGGTGAGTTTATTTGTACATTTACATTGCTGTGTCTAGAAACTAATGCTTCCTTGGAGTCATCCATTACCTCTGACTTTTACACTCTTTTTGCCAATCCTTATGCAATGATCCCTGAGCCTTGGAAAGACAAGTTGTAGTATGTATGTTGCCTTCAGGGTGGGGCACTATACAATCTCCTATTCTCTGTCCCATAGCCAACTGCGGGTTTCTATGTTAATCATTATCTCCTGCAAATAGAATATTTTTCTGAATGATTTATTGCTCCATGACTATGGTGATAAGTCATTAGGACTTGGTTTAATAATGTGTCCACTTAAGAAAATAATAGCCTTGGCTTCTTTGACTGACATTGGTGCCAGGGATGTGTTTGATTTTGTGTAGCAAGACTTAAATCCTGTCAGAAAGTGGTTGTTTAGTCTGATGACGTTTGTGCCATTATTGCACCATGGGAATATCTTGCCAGGTCAACCATCACTGTAGCTTAAAGGTGTATAGCTGGGCATAATTGATGAATGCTACTCTCATCTGGTAGCATGCACAGCCTCTTCTAACACTATAAAAGCCAACCTGTAGGGTAACACTTCTAGGTAAGTACCAGACTTCTTTGTGTTCTATAACTTGCTGACATGTTAAACTAATCGTATAGCCGAGGTGTTAATGAATGGGATTGGATGAGTCCTTGAACAACAGCTCTTGGCTAACAAATACATCAGTTTTAAATTTAGATATATAACATTATTCCTGTCTTCAGTTATAAGAATCCACTTTACAAATTTATTTTGATACTTATTTTTTCTTCATTTCTTTTTTTTTTTTACTGGCTTCCATGTTTGATTTAATTTTGTTCTCAGTTGTATAAAACTCCTGAGCATAAGATTAAAACTCAAAAGGTATACTTTTTAAAAATTACCTCTGATATTCACTCTCCATGGAAAGTTGGGGGGGGGGTGGAGTTCAAATTCCAACAGCCTGCTTTCCATCTGGAAAAAAAAAAAGATGCATATTAGTACCTATATAACAGGGTATTTCACGGCAAAATATAAATTATTATAAGAAGCAGATTATATAAAGTTTAATAAGCCTTCAATAATTGCTAGCTCTTAGAGTCACCAATCTTTAAATCTCTATGAATATGGAAAGAGATCATTTGTCCCTAAAAATTACAACACATATGTTTTCTGTAAGCAAGGATCCAGAACAGCCACCAAACTGACTGATCCATGGGCTGGAAGAAAGGCTTTACTATAGATTGGAGAGAGAGAATAGCCAGAGGCCTTTGGGAAGCCCAAAGCAGCCAAGTCTAACTCCCTGGGCAGAAAGGAGAGGAACAGTCTGCAAGTGCCAGGGACATCTATCTTAGCCTTTAGGGAACAGAGCTGAAGCAAGGAAAAACCTGAGTTATAAAGAAAACAACAACAAAAGAAAGCAAGAAAGCAAGCAAACAGACAAAAAGAGAGAGCCTTCTGAACTGGAACAGCTTGGATGTCTAGGACAGCAGAAGAGGAGGAGTTTGCCAGCCAGTGGAGCCCAGTGGCTTTGGTATGCACCACAGGTACATGTCAGTGAGGACCAGAGGACTCTGGAAGTTAGCAAGGGCTTGTCACTAAGGAAGTGGCTCTGCCTGGCAGAGAGAACCCCTTTTCATAGGATCCTGAAGAATAATAAAAGTGGGTTTGATCTAGTCTCCGGCAGTCCTGTAGTTATGTGCACTGCCTTTTGGAGTTTGGACCTGAACAGTGAGAATATGATATAGTATTTTTCTGACATTCCTTTGGTGAAGATTCATTTAAAATGAATAACATCGAAACACCATCTTAAAACAACAGACACATTGAAATATTCTTTATATAAAAAGATTAGAGTAAATACTGTGAAAGTAGAAATTATTTCTCCCGAAATCACATTAAAATGGAAATGTGATGATTGATTGTATTCATAAAAAAGTCAAATGGTTTTGCTTTAATGAAAAGAATTGACATGTCATTATTCCTTGGTAATGTGGTCAGATTACTTTCCTTAGTCAGGGAAACACATAGGCCAGAAGGGTGAGGAATGAATAGTTTTGTGTAGGGAGCATTACAGAAACTGACAGCATCAGCTATGAGACTGACTCAAAATAATGACTCAGAGAACCTGGAAATGATTTTCATATTTGCAACTGAGTGAAAAATTTGGCTCTGGGCGAGAGCCTCTACCAACATAACACCAACTCCAATGCACACGTAAACAAATTATCCCCTGCTTGCTAAAGACAGGGTTCTTATTTGTGTATTTTAATGGATTTCTAATTGCACTCAGAGCTCCACTCATCAGGATGGGGAGAGGCTCTGTGCTAGGGTCTATGGTGAAGACTCTCTGCAGTCATTGTCTTCTGCAGCTCTTAGTTGGAAATGGAGTAAAAAGCTTCCTGGCATTTCCCAGCTTCCAGAGGGCGGGGCATGAGCATAGGAACTGCCTCTTCTGCTCCCTCCTCCCTAAGTGTTGGCTAGAACCTCTGTTGTCTCTTTTCTCCATTTTGTTCTCTATGGAAATTGAAGAAGATAATCCCTAGAGGTCTCAGGCTCTGCTCCCATCTCTCTGGGCAGGCTCATCCGTTTCCTTTTGTCTCAGATTCTCTGAAAACTTTTAGCCAAAGGAATTCCGGATACAAAATAAGCCTCCCCGAGTTTGTAATTAAAGATGATACTTTTCTAGTACATGGATGCTTCCTTTTTTAAGTTTACTAAGTGACTTGTCCTTAAGAGTGGCTCAGGATATGGTCATTTAATTAATGTTCACATAGAAAGATAGCCAGAGGTTTGTACACAAATTTGTATGCAAGAGGGTTGCAGTAAAGAAAACACTGACAAGATTCCTCCATGTTCTGGTTAATGGAAAGGTTTTTGGTTGTAGATATTGATAAACCAGCATGCCTATATCTTAAGCTTAAAAGCTATTTTATGGTTAAAAAAAAACTGGGTTCATTTCTTTTTATGATAAAATCTGTTTCTCAAGGTTTGGGCTTCTCTTTACTTGAAACCTTAACTACAAATGTTTCTGTATTACCTGTTCCAGGAAACAGCAACTCTGCTTTTGTTACAATGGTTATTGTGACCACCTGTTGTTATAACCACCTCATTATGACCACTTTGCAGCCATTTTTGTTTCACAAGTTGTTAGGAGCAACATGCTATTCTTACAGTCCGCTTCTGTAACCCCACCAATTTGCCTGACCCCACTACTCTTGAAATATAAAAAAAAATTACCTCACCCATGTCCAACCCACTGATTTCTTGAGCCCCACTTTGAGGGAGATACAGCCAGTAAACTCAAATCAATAAAATCAGCCTGCTTTGATTAACTGCTTGTCTTAATTTTGAGTTTTGTTATGCTCATTTGGGTTGGCTGTCTTTCTTCTTGCATTTGTGTGTGTGTGAGTGTGTGTGTGTGTGTGTGTGTGTGAGAGAGAGAGAGAGAGAGAAAGGAAGAGAGAGAGAGAGAGAGAGAGAGAGAGAGAGAGAGAGAGAGAGAGAGAGAGAGAGAGAGAGAGAGAAGGCATCTGGATGAGTCCAGAGTGGAGAGATGTAGATGTAGACTGAACAGAAGACTGGACAGGACCAGGGCTATCCTTGGGAGAGGGGAGGGTAACAGGAGAGAGAATAGAGGGAGCACAGTGGTAATAGTAGAGCTGAGGATTTAAGAACTGGCTGGGTTTTAAGAAGGATGAGTAGCTGGTGGCTAGGGAAGCCTGTGAGCTGCAGGGAGTTTAGGGCAGAGTGGGGGATGAGTAGTGCTAGAAAGCAGGCAGGGACCTGCCATGTTTAACAGGACACCGTGGTATTGAGGAGGCCTGAAGGCCAGCATACCCTTTGAGATGCTGATAAACTTGTGTTCCTTCTGCCAGAGCTAAGGCAAATGATTCCAGACCAGTTTAACAAGTCCTGAAGAATACTGAGGTTTTTGGTTTGTTTGTTTGTTTGTTTGTTTTTGTTTTTTATCTAAAGCCCTGTTCAGAAATCTTTGTAGAATCCAGGTTGAACTATTCATTTCTGAATATCTGGACTACCTTTTGGAGTTTGGGAAATTGGAGTTTCCTTTCAACTCGACAAAATCATTTTTAAATTATATTTTATAAATATGACACATGAAAAATGTTTTTAAAACCCTTTCTACTTTATGGAGAGTATATTTGTTAATTTTCAGTATAGAATGTCAAGCCCATTGCTTCAGTGCTCTTTTTTCCTCTAGTCAATTAACAGTGACACCTGGGTGACCCTGTCCACCATTCTATTCTATTCAGGTCATATGGTTAGGAAACCAAGGCAGAAATAATAACTTGAATCTGATGATTGATAGCTAATTCTTTCTCATCTCACTTTTTCTATAGATATAGCATAAGTTTGTCCAACTGATCCTGGGATCTCTCCCCATTCTCCCCTTACTGATGCAGTTCATGTATTCTCTGTCACAGAATTCTTGTGAAGCCCAGTGCACTGTGTAGATCACTAGCAGAATTCATCCTATAAATAGTTACATAAAGTAACCTTAATCATGAGGGTTTTCAGTGACTCGATGGGAAGGAAACAAACTTTTGGCATAGTGGCCAAAGTCTAGAGATACAACATGTGCTGACCTATTGTATCAGCTGGGAGTACTTAGAGGAATAGAAACAATAGAATATATATATATATATATATATATATATATATATATATATATATATATATATATATATATATTATACACACACACACACACACACACACACACACACACACACACACAAGGGTATCGCTAACTAGAGAGGCTCAGAACCTGGTAGCTATTTTTGTCCGTGGAGATACTTCAGCTCTTTGAATCAGGTGCTGTGTCCTTAAAGATCGTTGAGAGATACTGATTTCTAGTGTTTGTTTGAACCTCGGAGTTGGGATCTGATGTCAACAGAAAATCCCTGCCACCCCAGCTGGTAACAGAATAGACACACCCACTAGAAAGAAGCCAAGGCAGGCAAACACTATTTTCTCCTCCAGCCTTTGTTATAGCTGGGCCTCCACCAGAAGGGGTCACCAAATCCTGGGGGGCAGGGATTCCCCCTATTAATCCCTATTAGACACAGACTTAAAGACCCTCCCAGAGTCGTGTCTCAGTTTATTTCTGATCTACTCAAATTGACACTTGACATTAGCCAGCCCAGCAAGCCCCTATTTTTTTATTTTTTATTTATTTTAGTTTTTCAAACAGCCCGAGGCTTATTTTCAAGCCCAGGCAATTGACCTTTATAAGAGGGAACAAGGACATGTCTTCATGTTTCACCAGAAGGTCTTCAGCTAATTAGCAATCTTAGTGCGTGCCTGACAATACAAAAAGTTATGCCTGCACCCTGGGTGACAGATAAAATTCAGCTCTCATTCTTTTGACTAAATAAATAAATACTGACCAAGTAGATTAAAAAAGAATTAAAGGAGAGAAATGTCTGAGGAACCAGGCAGGCATTCCAGGTAGTAAACAACCATCCTTTGATGCAATTCAGCAAAACAATGGACAATTTCATTCCCATATAGGCAGCTGCAGGATACCATCTTGGGCCTCTGAAAGCGTCAGTAGGTTGAGTACTCATTCCTTCTGACTCCAGTCATTCCTTATCTTTTATTATTATTTAGTTTTACATTCCTACTGCAGTTTACCCTCCCTCCCTCCCCTCTGCCCTGTCCCTCTCCTCTCCCCTCTGCACCAGTTCTAGCCACTCCATGGATATCAACCAAGCATGGCATATCAAATGGCAATAAGACAAGACCGAAGTGGAAATGTCTGGTTTCTTTGGAGGCTCAGTTGTGTCGGGATATTTTTCTGAAAGCTGACTTATTACAGGATGTTTTACTAAAGCAGACACATGTGAGGGTGTTTTGCCAGAACAGACACATGGTGTTTTTCTGGAAGCTGTCGTGTGAAAGGGCACATGCTGTTTTGCTGGAGTAGAATGTTTAAGGTTGTGTGTGATGTTTAGAAAGAATATAAATATGACCCCACAGAGAGTGAGAGGATGGTTCACCTTGCAGAGTTCCATTGGTCTTTGCTGATGACACTCTTGCATTGGTATTCCTTGCAACACTTTGCTTGTCTTTACTGATCTTTACTTTTTGTGACTTCATAAAGAGAAAAGTACCAAAGAACTTCTAGTGGTATTGTGGCTGCTGTGCCCGTTCAGGAAGCAATCATGAACCCCAAACCACCAAGGAGTCAATTCTGATGCACTAGGGTCTTTTTATTCAGACTCAAGCTTGGGCTCACCGCTGACCCTGACACAGTGGGACAGGAGTGTAAAGCCTGAGACAAGTTTCAAGCAATTATTTATAGAGGCAAGCAAATAAGCAAGGGGGTTTCTGGTCTGGCACACATCTGGTTGGGGTACTGTTATAGAGTTCTGTTGTCCTGGCTGGTCACTGGCTGGTGCTAGGAACCAAATCATAAACTTAACTTCTGCTTTCCTCCTTGTGGTATCGTGGAGTATCCTTTGGGTATCTGCTCAGGAGTGATTTAGTTGGGTCTTTAGGTAGATTGATTCCCAGTTTTCTGAGAAACTGCCATATTTGGATCCCCATTCATTCTTTAACTTGACTGAGATCCACACTTTTCTGCCTCTGATAATTTTCATTCCTAATATCTTCACATTTCCTCCTTTCCCTGTTGATATTCTTGTACCTACCACTTCCTCTGCTGACAGAACACATGCTGGTTTCTTCCCACACCCACAGCTTACTACCTAAAACAGCAGAGAGGCTCAAATACATGGCAGGTTCCAACTTTGAATTAGACCCTGGACTTCCAGTGAACTCATCAGACTTTTTGAGACCTATCTCATTTTATAATTTCAATTTATTTCCCTATTATCCAGATGACTAATAATGGACCCAGAGAACAATGAAAGCATCTCCATTACCTATGCTTCTTGCTGGTCTAACCTGCTTTATTTCTCACCCCCATGACATTTCTTTTCTATTACTTATGTTTTTCTCTTGTTTTCATCTCCATCTGATGTTCTGATATCTGCATATCCCCACTTCTTTGTGTCCCCCTGGGATGTGTTACTACTGGCACGTCCCTTTTTTCTTTCCAAGCCTGCAAACTATACCTTAATATCCACATACCCAGGAAGTCTGCCTCTTGCATTCCTTCCTGAATACACTCTGCCTAGGACAGTACCTAGAGTACATTCTTAGCTAAATCTATATGTTGGATAAATTCACAGAGAACTTTTTTCTTTGATGACTTAGGAAAGAAATGCCCTTGATGGTTCAGGGTGAAGAACAACAGATTTCTAATTAGTTAACTCACCATATCTAATAAAGCTCTATGCAAAAGTTTCTATACATCTCTCTGTGTGTATTAACATTCTGTTTTAAAACATTAGCTATGAACTGTTAATCAGTAAATAGCAAAATCTGCAGTCATTTCTAAAAGTCCCGTGTGAAATCTTTTTAAATATTTTTTCACTTAGCATACTCTGAACATGAATTTACTTCCTTCACCTCCTCAAAACCCTCACTACCTCCCCACCAACCCAACTACACATCTTCTTTCTCTCTTTTGAAAGTCACCTTTTCTCTCCCATTACCTCCCTGCCTTTCTCTCCCAGATAAATAGTGATGTGTATTGTATGGGTGGCTATGGGCTTTGGTACTGAAAGGTTCTGAAGGGAATTCAGGTATGAATTCCTGGGTGTTTTAATAACTTCCATACAACTGGGAGTTGTTCATCTAATCTCTGGGATACATTTCCAGGAAATTATCTTGACTTAATTACTATGGTAGGGTGAGCAGCTAAAGTATGGACTCAAGGAAAGGCAGGAATAAGCAGTGGTTATTGCTGTTACGATTCTCCCAAAGAAAGTGAGCAATTTAATTGCACCAGCTGTATTAAAGGGCAAATTCAACACTACATTACAATGCTAAGAATTACACAACAGCTTTCTTGGGCCCATGGTACTGAACTCCCTGTTTACAAATGTTCCTTAGCTGTGGTGGCACCCTTATGGAAAGGCTCTTCTGATGTCATTACTCTGACAGGGTATTAGGAACATTCTTCTTAAAAATCATCCTCTGTTTATGAGTTAGTGTCAAGCATAAGCAATCAGATCCAACAGAATAGGATTTGTTTTATTCGTATCTGAATCAATTTTGTGAAAAAGACTCACAGATAGAATATCTAGAGGATGGAGATTTCAATGGCTAGCTTACTTGCTTATGAAGTATGAATCAAATGCTAGAATGCATCCTGTCTGGGCTTCTTCTGCTTCAGGCCAACAGGAAGAGCATTTTCTGTGTTCTCTTCGGTAACTCTCATTGGCTTCCAACCCCACTATATGGAGCTGGCTATCTTGAAGCTGTGATTTCTTGTTTATTGAGTCCAAAGATTTTCTCTCAGTCTTGTCTCTCCAGAGACACTCTCACTAGCTGTCAATGTAACTGTCCTATGAAGCTTTTGCCTGCTTTCTCTAATAATATTGTCTGGTTTTCTTTTGAACCCATGAAAACTCTGACCTCTGTTTATATGTAATCATTCCTAATGTTTCTCCCGGCCATGTTCAAATCTCATTTAATCTCTTTGTTTAAAGTGCCTATTTGATGGGAAGTCTACATTTTTTTCTCTTATCTTTATCCTCTCTGTTAGATTAATGAAGACACTTTTACAGACATTAAGATAATCAGATCTCCAAAATCCCAGTTTATTTTTATTCCCTATGTCACAAAGGGTCCAAAATAGAACACCATCAGCTAGTGTCTGGTCACCATAAACATTGCTATCCTAACTGTAACATCTATCTCCCTTTAATAGGATGTTCACCCACTTCTAGAGACAATGGTTAAGTGCACTGAGGAAAATATAGCATTAATCACCCCCAACCCTCCGGGTGAAATTTGGCCAACTGAGAACATACTCATAGCACATAAGTTACAAGGACCAAGTAATAGCTGGATTTTATTTAGCACCTAAACCAGTATTGTTTTTAACTAGCTCTGTCTAGTTCTTCTCTAATAGTACTCCACCAGGCAGTCACTTCCCAGGATTATGTTATGTCTTAACTATAAGTTAAACCTGATTAGTCCTGTTGTTATTCTCCTAGTGGAAGAATTTAGTATCTTACTTCTTAACAAGTCTTTTTTCTTTTGCTATTGTCTTTCTTTATTGGATAGTTTATGTATTTCCATTTCAAATGTTATCCCCTTTCCTGGTTCACTCCTCTCCCATGCCGCCTCCCCTTGCTTCTATGAGGATGCTTACACTCCCTCCTACCCACTCCCACCTCAACACCTTGGCATTCCTCTACACTGGGGAAATGAGCCTTCACAGGACCAAAGGCTTCTTCTCCTATTGATGCTAGACTATACCATCTCCTCTAAGCAAACCTTAAGATTATTATTACCTCAGGCCAGATTTAAAAGGAAAAAAGAAAAATAGGAGTCCTTGACTCTCACAGAAGAAGAGCTTTTGAAAATCTCAATGATGCTCTCTGTATGAAATGTGTTGCCCATTACATTGAAGACCATGAAAAACTAAAACATTGCAGAAAAACATAAGGAATGATAATATAAGTTACAAATATTGGGAAACAAACTAAATCATTATTTACTATTAGTGTTTCAATGATTCCAATGATGAAAATATAGCATGCAATTTAAAAAACAAATTTCATCCTAAAATTGATGTTAAAAACTCTTCAAATTCAATTTAAATGAAGGAATTTATATAACTAGTACAGTCATGCTGATCACAAACCCTGTTACATTCTGTATGTTATGAGGTTTCTTAACCTTAAGAAATTTCACAACCATATAAGCTTTACACAGGACCCATCAAATTAAAGGTCAGTATGAACTGTTATGTCTAAAATGGCTTGAGTCAGGGCTGACCACTGGGCAGCACTTTTAGCACCTGTGTATGAGTTAATGGTGGTTTTTGCAGGTTTAATCTTTTAAAGCTGGCACTGAAAAATGTCCAGAGTATAACTTTGAGCTCTTGCCTCATTGATTAGTCTTGGAGTGTGTGTTCAATAAACAGTCCCTGTTGAATTGAGATCAGTGTTCCTGTGGTTTGTGGAGTGACTCTGGGACCCCTCCACCAATTTTTCTTCCAACAGTACAACAGGAAGGCTCCCTCTCCTTCTATATGTGAAATTCTTTTTAGTAAAGAGGAAGTATTGAAGGACAGTAGGCGCTGAGTTTCTGACACCCTCAACCTATGACAGAATGTTGTAGGATCCTATTGCTGTGCTAAGGACCCAAGGCAACAGCATGGAGAACCTTCAAGGGAGCCAATGAAATAAAGATTTGAACTCCAATTCATTTTTATTCTTGGTGTAGGACCTATAAGTTGTGAAGTGTCCAGTTTTAGTGCCCTAAAGATAAAGACAACAGCAAATATAGTGGTATATACCTCTAATCCTGGCACTCTTGAGGCTGAGGGAGTGGGATTGTGAGTTTGTGTTTAGCCTGGCCTACAGACTGAAATCTTATTCTAAACACAAGATGAAAGAAGGAAAATAAAATAGACCCAGAGATTATAAGTAAGTTTTTCACAAATTGAATATTTAGCACCTGGTTGTTTCACTCCAAAGCCCAACTGACATTATCTCATCTATGCAACACACACACACACACACACGCATGGTGTGGATAAGTAGGTAGGTAGACAGACAGATGGACAGACAGACAGACAGTCAGAGATATAAAGATCCAGGATACACAGACTGTTTCCTTCCTTATTGACAGTGCATGGATTTGAATGTCTATCATGGTTCCTTACTGACAAGAAAGTGGGTATTGTGGAGTTTAATCAGGGTAGTAACTCAATTTTAAAGTAAGCTAGCTCTATAAACTATATAGACTTTTTCATTGTGAATTTAAAGACAAACAGGAAAAAAATGAGATACTATTCTAGGTTATCTCCAAACTTACAGCCTTTATGTAACAGGTGCTTTGGCCAGTTATCCAAGGGGAGAACAGAAAACCAAACAAACTTAAATTTGGCATTTTCCAAGCCCATGACCACTGAACCATGGGATAATTTCTTTACTGTGTTGAAAAGGTTAATTTTTGTCCAGGGGAAAAGTTTTTCATAAAGTATTCCAATCTCCTGGACAAATGTCTTAAAACCCCAAAATTCAGTCTTCAGAGAATCCCAAACATGGAGGTGAAAGTTAATGTACCTGCCTCCCTCTCCCTCCACCAGTGGCTTCAGAACCAGCTCAGAAACTAATTTCTCTGTGGTTTCCCTGGCATGCTTGCTTCTTCTAGGCATAAACCAAACCAAGAGAGCAAATTAACCAGAAATTCAAATATTTTAACATAGGTTATTTTATATAATTTCTTATTTTTATTGTTCTTTCTTTTCTCTCCCATTATTCAATATTAAAACTTTTCTTCAGTATACTGGAAAGCCCAATCTTAAATTACTACTTAGCTTTTAATTGTTTTTGAATTTGTGAAGCAGAGGTACTTGGGATGGGACTTGTAGTTTCAATTCTTCATTAAATTTTAATGCTAAGGGTGGGAGAGGTAGACCAGATGGTGTATATTCATTATTTGATTTTTTTCCCCCATGTTTTCTTTGATCCTCACTTATGAGGTCCTGGATGTATTACATTATCTCATTTGCATCATGCAGTCTAGTTAACATTCATCACAATCACCTGGTTAAATCACCAAATAAGCCAGCTTTTATCCTTTAGGTTTCTTTAACGAGTTCCTATTTCCCCCACAGTTTCTTTTTTTTTATTACAGCATTAATAAGGCCTGAAAAATATTATTTTTTCTTTTGTAAGACCTCAATACTGTGAACTTGAAATTTTCCAACTATTTTTTTGGTATTGAGATATGTGAGAAAGTGTCTTTTGCTCTTGGATTTTATTACAGCCTGTCTCATGGCATGTTGTTCAAATCATCTTAAAAGACCTCTGGGTGAAAAAGGGCATATGTGGCATCAAATAGAGATGAAATAAAAAGTGATTGCTAAGAGATGAACTACCATCAACAGATGTCTTGAGAAAAGACACTGATTTGAGTCATATTGCAGAACTGAAAAATTATCTTGATTTTGCTGTTTTTTTGTTGTTGTTGTTTTAAGAAATAATTAATCAGACTCCCCAAAGTATTTGAAAATTGTCCTCAGATAAAGCAACAAGGTTTTCCCATTTGGCATTTAAGATATTCTTACCTTAGATTCAAGACGGAAGCTAGGATTGTATATATAATCAACGTTAAAAATGGATAAACATTTAAATTAGAATGAATGAAGATTTTTAAAAAAATCTAATGATAGGTCAAATTCTCACGCTGATAGGAGTGTTTAGAATTAAATGCAACACTAAGACAATATTCACATAGAAACGGTTAAGTGGAAACACCAAAAGTTTACAGAAAAATACCTCACTAAATACAAGCTTGTAAAACAGTAGTGATTTTATGAGTTCTGAGAAAGTCTTAGATGTCAAGATAGGAGGTGAAAGTCCTAATGTTCATCAGGTTCAGGTGTTGGAAAATGAATGTAAGGCCTCATCTGTAGCTCTTGTCTTTCTCTTGATTTCTATCACCTGCCCTACAAATCTCCCAGCATCCTCCGCCCCATGCTGTGATCAACATGACTATTAGGTGACTATTAGGTATGAGCCCATCGACAGTTAGGCACAAGTCGCCTGACTTGTCCCTTCTTGACATTTCACTCAGGCTTCTTGTTTTCAATCTCTTTCAAATGATGGGCTTCTTTGGACCTTCCCCCATTAGTTCCCCTTCACCGCCATTCTCCACAGACTTCCTGTTATTTGGACGCCATTACTCCCGGGCCTATCTTTGCCTTCTTCTTGAGCGGCTCACCACCAGGTACTCCGAAGCTACTCAGAGTTACTCAGACCTGCTCTACTTTCCGGGCTGCCTGGGCTCCAGTTTGCTTTGTGTCACCAGGAGCTGCACCACCAGGAACAGAAAGGTACCTCAGCCAGGGCTGTCAGGCTGGCGGGCTGGCGGGCTGGCGGGCTGGCTGGAGTCAGAATGTTTATGTATTTATAAAACCTGGTAACCAACCATAATGTCTCCAAATGTAGAGCTAAGAAACCGAGTATAGAATTTGAGGAGAACAAAAATAAATCAAGTTGGGGTATGCTTATGATAATGAAGAGTCCGACAAGAAGAAGAAAACCCTGACGGCATGTATCACACAGTGTTCTGAAGTTAAACTTGAATTTTAACATAATTTCTTAAAACAATGCATCACCCGTTATAAAAGCAATGTTTTCAACGTGTTTTTGTACATTATTTGACTAGTCTGTCACCCCAGCTGCCTTATGAAAAACACCCTAAAATATCGTTTTCTATTTCATATTTAAGAAACTTTGTGTTCTGAACTAATTTTGCACCCAGTTCACTGTACAGCAAAAGAAGACAGTTCGGGTGAAGAGTTCTGAAGGTAGGATACTAAGTTCTGCAGGCAGGATACTAGCAGAGGGATAATGAAGGACTTTATGTAGTGAAGGGGCAAAGCTTCATTCAGCAATGACTGAGAGGGTTACACAGGTTAAAATTGTGCTTGTTTTCAAATGTTAAGCAAATCCGGTCAAAGATAAATGGACAAGAAAACCAGAATGAAGCAGTTAGAAAAATTCTATACACAACTAGGTTATATATGCAAACTCCATTACCCCTAAATAATTTTATAATTTGAAATTTTTATTGATGAAGAAATTGTTACTCTATTATGTTAGGTGTATGGGTGTTTTGCCTACAAACATAGCTGTGTTCCATGGATGTGCCTAGTTCCCACAAGAGACCAGAAGAGTGCATCAGATACTGAAACTATATTGCAGATTGTAAGCCTCCATGGTACTGCTGGGAATCAAACCTGGGTCCCCTAAAACATCAGCCAGTGCTCTTAACTACTAAGATATTTTCCAAGCCCCCAAATTTATTTATTTTTATGTCCATGAGCATTTTGTATACACACACACACACACACACACACACACACACACACACACACACACCACACCACACCATGGGAATGCCCTGGAGGCCCAAAGTGTTGTCAGAACCCCTAGAATTAGAGTTACAGTAAAGTCGTGAACAGCAATAGAGGTGCTGGTGACTGAATCCAGATTCTATGGAAGAGCCATGGGTACTCTTAGTCCCTGAGCCGTCCTCCCAATCTCTAACTGGTAAAGTTTTAAATGCTATTTATCACCTTTTATAGCAGAAATTCCAAGTCAGTAAGATAAACACACAGTTGGGCTTTCACACTTCTTGACTCCAGGAACCAGAGAAGAAATTATTATTAACTAAGATGTGTCTTCATATTTGATAAGTGGATTACAACAGTTACCAGTGTTCTGTTGATGGCATGAAAAGCAATCAGCATCCATCTCATTCAAAGACAATATCTAATTTTTCTTCCACTGGACAATTGTGTGTACTTTTGCAGGAGATATTCCTCCATACACTGATCTTTAGTATCATTATAATTTCTGTATTGCATGGAAAGGAACTAATTTCTAGAATCTTGTGAAGATGAAATAATGTATTCAGAAGAAGAGCAAGTGGGTCCAGGTGAGAGAGGAACTGGTAACAAAGGATCTTTCCATTACCTTGGACCAGAATTGTTCTGCAGAATTAGTCAGTCAAGGAAACAAAGAGAGGAAAGAAATCAAAAGATGGGGCTTTACTAGCTTCCAGGTTTTATGATCCTAAACTCCAAACAGATGCTAGGGTCACTTTTGCCTTAATTCTGTTGTGAAAACAAATCTGCCACAGTGTGTCTAATATAGTTGAATTTGACCTTAAGGTACATTTCATGTTTGCTTGAGGATAATTTTTTCTACAATATTCCCTTGGGTTAAGTAGACAATCACATCTCACTGAGCCCAGTGTGACAGACACACAAGACCACATCTTTCACCTCAGTTTATCATGGACAGCTAAACTCTTCCATCCATATCAAGTGTTAGAAATTTCTACCTAATGTTGAATGAACATTTCGTTATCATAAGTTCTGTCCCGCCTGGGATTATTGAGTACCATTTTCGGGTGCTAGTTTGGCTGAGGTTTGACTGGTAGTAGATCTTTGAAGGTTCTACCATCTGCTGGTTCTGTGCTTCTCTCTGCATCCTGGTCTACCCTGATATAAAGATCAATGTTTTACCCTGTTGTACATCATCAAAGCCATGAACCCCCACAACCAAGCCTTTCCTGGCATGATAGGCTGAGACTCTCTGAATTTAAGAGCCAGGGTAAATCCTCCCTTAATCTGTATTTTGGTTACAATTATACAAAAACAATTGACACAGAAAATTGATGCTTGAAGACTCCCTTTGCTACAAAGAAACAGTCCTGACAGAATAGTATTGTTCTAAAGTCTTTGGAGCTTGTGGGAAGAATGAAGAAGAATTGTCAGCTATGAGTTAAAACCCAAGTACTAGAAGGTGAATGTTAAACTGTATTTTGAAGAATTCTAGAAAAGGCAGTGTTCTCGTTATTAACCAAGAAATTAATTCCTATCAATAAAATTAAAACTTACTAAGTAGGAAAGTGTGCTGTGGTTCTTCACTTATGGAAGGATGTTAAATGTGATAGGCAGCATTCGTGATTGATAAAGATGTGATAGGAATCTAGATGCCCTGATTGTTCCTCATTTTAATTATCAATTAATTAATATTAATTTTGTTCTTTTGCCTGTGTTACGTGGCCTTAAACACACCATGGCCTTAAATACACCATTTACAATATTCTCAGCCTTAAATTTTAGATATTGAAGGATCTTGCAGGTACTCTCCACTCAAAACTCACCTAGAATATAATGACAGTCAAACAAAGTCGGGTGTATTGGCTCACTGCAGTGCGGGAGACAGCATTCCCTGGGTGAGTGTGTGGTGGCTCAGATCTACAGTGTAAAGAGACCCATGCCACAAACTTTAAGCTGGTTCAAGGTGGGTCAGGTCAAAGCCTAATAGCTAAGGTCACAATTAGATAATATTAAAAGGAGAGAAAGTGCTATTTTTAATATCATGAAAGTTAGGGCCCACAGAGACTTCAACAACAATTAGGGAATTTGCATTGGGTCCGAGGTAGGCCCCCTGAAGAAATGCTATAGTTGTGTATCTTAGTGTGACCCCAACAGAGGGAGTATGGGTGTCTATGACTCTTTTCTCCACTTTGGGGATCCCTCTCCTATAGGTTGTCTCATCAGGCCTTGATGTGAAGGTATGTCCTTAGTCTTCCTGTAACTTGTTATGGCGTGTTCAGCTGATATCCCTGGAAGGCCTGGCTCGGTTTTGAAGTGAAACAGAGGAGGAGTAGAGCTGGGGGATAGTAGAGATCAGGGTTGGGGAGGAGTGCAGGGAGGGGCAACTACAGTTAGAATGTCATGTCTAGGAGAAGACTAGAAGAGGTTTTATCTAGAAGGTAAATTAAGTGGATTAGGACTGAACACTAATTCCTTTAGACTAACAAGAAAGAATTCATATTAGCTAAGAGAGGACCAGTGTGTCTCCGTTTTATGATGGGTGCATTGTGTTCTTGCCTGGTGTGGGTGTTTTATGAAACTGCTTGAAATCAATGGGAGAATGCTCGGTGTAACTATTAATGTTAGCCAGGGCACAATTGCATACAAGACTAATTTCTTATATCCCCAGTATATGAAAACCTCCCACACATTGTATTGATTAAATCTGCTTTATATATGATGTTATTTTCTTAGACGTTTTAGTTTTAGTAAACAGTTCAACATGCATGTGTTTTGTCTAATATGATAGAAACATTACACATAGCTCTCTCTTTTAGAGACAGTGTTATGAACATTGCTACAATTTCCCATCTATTTTCAACATTTCTGTTGTTTCAGACTGCGTCTCCACTGTGCTAGCATTGGCTACCTATTGCTGTATAAAGTCTATCCATGTAACACATTGAAATAATATTGATTTATTCCACATGATAACATGACCCCACAGTAGAAGACAGAGCATTGGGTAGTGGTCATAAACAGGTTTAGTCAGAAATGTAATTAGTGCCATGACAAAGGAGCCTAGTAGCCCCCTCCTTCCTTCATTTTAGGACAAAGCAAGCCCCCTGTCTTTGAAGGAGTTGACCCTCATCAGACCCTAAATGTCCTAGTGCTGTAACTTGACTTTCTAGCTTGCAGAGCTAGAAATAAATCTCTGTTGTTACAAAGTATCTAGGACATATATTAAAATAGGTTCCCATTCAGTTTAATGCCATTACATTCTGCTGGTTAACATTTGCAGAATTAACTGAGAGCTGCTTGCATTTTGTCTTAACTTAAGTCCAAGTCAACTAAGTAATCTTCCAAGTCCATGGGCAATTAGTCCAGGCTTAGCTTATCTGAGTAAGTCATTTTCTTCAGAAAACAATTTATTTTAGAAGAATAAGACAAACAAAACAGGACAGACATAATCAAGGAGACAGCTGATTCTTTGTCTCACCTGAAGACTTGGCCAGAAGAATTTCTTTCCAAGGCAAGCAGGTTCAGTTCCAGAGCAGATGCTGGATGGCTGTCCTCAGTTCTTTTCTGGTGAGTGGTCAAAAGCACTCTCTAGTTCTTTGCCATGTTGGTTTCTCCTTGGGCAGCTTCCCTGGCAATTTGTTTTATTAGAGAAACCATTTAAGAAGGAAGGGATGGAAAGAAGGAAGAAACACACATAAACTCTCTCCCTCTCTCCTTGTCTCTGTCTCTGTCTATCTCTGTCTCTCTCTGTCTCTCTCTCTGTCTCTGTCTCTCTGTCTCTGTCTCTCTCATGCACACACACACACACACACTAGAGAGAGAGAGAGACAGAGACAGAGGAGAGAACAAGATAAAAGCTTCAGTTTCATGTAACAAACAAAGTATTAACTGTGAGATAATTGGCAAATCACCATAAAAGATGGGTAGCTGAGTTACATCCCCCAAATTTTGTTTGTTGAAACTGTAATTGGTATGTTTTATACAGCCAAGGATATGTTTCATAGAGCATGGTATGCTGTGGGGGGGAGGGGTTACTTCAGCAGGCCCATGCTGAGGCATCCCTTAGCCCCCAGGTACCAGCCATATGATGGGTATGCAGCCTTCTTCCCCCATTCAATAAGAGATACAACTTCTTGTAAAACATTGAAAAGTTTTGTGTTACATCAATTCAAATAATAAATGTCTTCTTAAGGTGAAAATGTTAATGTTGGCTGTGGATCCAGATGTACAGATTTTATTGCATCCCAACTAACGTTTGCCATTCCTACAGAAAATTTAGGGCTATCAAGTCTGTTCAGTACGCTGACTTATACGTCTCCAACACGCATGCTCAATGTACTCAACACTGATTCTTTATGATAACAAACGTTAAAAATGAAGCACATTTGAATTTACTTTGTGAACTAAGACAGAAAATATTAAGGCTGATATTAAAGAGGAAGAGTTTTATCTGGCTCAGTTTACCAGGAAGTCACACGTCAAAGATGTGGGCATTGCCACAATGATTGCTTCCGTAGGCAGAAACACCAGCTGTAAGAGAGCTGAGGGAAAGTGATAATCCCTTTGTTTCTGCAGGATAAGCATCTCAGCTCTCCTATACCGTTAGTTTTAACACATGCATGTTACTGTTACCTGGTAGGTAGCCTGGTTTTGTCTCAATGATGACTTCCTTTCATTAAGATTATTAAGACAAGGAACTTTTTGCATAAGTATTAAATTTGCTCTGGATTTACTTTCAGTTTATAGAGACTTCCACTTTTTAAAAATATAGGTAGGTATTATCTTCTGGTTTGTCTAGTCCTGTTTGCTTTGAGGCAGAGTCCCGCTGTACATTGTATACCAGGCATGAACTTGTAGTAACCCTCTTGCTTTCAGACGCCTGAAGGCTGGAACTACAGATGTGTATACTATTCCTGGTAAGCAAGCATATGCAATAATAATTAATTCTTTTAATTATTAAATTAAATAGCTATATTTTAAATGAGAGATTTTCCTGTGAAGTTGCATTAAAATAGAATCATTCATTTTAGTGGGAAATAGTTCAAAAATCCACTACACACAGCATTTTAAGGTTTCTTCCTTTTAAGTAAAAAGATTGAATTTAAATTAGTAGCCTTGGCTGTTCAATCATCCCCAAAGGGTTAACAGCATTCTTATAAAAATGATCCTTCTACAAAGTTTCCAAATCTAGATTCTTGCTGTTGACGACAGCTAATATATTCTTAATGCTCTCTAATGGCATGAGTTATGGTCAAAATACTGTAAGAGGCTAAGATAATAAATATTACTATTATTATAATCTATACAATGGTTATGAATATCTATGTGAAGTTTTTGCCTGATCAGTAACTTAACAATATTCTTCTTTGAGTCTAACTGATAATGCGGTCTTAAGTTTGTAATTAAAATATCAATGCACTGTAGTTAGTAATTCAATGCATTTTAATAGTTATTGGAGTTGGTAGAAAGAAAAAGTCAAGATATTCATAATAATTCATCATGAAAAGCAACCCTGGAATTACTTTAAGTTGAGCTTTGATAACATATGAACAATATACTTTGTAGTCTTTTATCCCAAACTTGGAGGAGCCTCAAAATTCGACCAATAAAAAAAATCATCCATGATCCTAGAACATTGTGCTGGTCCATCTACTTCCCTTATACAGTTTATCTAGAAAAGTGAATCCATTTCTTTTAGAACATCGTAATATAAACCTTTATTTTCTATAACAACAAAACAGGAAGTTTAGAAATAGAGATGTTTAATTTTAGGTGCACATTCTCTGTGTCCTTCATATCTCTGTTTCTTAATGAATTTTTACATCATAGCAATGAATAAAAGACCTCATGAGTGTTGTGACAGTTTTTAAATTAGAAAGAAGGCTGAGTTGATAGGGGGCTGAGGAAGCCATGGAACCATAGGAAGCAGGTCTTGGGCAAGAGTGGGGTCCAGGTGTGTCCAAAAACTAGAAAATCTCACCATGAGACTTGGCAGTCATAGGATCCCCTTGCCTCATGACATGGGCCTGCATGTCCCAGAGTATGTAGACACATGTCCCCACATTAGCCCCATCATAGGAGGTCTCAGATGCCAAAGTTAAACTTCCTTTCCCCTTATAAGTTCATGTCTAGCAGGCACTTGAATTCCTCTTCAGGGAAATAAAGCATTCCCAGCACCTTAGCCCACAATGTTCACTCACCCCTAAAGGCTCTACCCACTCTCCAAAGATTTTTTTTTCTTACAGCTTTTTTTTAAAAGTGAGATACATGTACAGATTTTTCAAAGCATTTTGGCATAACACTATATGAATATATTTTTGTCAGGACTTAATTCTTTTAGAGGTTTAATAGCATGCATTGAAATCCCACTAGTTCCCATAAGCATAAAGTACATGTAGAACAGAACATAACATGGAGACAGTCAAAGTTTTATTGGTGTGTAAAGATTAAATATAATGATCTTTGAATACCAAAAGTTGACACAAGGCTTTATTCCTAGCTCTTGAATTATTAATGATTTAAGGTCTAGGTGTACCACGCTCTGAGTTTTTTTTCATAAGAAGGACTGAGGCTTTCACTTTTTGGCCTTTGTTTTTCTTGAGCTTCATATGGCCTGTGAGTTGTTTCTGGGGTATTCATAGCTTTCTGGGGCTAGTATCCAATTATCAATGACTGCATATTATGTCTGTTCTTCTGTGACTTGGTTATCTCACTCAGGATGATATTCTCTAGATACATCCATTTTCCTAGGAGTTTCATAAAGTCATTGTTTCTGATAGCTGAGTAGTACTCCATTGTGTAAATATACCACAATTTTTGTATCCATTCATCTACTGAAGGACATCTGGGTTTTTTCCAGCTTCTGGCTATTATAAATAGGACTGCTATGAACACTGTGGTGCATGTGTCCTTATTGTATGTTGGAGCATCTCTGGGGTAAATGCCCAAAGGTGGAATAACTGGGTCTTCAGGTAGGACTATGTCCAATTTTCTGAGGAACTTCCAAACTGATTTCCAAAGTAGTTGTGCCAGCTTACAACCCTACCAACAGTGGAGGAGTGTTCCTCTTTCTCCAGATCCTTGCCAGTATCTGCTGTCATCTGAATTTTTGATCTTAGCCATTCTGGTTGGTGTGAGGTGGAATCTCAGGGTTGTTTTGATTTGCATTTCCCTGATGACTAGGGATGTCGAGCACTTCCTTAGATGCTTCTCAGCCATTCAATATTCCTCAATTGAGAATTTTTTGTTTAGCTCTGTACCCCATTTCTAATAGGATTGTTTCTTTGGCATCCAACTTCTTGAGTTCTTTGTATATATCAGATATTAGACCTCAATCAGATGTGGGGTTGGTAAAGATCGTTTCCCAGTCTGTTGACTGTTGTTTTCTTGACAGTGTCCTTAGCCTTACAGAAACTTTGCAATCTCATTAAGTCCCATTTCTCGATCCTTGGTCTTAGAGCACATTTAAATGACCTTTTTATCCACAGTTCAATGAGATGCTTAATGAAACCTGCCTCCCAAGAGTCTGACAAGTGCCTGAGATCTCCATCACCCCCTTATTTTTCCCACTTCACTTTCCTCTCTCAGGCCACTGGTCTCCTTGCAAGTGACCATGCCCTTAAATGAGGGGGAGCAGAGTAGGGACTCAGGTTAAGAGATGTTTGCCAAAAGTTCACAGCCTGCATATGTGAGTCTGTATTTGCCTAATGCTGAATCCGTTAACTTTATATTTTTTTTAATCCTGATTGGTGGAAATATTTTTGAGACTTTATACAGGAATAGCTCGCGGTCATCTTAAATAAAGCCATGCAGTCGAACAATAGTAGGCTGTGGTGGATATGTGCATAAAATATAATTGATAGCAAAAGTGGACAATCCAAAGCAAAGTGACACAGCTTCAGAATGGCCCCTTAACCATACAGAGCAGTGGCTCTCAGCCTCCCTAACACTGTGACCCTTCGATACAGTTCCTCATAATGTGGTGACCCCCCCAACTATAAAAATACTTTGTTACTACTTCATAACCGTAATTTTTCTACTGTTATATATATTATGCAGGGTTTTTGATATACAATTTTCCAAAGGAACTGTGGTCTATAGGTTGAGAACCACTGGTATAGAAGTTTATTGAAATGTATAGATGTTGGGTTGGGACCAGTGTTTTGAGTTGTTATGCTAATAGAGCTGTGCAGGGTGTTTTGTTTTTGTCTTTTAATTTTTAAGATTTTTACAATAAGATCACTATTAGAAAAGAATCAATCACCATACCCAACTAGGTGGGTAATTAGTCTTTATAAATGTTTTCATTGCTACCATTGAAATAATTGTGAGGCCACTGAATTTTCAGAATTAGCTTTGTCTGCAGGGACATGAGTATAACTTGTATTAGAAGAATTATAAAATTAGAATATTTGTACCAAAGAACTGATTTACAAGAGGAAAGTAGACACTGAGTATCTGTTTATTGAGTCTCATTTGTTTTTGCTGAGGAGAGGGGCTACTAATAAATTCACATCCTCATTTGAAAATACTTTCCATCATTATCTTTGCTGAGGTAAGGAATGCTCCTGTAAATAGAGTTTAAGTTCCTAGGCAGACTTAAACCACTCTTCTCCAACCAATTCTTAAGGCATAGAAGTAATTTATAGCATATTTCCACAAGGTAGCTATTGTAATTTATGTACCAATATAGCAAAACTCAAATATTTTCCAGCATATTTGCTTAATGTTATAAACTCAAACTTCTAAAAGTTAACACTTTACATGATACGTAAATCAAAATCTTATAATTTTGTAGTACAAAAACATCCTCTTTGCTTACTTTACATTTTAAAATGGAGGCAAGGATTCCCTTTTACAATGTGTGTGTGTGTGTGTGTGTGTGTGTGCATGTGTATGTGTGTGAGTGTGCAAGCACATGTATATCATCTGCTTTTGCATGTATGTACATATGTAGGGGCTGATGAGGTCAGAAGACATAGATTCTGATTCAGCAGCAACATCTGACCATACGATCTTAGTGAGAACTCTAGAAGCCAGCTAAGAAGCACCAATACTCTAAGAAAATCCAGGTTGCATTGAAAAGGACTAAGAAACAACATTGCATTTCCCTTTCAAAAATCTTTCCTCCAAGCAGACGCAGCTAAGTCTAGTCAGAAAAACAAAATGATACATATGCTTCCTTCTTGATAGGGAAAAGGTAAGAGTAGACAATCCAATGTTTTAACATTGCTGGTTGATGGACATAGTTCCCAGGCTCTGCCTAATGGGAGATGCTGAAGGACAGCTGCCATTCTTTGTACCCGGGCAGAGCACAGAGGAGGCGGCACCATAGATCTATGCTCCTAATGAGGGAAAACACAGGGGGAAGAGAGAGGGTAAAGCAACCAATCAGCCTCTGTAGTTCACTACATGTAGCCATATGCTTTAAAGAAAATTAGGATCTGCCCACAAATCTTTGGAGAGCTTCCCAAACTCTCTACCTAGACTACTAGGGAGTTTTTCCAGTGAAGAAGTGAAAATGTTTAGTTTGTAAAGCTGAAGGTGGCCGTTTCCTCATGTTCCTGAATATGTGCGTTGTAATTAATAGAAAAATAAATAAGCACAAACAAGCTGGGTAAGTGGGCAAGTGAAAGAAAATGAGATTGGGGAGAAGATTAAATTTAAAGAAATAAAGACCAACACTTACTTTATTAACGTTTCAAAGGAGTTCCTGTAGAAGCTTTATGGGACTGAAGAATTGCTCAGTGGTTAAGAATAGCAACTGCCTTGGTAGGGGACCTGCATACTGTAGCCAGCTCCTCATGGAACTTCACAACGGTCACAGCTACAGTTCCAGGAGATCCGATGCCTTCCCATTGCCTCTGTTTGTACCTTGCACACTTGTGGAACTCACATATACACTCAGGGAAAAAAAACACCCTCCTGCACACAAAATAAAAGTACATCTTCTAAACGTAAGTAATACCAACAATAAAATAAAAGCTATGACAGATATAAAGTCTGGGACTGAAATGCAGAGTCCCAGGTGCTTTATCTCAACGAGTGCTAACATAGTCAACTTGAGCAAAGTGTAAAAGATGTCAGCACTCTTGGAGACAGTGCATATGGAACTGCCAATCAAAAAATATAACAGCAAAAGTGTGAGGCAACGTGTGGGAGCACCAAGATACATATTGGAATCAACTGACCCACAAACTGGAGAGAGGCATGAATGTTCTTTGAAAATGTTCCAATTCCTCCAGGATTTAAGCAAAGAGATGTCAATTTTAGAATCGTGATGAAGGTGCAGGTGGGATACTCCAAGGAGGCTGGCAGATTCTCTATCCCATCAATACTCAAAAGGCACAGACATTTTGAAAGCAGGAAGAGGAAAGCCCCTCCACGCGCACAATAAGGTGTCTGTCAGGTTATGAGTCGATTTTTAAGCAGCATCCTTACAGGGGGAAAAAGTGAGATGATTTATTCAAAGAGTTGAAAATAAAAAGCTCGCCTAAGCACAGGCATTTAAAACAGACAGAAGTGACCTTTGAAAATTAGGAGAGAGGGACACTTTCTCAGAGAAACAACAGCCGAGGAAATGTGGCACTGCTAGATAAGTTTCTTAAGAATTGAAGTCAGTCCTTTGACCAGAAACAAAATGATGCCAAGCAACGATATGAATGCATGACGCTCACACTGAGAAAGGCACACACAGTAGTGCACAGTAAACTGGAGGACCGTGCAGTCTTCAACTCTGGTATGGAATTTAAAAAAAAACTGCAAAACCAAATAAACTTGTAGACCCACAGTAGTGGATAACGTGGTAGAGAGTCACAATTTGCGGACACAACCGGAAATGAAAAGTATCCAAAGTACCTGAAAATATCACAGGAAGATTGACAGCTGTAAATTCACCGTAACTCAGTCCCCCAGTCTTATGCCCAGGTTTGAACTAAGAACAGATAAATTCCATTGAGAGCAAGCCAAGAAGAAATTAGCTCAAAATGAGCAAAATAGAAAATAGGGGGAGGGGAATTAAGAGGAGATGAAAACAATCAGGTTTGGATTTAAAAATATATATATAAAGAAATTTGAGAAAGGTATTAACTAGGTTAAAAAGAAATCAGTGTAAAAAAAAGGCAGTGTAAAAAAGGGTTGTACAAAAGGCAGATTATAACAAACACAGTGGGAAACAGGTACTATGAGATGTAATCACATTTCAAAAATTGGATAAACTCTGCAATGTGTCTTTGTAAGAAGGATCCCCCCATGTGCACAAGGTGGTCTTATGCAATAAGAGTCTCATAGCTACAAATACACTGGACTCATTTTCTTTTACTTAAAAGATTAATTTGGGGGTCTGCTATACATACAAGGTAGAATAGGATGTTCATTGGGGTGATATATAATCAGTACAGTGTATTAGTAATATAGAGTATCAAATATCTTAAAAATAATATCAGCTAAACTGCCTTAATAATTTTATGGAAACTGTAACAAAGATCATATAAAATTTTGTGCACACTATTATATATTCATATAAATTATATAATATTTACATTATATATATGATTATAACATATATTAAACAAACTTACCCTGAATGTCAGACCCTAACATCAGAATTTTTCATTGCTGATGAGTCCCTGCATCTGCGGGGCAGGGAGCTCATAGGGACATAAACCGGTCTGATCTAGATTCACTGTGTATCAGTGAGGGCTAGCTGGCCAGCTAGCATGGCAACTATACCATGTGGGCTATCACCTGGGCTAATTGGACTACAACTTATAGACAAAAGACCTTTTCACTTTATTTATTCATCTAGTTATTTCTTATTATGGTATTATCTATGTTGATAAACATATTGACTGTTTACTCAGATAATATGGTGCTGTGTAATCTGAGCTGGTTTCCAGTTGGGGATTATGTAACCTCAACCTCCTGAGTTCTGGGATTAAGGGCAAGTGTGGGTACAGAGCTTCCTTCATGGCATCACTAGCTGTATGAGTAACACAGAGTAAAGGCTGCTTTAGGCAAATGATTCATGTCTCTTATTATCTAATTGGCCAAAGTAAGCTATAGAGAGAGCCCAAGAACAGGAGCAGGAAAATCTCATTGCCAAGGACAGGTACACAAAAGTGCTGGTTAAATAATTATGAGTATGCTTACAGTAACTACGCTATGGATAGCAGTGTATTTTCTCAGTTAGCTGCCACAAGTATGCCATGATCTAAGAATTCAGAGAGCTGTCTGGTGGTAAGCTATGTTGCATTGTGCTTGGAATTTGGGCCACCATTTCACTGTTCTGAAACTACTTTTCAGCTATGAAAACTGGGCAAACCAGCCCCTAATTTGGACCTTCACATATTCTATTTTATACATGGTATAAAAAATACACATTTTCTTGATTAAAAGATGAAATGATATTTAACCTAAGAAAGAATATAGGTTTGAGAAACAAATTCTTAAGAGCAGAGAGTTTTTTTTTTCCAGGTTTCGAATTTAAAACTCACAAAATTGCATTTGCCTAAAAGCAAAGCGATAGTCCATGTACCTAGAATAAGTTTGGAAAAATAAAATTTGAGCCCACAGCACACTGTTCTAAGGAAATATGAAGTGAGCACTGATTGCAACTTGAAAATTACTTTGAAAATGGATTTAGACAGAATTATCTGATCTTGAACTATACATGAAAAGTATATTGATGCCCAGTTGTCTATGAAGTGCTTCTGGGAAGGAAATTGATGCTCTTGATTAAGCTTAAAATTTGAAGATTCAGAAGAGGAGGGTGACCCTGTAAGAGAACCAGCAGTCTCAATTAACCTGGACCCCTGAGATCTCTCAGACACTAGATCACCAACCAGGCAGCGTACAGCAGGTGACATGAGGCCCCCAACACATATGCAGCAGAGGACTGCCAAGTCTGTGTTCAGTCAGAGAAGACACACCTAACCCTCAAGAGACTGGAGGCCCCAGGGAGTTTAGAGGTCTGTCAGGGTGGGTGAGGTAAGGACATCCTGGAGGAGACAGGGGGTTGGGTAAGGAAGAGGTTTGGGATGTAGAACAGTTAGAGGGTGGACTGGGGTGGGAAATAAAATCTGGAGTGTAAACATAAATAAATTTTAAAAACTATGTAAGATTTAGGATCCTTGTAAAGAAGAAGGGTGGAGCAGAACTGGGTCTTCAAAACAGAAAAAAGAAATGACTAAAAAATAGGTTTATGATACTTGAGAGAGTGCAGTACCTATTTCTATGTGTCATTTTCAGGTGGCAGTGGTACCAGGCCATTTTGATTTAAAAAGAAAATGGTCTAGGTGCTGGAGAGGTAGGTCAGTGGTTAACAACAGTGTTTGCTCTTCTTCCAGAGGATATGGATTTGATTTCCAGCATCCAAATAGCAGCTAGTAAGCTCCTGTCACTTCAACTCTAGGGTATCTGATACCACCTTCTGGCCTCTTTGAGCAGCAGCTGTGAACATGGTATATGGACATACATGCAGGCAAAATACTCATACATATATTACATAAGTACACATAGTAGTACATAAGATTAAATGCTCTAGAGCCAAGAGTGTAGATCAGTGGATAAATTACTTCCTTCCCAAGCATGAGAAGAGGGTTTGGTTTCCATAAGAGCAGAGTTCATGAGCTTGTGATCTCAGAGCTTGCCTACTTTATAAAATTGATGTTCATTCTGTATTTTATTCCTAGAACTGATCTGCATAAGCATTTGCTGTTGTTTGCCACAAAAGGGCACCCAGCATTAAAAGGACTTCAGTTAAAAGACCTTCAATTCTTTTTTTTTTTTTTAATATACACAAATAACTTTATTGTTTAAAGATATATACTGGCGTATCTGTGAGTTAGGTGTACTGCCCAAGTCCAGTAGAGGAAAGAGTACAAAAGATACTTAAGAAATATTCACATAGAAAGCATGGTAGGGAGAATGTCCTCTTGTGAAGAGCAAGTGCACTGTGTACAAACAAGAGGGCTGCGATAGTGTTTCCGGGCTCAAGAGCTGCCCACGGTGCTGAGGTATACTGACTGACAAGGAGCTTGCCAGCTTCTTCTTGTCCAACATTCACTGAAGTCTCATTCGTTTCTCAGGGGGACCTTTAGTGCTCACAGTCTGCTGAACGTTCTTTGCGCTCTCCTTCTCCTCAGGTTTTACAGTTTCTGGCAAAGGCTCTGCCTCTTTCTTTGCCTGATCCACTGGGACAGGCTTTTCTCCAGACTTTTGCTGAACAAATCTGGGTGGAAATTTCTGTCTGAGGTCTATGAGTAAAGCATCCACATGCTGTCTTTGAAAAATAGAGCTCGTTTCTTCTTTCCTTTTGGCTTTAGGTTTGACTTTGTCTTGCTCCTCATGATCTTTAAAGTGCCACCAATACCCTTTGGAAGGGTGGTACCAACAGTATGACATAGCTTCATCAAAAGCTGACTGAATACCATGCACTGCAGTAAGCACTCTGGAGTTTATAACTGATCCCAAGCTGGCGCCTGATAGATGACCCCAGCGATGATATAGTAGTCAGCCAGTGGAATAACTTGAGCAGGGGACTGGCGCTGTTGCTTTCGGATGATGAAAAGAATGGGCTCTTGAGCATGTAGAAGGATGTATTCAATTCCAACCATCTGATTCAAGTGCTCTAATGTCAGCCTCTGCATTTTGACCACTTCATTATTACACGTCCTGTCATAAAAAGGATTGCTTCTTTCTGAAAAGTAATCCAGGACACTACCACTGTTCAAAATGGGAATCCAAGAGCTGTCAACCCAAGAGATTCCCAGCAGATTATCTCGGATATCCACCACCGCCATAATTCCAAAAGCACTCTAAGAGCCAAGACCTTCAATTCTTACAAAGCAGCTTCTATTTGCTAAATCTGATCCCACTCCATCTCTGACTATTTGGAGTAAATTATTTTTTTATATTTGCACAGAAATATGTTCTAGAAATAGTGATTCTCTTATTATAGAACACTGGATATTCACATGGCATGGAAAATCTATATTAAATGGTTCAGGGGAATGATAATATATCTCTTTCACTTCAAACTAAAGCTCTAGTTTATCAAAATGAATAAACATGGGCCGAAATGTAATGAGTTTTGTTTAGTTAGTATATTGCTTTGCATTTTTGTGAGCAGACATATGGTGTTTACCCAGGTTTGGATTGCAGTGAAGCTTAATTCATTTTAATAAAATTCTAGTAAGGCTAATAGAAAGAGATTTGCTTTAATAAAAAAATCAACTACTTGTGTAAATAAGGTTATAATTTTGCCTCATTTAATTAGTGTAAATAATGTTTAAAAACATGTTGAACGTCTAGGTCTCTGCGTTTCACTTAATTTAAGCAGTCCTCTTCCTGTAACGGTCTGGATAATACCATGCAGGTCTTATACACTATGAAATGTAATGGAGATTTTAAAAGTTGTCAAATTGCACTAAGCCAAGCATACCTTTGTCTCATAATTTTAAAATATATTTTAAAATTCTTTTCTAGTGGTTTTATAATGATTTACCAGACTCTCCAAGGAGCGTAATGTAAATTAGTCATTTCTTTCTCACCAAAATGTTAGTGGTGTTGGTCCCATTGAGTCCCCAACATTGTCATCATCTCTAACCCACCTTTGTATACCCATTTCTTTTGCTTTGTCTCCTTCCTGGATCCTGCCCCCCAATTTTCCAAGCTTGTTACCAGAGGCATGAGAATTGTTGAAATGTCTTCCTAAATAATCTTTTCCTGTCTAATGCTGCGACAGAAATACAGTGAAGAACTGCCAAGCAGTAAGTGGTCTCTATGCATGCTATGTGCCTGGGAGTATGCTTATGCACAAAGAAAATTCTGTGTGTTGGCCCCTTGGCACTGGAAATACCAAGCAGTGAAGGAAACATCAACGTTTGACCTCATAGTTTGTATTTTTTTTTTTTCTTGCCAGAAAAAAAAAAAGGGGGGGGGGAAAGCCATAGATTTTTGAAGATGCTCTTTTAACTGCGTTTTCTGTGGCAGTTTTGTTTTATGGCAAAGGCACAGCATGATGCTGGTTTCTTAAGGTCACTCTGGCTGGTGAGATGAGCAGATAATTGTTGGTTGAAAGCTAAGCCAGGTCAGCTCACCGTGGAGCGTGTCCTCTGAGTTCATTAGTGATTTAAAAGTGCAAATGAATAGCCCAAGATGATTATAAAATGATCATTTAAAAATCAGATACACAGAGTTAGAGAGCTGGTTCAGTAGTTAGGGTACAAGTTTCTCTTGCAGAGGACCCAGGGTCAATCTGTAGCACCACACCATGGTTCACAAACACCTGTAACTAGTTTTAGGGCATCTGATGTATTTTTTCTAGCCTCCTTGGTCACCAGGTATGCATGTGGTACCCATAAAGTAAATATATTATTTTTATATCAGATATATATGCTATATTTACAAGTTTATTACAATTATCCAATTTGTATCTAAAATTCTTTTATAGGCAAGTTTGTCACCTATATGTACATATCCTAGTAGATACATGAAAAAGAGTTGACTGTCTTGTTTTAGTTTGTCCTAAATATCTCTCTAATTTCAGAATGGAATACAGAGTTGGGAACAGTATCAGAGGTATCTGATTAGTGAATGAATTGGGGATTTTACATACAGGAGGCAAATGAAGTGCACCGTGTGTGAATAATATCTCAAAGATAAGGAAGAAATAGTATGTATTTTATGGTATATAACCTGGTACACTTTCATGCTTTGACTTGATCCAGAATAAAACAGCATTTCTTAGACCAATCTGAAATTTTTCAAGGGATAGGAACACACATTTCTATTCTTAAATATGTTTTATAGCAGTTGCTCCAATCCATATTTGTTTTCCTTAGAGAGATTTTAGGGATGGCTATTCTGCCTCATAGCTTCCAGTGAGTCTTCCAGCCACAATAACAGTTCATAACAAAGTAAGAAATTAGTTTCAGGAGAGTTATAATATACCACAAAATTCTTGACTTCTATAACCTCAGAAGTTCCTAGGTTTATTAGAAAGAAAAAGAAATCAATATCAATATAAAATGTTGAGGCATGTGAAGGGTTTTAGAGTTCCAATTGCATTCAAAAAATAATCAGATTTCATGTCTATTATCTAAACAAGTCAGTATAAAAAGCCTGTGGAGGTTTTGGGAGCTGACCTGACAGGACTCAAATAACCTGACTCTGGACTGTTGTCTTCTAGGGGGTTTCCTGGGTATGCAAACACCCACTAACCTCATTAAGAACAATCCTTGTTTTAGCAATGAGGAAAGTTAATCACCCAAGCTAAACTGACAAAGGTTATAAGGTTGGGCTGTGATTGTCAAATAGAATTCAAAGCTCTGAGTTATTTTCCTGTGTACATATTCCTTCTGTTCTACACTATTCATGAGTTCTCAGTAACATTACAACTTCATTGTAAGAAAGTGAGCGGGGGGGGGGGGAGATAATCAGCGTTTGAATCTAGGAAGGACAGGAACATTCCTTTCATTCTAAGTTACAAACACCTATGGTGTGATTGGACCATTTGAAAGCCACTTGACCAATAGGACATAGATGTGCTGGCAACAGCCTGCAGATCTTTGCTTCTGCAGCATCTGTCCAATCCAGAGTCTCATTAAGTCAGGCTCATTAACTCTAAAAGACAATTGAGACTTCTTAGGTTGAATAGAACACATTACAAGAGAAACTGACTCTGTAATATCTGATAGATTTATCTAGAGCTCATTAAATACATGTCACATATGTATTCATGCTCTTAACCTTGCGAAATACTGCATTGAGCATGATTTTCAGAAACTCATGAAAGGATTTTAGACTGGATCAATGGCTGGCTGGATGGATGGATGAATGGATGGGTGGGTGAGTGGATGGATGAATGGATAGATAGACAGATATTAGATAATAGATAAATGAAATGGAAAGACTATTCATATCTATGGCTTGAGAGATTGATATGAAATGTCCATACTGCCCAAGAAAATTTTTAGACATAAAACAATTCCCAGAACACCCCCAGGATTATTATTTAGAAGTATAGGACCAGAGGAAACATTAGCAACAACATCAAACAGTACAAGAATTGCCAAAGGAGAGCAAACATAAGCATAAAGCAAAGAATAAGCAAAAAGAAAATTTAAAGAGTTGTATGCATCACGTTTCCTTCAGGATATAAAATACAGAGCCACAGTAGCCAAGACAGCATTGTATTAGTGTTAAAATAGATACACTGACAGAAGTTGGAGTTACAAGTAGCTGACTTGAATGCTGGGAACCAAACAAGTCTTTTGAAAGAGGAACAAACACCTTTAACTGCAGCCACCAAACCTAGTTTTAAACAACCAAATTTAACTGTTCTTGTAACATCTATGAATCATAGATACCTTTTGACTACTTTCTCTTTTTTGATATTTTATTTCTTTACATTTCAAATGTTATCTCTCCTCCTGGTTTCCCCTTTGCTAACCCTTTATCCCATCCCCCATCCCTCTGCTTCTATAAGGGTGCTCCCTGACCCACCCTCTCCCACCTCACCACCCTGGCTTCCCCATATACTGGGGCATTGAGCCTTTACAGGACCAAGGGCCTCTCCTCCCATTGATGCCTGACAAGGCTATCCTCGGCTACATATGCAGCTGGAGCTATGGGTACCTCCATGTGTGCTCTTTGGTTGATGGTTTAGTCCCTGGGAGCCCTGTGGGCGTCTTGTTGATTGATATTGTTGTTCTCCCTTACATCCATGTATATTTCACCATTTTAAAAAGATACAATATTCTCCTAACAATTGTGAAAACAAAATACTGACATCCTAAAGGTTGCCTATTGACCCTTGAGGTTAAAACAGCCAGGAAATGAGGTCCTTGATATACCTAATAAGTTATAGAAGATCATACTAATGGAATTATTTAACCATCATTCTTTTTCTGACTCCTAATAGAATTTGTAATGATAAACTATATTTCTTGTGACATAATCATAGTCATTACAGTCTCTTCTCAAATTTATTTGTGTTTTGTTCCAAGAAAAATGGGTACTTCAAAAATGCTGAGAAGGTAATTTAATGCGTTTAGAAATTAAATAAAAGTTAACTTAGATTTTCTTAAATTTAGAGCAATAAATTGACTTATTGTAGTATAATAGTTTATAAGAAATCTTAAGCCCTGTAATCACAAAATAAATTGAATTTAATAGGCATATAATGCATTTCAGTTAAACACATTAAATGTTCAGTTATTTCTTTCAATTAAAGTCCAATAGAAATTACATATTATATTCATTTTTATGACAGGTCAATAAAATATGATGCATTTTTTGAAGTTGAGATTAACCAACTGGTTTGAACTAAACCTACATGGAAAGAAATGCATTTGTTTTGGTTTCACATGAATGCATTTTATTATTTATTGACTACTCAAATGCATATTTGTATTTACATTTATTTTCTTAGCATGCTGTAACGATATGGACAGTATAAGCCTTTGTGTCAATGAGCAAACATGAGAAAATATTAGACTGTAAGACTATGTTTTGTTAGCGACTGATAAAATTTTGAAACTATAAAAATTGTTTCTTTAGGAAGAATGTTGAAATAACAACTATTTTGTAATACCAATTGTGCTCAGAATAAAATCACAAATAAGTATTGGAAGAAAAGTATCAAATCTAAATTCTCTTCTTTCTTTCTTTTCTTTTCTTTCTTTCTTTTTTTCTTTTTCTTGAGATATGACTTGTCTATGTAGCCCTATCTGTCCTGGAACTCACTCTGTAGACCAGGCTGGTCTCAAACTCATAGAGAGTCTCCTACCAGGATTAAAGGGATTTGTCAAAACTGCTGGATTCAAATCTCAATCCTGAAATGTGACATTGAAAGGCACATTTTATTTCTGGATAATGTTTCCCCACTTTTATTGTTTTTGCCTTCCAAGTATATAAGTAATTTCCTCAAGTCTGTGGGGAAGAACCCTTTTTACATATTGATTCAAAAGGACCGGCAGGCACACAATTCACATTACCATTTAAAACACTTGATTATGGTTTCTTAGTTTAAATACCATATGAATTAATCTGTTGATCTGGCTGGATTTGCAGCTATTACTGACTCTAAAATTATTACTTCAGTAAAACTTATTACTGAAAATAAGCCAAGGCCCCTCATTATCTTATAGATCTTGTGATCCTGGGATAGACAATTCTTTTAAATTTGTCTGTGCCAAGCGACTGGTGAAATATCCTCACCAATAAATACTAGTGACAACTGAATTGTCCCTGTCACTGCTATCTCTCTCCTGCCATAACTATCACTTTATGTAACAAAACCATTCTGAGAATCATGGGTGGAGGATGGAAATCAGAACCATGAAGTCAACTTTTCTCTTTCTCATCTGTTATCCCTGTTTAAACATTAACAGTTGCTACTACAACGCGAAACACTTGAATATAATAATCAAAGCGGTCAGCCTGATTCTCAAGGTGCTGAATTTTTGAATAAATATTTTTTGTTAGCAGCTCCCACTTGATTCACAGACATCGGTTCAACCACGAAGACATGAAGTGAAATGCAAATTGCTGATCATATCAATTGATAAATGACACAACAAAAATTGAAAATGAATATACTCTTGTGTAAAGAGTATAAATGTCACAAATATATTTTTGAGCCAAAAAAAAAAAAAAAAAAAAAAAAAAAAAAAACCACCAGGTGGATCAATTAAGTAATTTCTAAATGTAAAGTCAAACAGGCAAAGCTGCATACTTACATGCTCTATGCATAAATATGAATGCCTTTATATAATAAAGCTAAAAGTAATTCTAACATGCCCTTCGTGATTCGTAGGTACTGGGCTGGTCAGTCTAGTGTGGATGGAAGAGGGAAGAAATCATGTGTTGCCTAGATATGGCTTTCCCTTTTCATGTGATGGGTACCTTTAGGTTCTCTCACTTAGTTAAGTGAATTCTAGTAGTAGAATTATATTATAGCATTGCTACCCAGAAATTTGTAGATGTCCTTAAAATTATATAAATGTTATGATACTGTAATATGTATTATGAATAGAAATGTTTTCTTAGCAGGAGACAAATCATTTGGAAAAAAAATTTTCTTTGGAAAGGCCAATTTCTTAGTTTTTAATGTGCCAGTACTGAATGAATTGCCAAATGCATTTACATTAAGAATTTTCATTTTTCCTAAATGAAAGAAAAAAGCATATAATATGCTAAAAATGACATTCAAGCTAATGACTCTGCTTATTAACAAGATCACCACTGGGGCCGGGGTTATAAGAATGTGGGTTTTGTAAGTTACCCAGTATTTTAGATGCACGAACCAAAACTATCAAAAAAAAATCTAAATAGTGAAACTATTGTAAGGCAAAAACAGAAAGGATGCTTTAGAGAGAGAGTATTGCTAAAATCCAAGGTTAAGAGAGTGAGTTTAATGAGGAACTAGTTTTACTCTCATCTTGTTCATCAGAAAAAAGGCTCATTAGTCAAGATAGCTGTTTAAAATGCTGTGCTTTAATATTTTAACTGCTTATTAAATATCTAAAAAAAATCCTAATCATATGATGAGTGAACTTTAAGAAAGGGTTGTGATAAACTTGTGAATTGAACAATTGGGACATTTTCATGCACCTGCCTTTTCTGATACTAAACGAGTTAATTTTGTTTTGCTTTGGCTTGATTTGCTGATGTATTACATTATCAAAACGAGGCAGCCGTTATTTATATGCTTAGGGCAAATGTACTCATGCTAGTAGTTGCCTTGAAAACAAGGTAATATGAATACTTGAGCATCAACGGAAGGCAAAAGGGGATGCATCTGAGGCTGAAGAGCTTGCTCTGCAAGCGCAGATCCTCAACACTTACATAAACTCAGGGAATAATTCCCATACTTTTCCAGAGTGGTTGTACCAGCTTGCAATCCTACCTGCACTGGAGGTGTGCTCATCTTTCTCCACATCCTCGCCAGCATGTGCTGTTACCTGAGTTTTTGATCTTAGCCAATCTGACTGGTGTGAGGTGGAATCTCAGGGTTGTTTTGATTTGTATTTCCCTGATGACTAACGATGTTCAACATTTCTTTAGGTGCTTCTCAGACATTCAATATTCCTCAGTTGAGAATTCTTTGTTTAGCTTTCTACTCCACTGAAGAGGGTTATTTGGTTCTCTGGAGCCTAACTTCTTGAGTTCTTTCTATATATTAAATATTAGCCCTCTATCAGATATAGGAATGGTAAAGATATTTCCCCAATCTGTTGGTTGCTGCGTTGTCCTATTGAGAGTGTCCTTTGCCTTACAGAAGCTTTGCAGTTGTATGAGGTCCCATTTGTCAATTCTTGATCTTGGAGCATAAGTCATTGGTGTTCTGTTCAGAAAATTTTTCTCTGTGCCTATCGTGGTTCTTCAGAAAATTAGACCCAGTTATACCACTCCTGGGCATATACCCAAACGATGTTCCAACATATAACAACGACACATGTTCCACCATGTTTATAGCAGCTTTAGTTATAATAGCCAGAAGCTGCAAAGAACCCCAATGTCCTTCAAAAAAGGAATGGATAAGGAAAATATGGTACATTTGCACAATTGAGTACTACTTAAGTGCAAGTCTCCAGACATATGTGAACACACATGCATGCATACTAAACACAGGAAGGCCATAAAATATACCTACATGTCATAGGTAAATATTCACATAATATTTCTAAGACCCGTAGGCAACTGACCTATGCTTAATACCAAACAAGATATATAAGATATATACTAAGACCTTTCCCACACATACGTATTCATAATAATCCTTAACTTAAAAAAGAGGTGCACTGAGAAACTAGCAATTGTAATAAGAAAAGAAAAAATGTGTAATAATATACTGTAGTAAAGTTATAAGACGATGGTTTCTCTCAGAATGTGTTGCAAGCCATTCCTTTGCTTAAGAGGAGTGCTTTTGAGATTGGTGCGGTGTTAGAATTGTCAGTTCACCACGTTTCTTCGTTCCTGCATTTAAAATAAGGATGCCTGGAACATAAGCATGGGAAACCATGACGTCTGATAACGGACTGCCTAATGAGTACCTCGCACTTGAACCCAAAACTCTCTCATGCAGTGAGTCTGCCTCCCCAGTTTGTCCCAGAGATTCCTGTTTATGATTCCTCAGTGCTGGGATGATGGCAAGTTACCTTGATTATACAACACTTATGTGGGTGCTGGTGGGTGGGAAAACTCTCATTCTTATCCTTGTACAACAGGCATGTTTGCACACCGAGCCATGTCCAACTTCGCAAATGAACCAATAGTTATAAGTCATTCTTTAATAGGCTTTTAAAAAAAGACAATAGCAAAAAGAAAAGGTCAAATACCACTGATGAAATTGCTGAACTCAAGGATCTGTAGATGACACTCATGTAACCAGCTGAACAAGACTCTAAATTGTGACGTTTAAAATAATATATTTTCATAGGTGAGAAGTAAGCTCCTCTCCGAGGGAGATGCTGTCACCACACCTTCTCTGTAGGGCTGTTCCATTTGCCCAACGCCACACTGTCTCATTCCTCACAGCTTCCTCTGATGTTGTCTGCATTTTGTTCTTTCCGTAGAAGCGCTTTGTGAATAATTTGTGCCCATCCCATTTGACGGGTATGAGAATCCATGCAGAGGCTGAAAATGTTCATCGAATCAGTTGCATGGTTACATTGTACACGGAGACAGCAATTATTTTAAAGCTCCAAGATGGTGAGAAAAGGGACGTGTTCTGTGTGCTTATAAATAAAAGCTACTCCACAACAGGAACAGTTTGGAAAGACAGCAAGCAAATGATACAGAAAAGAAATAATTCTTACCAAAGCAACTGGCATGGAAGGGGCAAAGAGATGGAGTGCCAAGATGTTCGAATGCAGGCCTTTAGAACCACCAGGAGACAAAAGCTTACGGATAATGGGGGGGACCATTGGAACCAGCTTTTCTCATATAATCAGTGATGCAAATGCAGCTAAAGTGAACATAAATGCAGTGTAACATTTATATTTTTGATTCTGGAAAATTAGAATGTAGCGTTAGCTGAAGTGTGAGCCATCGATGTAGCTCATGTCTTCTTTCGAGGTAATTGTGCATCCTTTGTAGTTCTAAGAATGAACCCCAAAATGTCTTCCCCTCTTTGCTCACTTCCTCAATGGTAACATTTGTACTGGTAATGCAACATCACAAGCATCTTCACATTACATCCACTTGGGCCACACTCAGTACCTCCCCTCACCATCACTGCCATAAGCTCTGGCAAATGCTGCTATGTGCATTTCTGTATTCAGTATCTGTTCATCATGCTGTCTTAAGAACATTCAGGAGAGAAAAATTGCCTTCTCCCTTGAGCACAGGAACTTTGGATTTCTTTGCCTAAGTGGAAACTCCTCTTGAAAAAGGAGGAGGAGGAGGGATGAGAAAGAAGAAGAGGAGAAGGACAAATTAGAACAGTGAGTAGAATTTAACAGGTGATGCTGGATATCACTCCTCTGTAATTATGTAAAGTCAGGGTATATATGTATATATCTTTAAGCATTTCAGTAGTTCTTAGAGTTGAAGAGTCTCCTATGAGGTATATATATATATATATATATATTTAGAGAATACTAAATAAGCTTGTTATTGTCACTATACTATATGTGTATGTGTGTATATATATATATATATATATATATATATATATATATATATATATATATATATATATATAACCTATTCATTTGGATTTGTTCTTGTTCATTGCTCCTTTATGGAAACATTCATTCCTTCACATTCTGGGTAGAAGAGAACAGTGGCACATTGATATTCTAACTGTATTCTGTTTATTCCAAAAAGTACACAAGATATAGTTTTATATTTTTATGGCTTTATTAAAAACTAAACATTTAATAGGTAATATTCTTTATACATTTAAAAGGTGATGTGCTCAAAGATCTCCCTAAAACTTTAGGTACTTCATTTTGTTATAATAACAATAATAAGCTTATTTAGCATTCTCTAGAAAATACCCAAAGCTATAGTATCATATGGCCATGAACTTGCCATAGAAATATACTGATTACTGATTTAATACCATCAAAAATTCAAAGCCATAAGACATCCGAACCCAAACTCAATCCATAAACAGATTCTGTTTCTTTAAACTAAGCTTGTAAGTAAAGTAATTACTAGGAAATGAACAATATTTTAGATACCATAATAAGTTCAGATGAAAATTGTTTTGAGGGAACAGGAATGATTGTTTTGAAATTCATACCCTGTTGTTTCAGAAGTTGCTGGCAGAGTGTTTTCCCCAACACATTCACATGCTTCCTTATTCAGCTTCTCTGTCTCTGTCTCTGCAACACTTTCTTCACAGCATTAAGATATTTTGCCTAGCAAACTTGCCTCTCCATCAGTCACATTTATCCCAAATAGCCAAGAGCAAGGCCAGAGATTACAACAATAATGACAGTAGTTCAATCAATTTTTTTCGAAATGCATTAATGTAAAAAGAGTGGAAATGTCACTTATATACTGCTTTATCAAGCTGCATAAAAAACAACCCCAAATTTCTTAATTATAATAGCCAGTATTTCTGATTCCTGTAAGTGTATGACTTAGCTGAGCTGTTAGGTTGATCCTAGCCTGGTTTGACAAGAACCATTTATAGGCAGCGGGCTTGCTGACTTTGGGTGTGACTGGTCTCAGACAGCCTGTGCTGGACAAATGGGCTCTACTCCAATAAACTACAGTCCTCTGCCAATGCAGTTGGGCACATTGTTATGATAGTGACAGATGTCTAAAAGAGAATATCAAGGTGAGCACGTCATTCTCAATCATTTGTCACCATGAAGTATGCTAACACATGTTTTCCAAGCAAGTCACACAGATAGCCCACAAGGCAGGCTGCAAAGGAGCTAGAGAGGTGCTGGGCCTGGGATCCACATTGTAGAGAGAACTGAGTCCTAATGTAAGTTGTCCTTTGACCTCCATATGCACCTCTCCTCTGATCCACACACATGGTATGAATGTACCTGCACACACATGTAGAATTCACATGTGATTGCACTCATGCAAACACAAAACAAAATTAAAACTCTAAAGTAATTACAAATTTTGTTTCATTTATTTTTTTCTCTAGGTGATATTTTGATGAAATGATTGATCAAAAAGAAAGATATAACATTTGTTGATATACAGCTTGGTGCAGGGTTTCTGAGACTGAGAGCATGATTTATTTGAAGAATATTATAACAGATTATAAAATATATTTTTTAAAAAATGCCTGCAGACATAGAGAGAGCCAGTCTTCTCTAGTGACCCTTCTTGATATGTTAATCAATTCCATGTGACCAGCTCTCAAAACACACATGATCAGTAATGAATGGACTTAGCTGGTTCTACTTATACATATCTATGTATATGTGACTATGATAATAAAAAATTGAGAGGGAGTGGAAAAGTGAAGGTAGTTGTGGGGAGAGAGGAGGGCAAGAAAAATATAAACAATATAAATACAATATTCATGTATGAAGAGGTCAAATCAATGTAAAAATAGGGTAGTGTTACAAAAATACCAACATCTATTATTTGGTTAAAATGCGAGCATCTCCTTTATGTAAGATGTTATACTAAGGACTCGTGATAAAACCTCATATAATACAATATTACTTCAAGTACCTCCAACCACGGTTACTTGCAGAGACCTCAAAACGAGTTTTGTTGCAAAAGATGTATTTAATCGGTTGTCATGAGACACTTTGTGAAACTGTATTGTGTAACAGTACCGACACTATGAAGCAGCATAGAGTGACCATCAGCTTAGTTAGAACAAAAGGCAATGTCTTGAACATCCAGACTTAAGCTAATAGAAAGTAAATGTAGCACTAGAAGAACCAATGTCTGAGTTGAAGGAAACAGTAAAAGACTGTTTAAAGAGGAAATACAAGGTAAGCTAAATGTTACAAAGGTAAAGTAACATTACACCCAACAATATCCAGCTAGACTTAGACTTCAAAATTGAACTTACTTAATCGAGTTGGAAGGAAATGGCACCCAAGTGTTACTGTTTAATAACTCGCCTTTAAAATATTCACCAGACTTTTTAATAAAACTGTGAATTCGTTTTTCACCCTCTTCTTCACTTTGAGACAAATGTGACATAGGGTTTCACCCAAAGATTAAGTAGAAGAAAATCTAGCAATTTTTCTATTACAGGAACAGTTTGTAGCTGAGTTGAGAACCTGAAATACCTTAAGTATTCATAGACATAGTAGTGAAGGTTTGGGCAGAGATGGTATGTGGTATGTATAAAGTGTTTAGTGAGAAAATTATCTTTTTTAAATGGTTCTATAAATCCAGAGTAAAGAATCTTAATATAACACATTGAAATCATAATTTCCTTTGAAATTAAAAGCTGTGATGCAGGCAATATGAACAGATCTAGTTTATCTCAAGGATTGTCCTATATACTTAAAATATAAATAATAATTCATGGGATATGTTGTGATATCATTTTTAACCTTGACTACATTTTCTGCTTATGCAAATAAATTTAGAAAAATTAAAATGTATCAACCTTTTCTGATCTTACTTGACACAAATGGTATCTCTACATATTCCTTTTGTGAAAGATAGGAACTACCTTCCTTGTGCTGAGATTATAATCAATAAAAGGCTGGAGAGCATGTCTGTCTAGATCCATGTATCCTAAATGCATATATAACTGATATAAAACAGAACAATGAAAAAAGTAAAAAAAAAAAAAATAAGATTACAGATATCATGTCCAATTTGAGAATAAGAGACCGGCTGAAATGAACAGTAATGAGATTCTCTTATGCTTATGGTTGGGACATTAGCAATACTCAGGCTGAAAAATAAAACCTCTTTAGACAGAAACTGAAGATGAACTTTTGCCTCAGGGATGATTTTGTCAGTTCAATTCAGCTAGCTCATTAACCAACACATTAAAATGAACCCAAGGTATTTTGTGCATTTGAGTACATGTAACATTCTCTGATGGGATAACAGAATACTCCTGTCCTTTCTTTGTGATATATTGATCATTGTGGATATAGTGAGCACTCTCTTTATTAAATTAAGAGTACACCAGCAGTCTAGCCTATCTCTTTCCAAGGATATTATTTTTGTGTTTGAGAATGTATTTCTAGGAAAATCTGACTATGATAGCTTGTAGAAAAGGGTGCCGTCATATAGACTGTGTGACGTGAATTTTGCCTTGGGTTAGCTGATAGCTACCCAACCATGAGAACAACATATATGTTATACAGAAAGAATGCTAGAACACTCCCAACTTGTGGCCTGGACAAACTATTTACAGAAAAGAATTTACTTAAAGTATCAGATCTGTTGTGTATAAATACCAAGTATCTGGTTAAGAAAATGGGTAGTTAACTTAGTTCAATTATTTGTTTATTGATGAGTGACAAAGAGAGGCAGGTGATTCTTAATCTCCAACTCAAAAGAGGGTCTGAAGGGAACAGGGTTGCCTACAAAGCACATGGACAGTCTATTCTGCACACAAAGAACATGAATGTTGAGAGACACCCCTTTTCCTTGGTTATAATGGTGTCATTGATGGTTCAGTGTTTTGAGTAGTAAATGTCCTTTAAGTCTATGTGTTAAAGGTTTAGTTACCAGACTATGTAAGGGTGGGAGCTTATGGAGTAGTAGGAGGTGAAATTACTGCCAAGTAGGATTCTGCCTTACAGGTGTGGCATCAAAGGGATATTGAGATTCTGGCTACTTCACTCCTAATTTCTAGCTAACTGAAGTAAGCACTTTTCCCTGTCACCCACTCTTTACTGCAAATCTCACATTACAGTTAACAAGGCCAAGCCGTGCAGTGACTGAAATCTCTGGTGCAGTCACCCCCAAAGTAGTAATCAGTCATTTTTACTCATATCGATTTTCTCGATGTTTTGTATCTCATCATAATAGAAAGCTAACAAAGAAATTAGCACCAAAAAGTGAAGTTGTTAGCTTACCACCCCCAACAATGTGGTTCAGAAGCTTTTAGAATCTATTCGTGGGAATCATTTGGTAAAGCTTGGAGAAGTGTGCCCAAAATGCCTACACGGCAGCAGAAGAACTGAACAGACACTTCTGGTAGAGACTCAGAACTCATGGAGTTACAGAGATAGGGAATCTATTGAGAATTAGTACAGATACACCCCCATTTTCTTCTGCTGCAAAGTTTCCATACACATTACACATGACCTAAGCCTTCATGTGAGGTTGAGTTTGAGGGTGACAGATTAATCAATCCGATAGAAGAGAAAATGCAAGGTCACAGGGGCATGATTATTACTAGTTGTTTTTAGTCATCTTTACATGAAAATTGCAAACAATAATTAGAATAGAAATATTTGAGCAACTTAAAACTTGGGCAGGAAAGCAGTTAAACATTTAGAGTTGCAGTAGACAAAGAGGGTGTTCTTGTTATAGAGTGAATGTCAATGAAGAGAATCCATTGCACAGAGATACTATTAAAAATGTCCTTTAGGGCATCTCATGAATCTGTAAGACACAGAATGCGGGGCCTGTGGGATTGTGGAAGTGTACACTAATGTTCATGTGGAATGGCAGAGAGTCTGGAGCAGTACTGTGCTCTCTGAAAGCAGCCCTAATGAGTCAATAATGAAGGTGAACACAAAGCTGAGATTGAATCTAGTGATGCCAAACTTGGGATGTTTACCATGGGAGTCTTCGAAAAGTTATCAGAGCCCCTCCAGGAAAGGGGCCGTGTGAGCCACAACCAGCAAATGGATAGTGGAATGGTTTCTCACATCCTTAAATTTCAAGTATTACCAGCATATGCCTTGAATCAAGACACACGAACAGAGGATTTAAGTTTTAAATCTGCTGGGTATCATTCTTCTTCTGGCCCTTTCATTACTTTTACTTCTTTTCTTTGGAAAATGATGATTTTCACTCTGTGCTCTTGAAATTTGCTAGTATGCAAGTCACTTAGCAACTTTTTGACAGTAACTCACAGATAAGAACTTCCCTTGTGTCCCAGGGGAGATTTTGCACTTGGGCTGTCATGCTGGAAAGATTCTATGCAGTTGACTAGAAATATCTGTGTTGTAAGAAAATACCTGTGGGGAATAGAGGTAGCTTTATGATTTGGATCTTAAAAATCTCCCATGTCCCATGTGTTGATGGCCTGGTCTCCAGTCTGGTACATTACTGAGAGGTGGTAGAAACTTGAGTACATTGTGTTTATTGAAGGACAGGTTACAGAGGAATACCCTTGAAGGAGAAACGGGGTCTCATTTTGTCCTTACTCCTTCCTGGCTTCATCATATCATGAGGCAAAAAAAATCCCTGAGTAGTGCATTCTCCACTATCAGCTATGACTTGTTATAGGTCCAACAAGAAAGTGTTATGCAACCGTTGCTAGAAACTTCTAATCTATGAACTGACACTCTAGAGACAGCATCTTCTGTATTGTATGGATGTATCACCTGCCAGTTTACAAGCCTATGGCCTATAGTTTAGGCAGAAAATTGAAGCAGGACACTGGAAGAAGGAAGAATTCTCAGAGAAAATGAGGCAGGGAGAGTCACCAGAAGGATGTGATTAGAAAGACGCTTGGTAACCAGTCACTTGGCAAAATGTAGACGAAAATAAATGGGATATTTTAAGTTATATCTAGTAAGGAAATAACCTAGATATTAGACAAGGTATTTGTAAATGTATTTTGAGTTTGAGTCTTATTTTGGGAAGCAAGGTTTTACCATCCAGCCCTAACTTCAATATAACACAAACTTTTCTTCCTTGTAACTTTGTATTCTCGGGTATTTAGTAACAGAAGCAGAAAGCTAGTGAATACACATAGCAAAAACAAAACAAAAAACAAACAAATACAAAACCCAAAACACAAAGCAAAACAAAAAATCTAAATTTGTATAACCTGAGCAGGTTACTTCCTGGTTGGCAGATAGTGGTAGCCTAAAGCTTGGGTGAAAATGCCAAGAGTGAAATCCACAGACATCCTAGCACTTCTGGATCCTATATACCATTTCATGATGAAGATTAGTTATCTCTCCTGTGAAGATAATGCATACCTTTGCCTTGTAGGGAGATATATACCTGCTTTATGGCTTCCAGTCCCCATCCTGGAAACTATGTGAACTGCCCTGCTGGAAGTGTTAGGATTGCCAAAAATAAAAAGGACTCTGTTCTAGCAGACCTGCAAACCCTAACCACGTTCCTTGGCATGAATAGAAGCCTTTATGTTGGATGCCTGTCAGAAGCACAGGATGGTGATAAACGAATGTAAAAACTGGATAATAGTGTTTATCTAACAAAGCATTCTTTCCTAACAAAGCACATAACCACCCAGGGAGGAGCCTGGCATGTGTGATCTGCTGTGATATCTCTCAGAAGCTTGGGAACTGGAATGACCAACTCAAAATAAAGAAGAAATGGCAGAACTGTATGGAAAATGTAGAAAGAGACAAAAGCCAGACACCTGGGAATGGATCTATAATGTTGAACAAGCACCTCCTAGTCTGATGAATGGGAGATGCCAGGCAAATTTATTCATCAAAAGCAAAAGATATAAATGCACTGGCATTAAAGAGAGATGCATTTTCAACAGATAGCTCAGTAAGAGAATAGTCATCTATACAAAAAAAATCAATAGATTAAGAGATTAGGCTCATGTATGAAAGACAGCTTCAAAGGATGAGTTTTGGGATTCTTAATAATCACCTTTAAAAGATGGACACCATACATTCAGAACACTAAAAACATTTCTCAATGCTGGAGTATAAACTATGAACAATAATACTGAAAGATGCCCATAGCTCAAGTAAAATATGGATCTTGCTGTTTGAAGTACAGAGAGTTCATATGTTCACTTTGATGGTCTGTTATTTAACTGACCATTCTGCAGAATAATAGCAGTTTCAGTGTATGATTGCTATAGAGAAGCTTTGTGAATACATATTTATATGTATATATGGTTGTGTGTGTGTGTAACAGTGATCCTTGAAATCTGACTCTTCTCTATAGGGAGAGCTGCATCTGCCCACTCCCCTTGCAGTGAAGTGTGTGGCTAGGAGACTGAGTGCTGGCTAAGAGAACATAAATAACTATAGGGAAAATGCCATGTTCCATTTTGCAGATCTAGGCTCCTGGATCTTCCATGTGTGACTGTAAACAGATTTCTTCCCTAAGCCAATGTAGTGGAAGGGGCATGCTCAAAACAGGAAATACAAGATCAGCCTGAGTAACTGGATGACTGTGTCTGACAGCATCAAAAGAAGTCTATTACTTGTGTGTGTGTGTGTGTGTGTGTGTGTGTGTGTGTGTGTGTGTGTGTGTGCTTATGTGTGATGGGACTGGAATGCACATGCCAGTGCACAGATGTGGACATTCAGACGACAAACTTCAGATAATGTTTTCCATCTTTTTCCTTGTCTGGACAGTCTCTTCACTATTGCATAAGTTTCCTAAGCTTCCTCTCCGTTACATCATCTCAACAGTACTATGCTAGAATTACCGATGCTTGCACAGCTGTGTCTGGTTTATATGTAGGTTGTAGGGACTCAATTTTTGAAAAAAAAATACCATGGTAATAGGTAATAGCTATCTCTAATTATTATTAAAAGCAGAGCTATGATGTATATATATATATACATATATACATATTATATACATATTAATATATATATATATATTAATATATTCAACCCTTGTTTGTCTTGAAAATAAACCTCAAAATAAAGTTAAAGAGAATATATTTTATCAGATAACTACATGAAAAAGAAAGGTCTACCTGAAAGAATTCTAAGGGAACTTTTTAAAAAACAAAGGCGAGCATTTGCGCACAAAAACCTCATTAAACACTAGTAGTATTAAAAGCATCTGTATACATTAATACCTTATTCATGTTACTATATATTATATTAAGAAGTATTTTCTCTGAAAATTAAATTTTATCATACAAATGCCTCTCTTAACAGTCTTTTGTCATTTGTTTGTTTTTGTTTAAAAGATTTGTTTATTTTATATATGGAAGTACACTGTCACTGTCTTCAGACACACCAGAATAGGGCATTGGATTCCATTACAGATGGTTGTGAGCCACCATGTAGTTGCTGGGATTTGAACTCAGGACCTCTGGAAAAGCAGTCAGTGCTCTTAACCACTGAGTTATCTCTCCAGCCCAACAAATAGTCTTAAAAGGAATTTCAGAACTTCACTAGGCTCCTTTAAATAAGTCAGTGTCTTTCTCATGTTTAATACAGCAACATTTCTGCATAATTTCCTTCTATTCAGATAACATAAAATTCAAAGTACTAAAACCGTCAATAATCCTAGCAGGGAAATCATAAGTGCAGAAAAGACATGCTATGAAAAGCTGTAATATTTGCAAATCTCAAAATATTTCTCACAACTTTTCCTAAGGAACATAATGCAAATCAATTTTGACTATGCATTTGAGATGAGAATTATTGTGTAATGTGTTATAGACACTAAAAGGGCCAAATCCTCTAGCAGTTAATGGATACTTAGAACTCTGGTAACAGTTCTAAACATGTATGAACCACAGAAATATTCAGTAGATTTTATTCACTTCATCGTATTTGGTGTTACAATGAATAGGCTTCAGTTTATCTTATTCTTTAATCAAGAGCTGAGGCTTGACAAACTTTTTAAAAATAGATAATTCCTGCTAAACTGTTCCTCAAAGTTTCTCTTAGCTATGTCTGACATAGTTAAACTAACAGAAGAAATTTTCCACCCATGTTGTCTTCATGATTGTACACTTGTGTGTATGCATATATGTATATATATATATCAAGTATATATAAATATGAAATATATGTATATATTTATATATACTTTATAGGTAGCATTCCACTTAACTCTTTTTTATAGTTTCTCACTAAGAAATTTCTATAAAGTTTATTTGTTGCATTTATTATTTTTATAAGATACTCTATTACATATATTCCAACATTTACATCACTGTCTACGCTGTTTTGTTTGGAGCATTTCCCCCTTGTTTTGTAGTTTTATCTCAAAAACAAAGACACACACACACACACACACACACACACACACACACACACACACACACACATCCCTTTTAAGTCATCCAGAGGAAAAGAGTCCATCCCAATATGGAGACAAGAGAGTCAGGGGAAGCATAGTGACAGGTACAAGAACATGGCTTATTACATTTCCATCTACTCTCGGGAAGCAAAATGAAAAGGACAGAAAGGCTATAAAACTCTGAAGTTCTTACTACAGTCCAGCTGATAGACATCCTCCAATAAAGCTCCACTTCCTTGAGGTCCCATAGCTTCCCAATCAGCAGAACCAACAGGGGGCTAAAGTGTTCAAATGCAAGAGCCTATGGGAAAGCTCTCTTGTTGCTTGAATGTCATACATGGTATCTAAAAAACACTATGTATGTTCAGAGACAGCGTTGTCTACTTTATTCATGGCCTTGCCACAAAGAAAAGATGGAGGGATTGACTTGACGAAAGAGTTGAGCTTGCTTCCATGTTTTCTGATCTTTGTGGAATTGCAGGCTTAGATCTGAGTTAAACATTATGCTTATAATGACATAGGATGCCTGGACATTTGGTACTGCTTGTCCCTCTCCACATTTGAGCATCCTTTAGGTCAGTGACTCAGACAGAACCATTTTCCTGCTGCTTTCTGTAACTCTGCTGTTTTCAGTGGGAAAGCAGAAGACCTCTGAGGTGTCTCTCACAGGTAGGCGTGTCTTCTTCGTCCACATCCCTACATCCAGACGCAGTTACACTCTATTTTGGACTTATAATTGATCTCGGTCAGAATTCCCTTCCTTCTCCATCAGGGTTAGCAGATATTTGCTTGATATTGGTGCAGAATCCTGCTTTTCTCCAGGGGGAAGGAGTTCTGTGTTTACTTTCTTCTCTATAACAGCAGACAGGACTATGGGTCTCTGTGGAGCAAGAAGTGTTTACTTCATCCAAACCAGAAAGGGGATCTGGAGACAAGGAAGGGTTTGTGTGTCCTTTGCTGGTGCTTTCAAGCACTCACTGCATGCTTGAGTCTCCAGTGAGCTTTCTTCCCATGTGCCCTGTCCTCAAACTTTCTGAAGGTACCAGGTAGAAATGAGGTACTGAAACAGGGAAGTCTTGTATTTGGGGACGGAATAAGGGCTGTGCTAGGATATATGTTTAGGATTGGAAACTGACATGTTTATCCACAACTCATCTTTCAGGTTCAGTAAATCCTGGCTGATTTTTCACCCACCTTCATTTCCACATCTCTCTACTGTGCTCTGTCAATGAGGAAACTGTCTGTGCATCTCATTTCTCTTTGGATTGAATGGATACTTTGGGGAATTTAATTCTACTGGTTGCTTAGCTACTTCAGCTCCCTAACAGTCTCCAAAGGATTACTTCTTAGAGTATTTGGTTTTCTTTATTGTTTGAGTGGATGAAACATTTCTTAGCCCTTCCTATCCTTAACTAGACATTAGTTATTATCATATAAAGACTACAGTGGCACCCCATATTCTTCTCCTGTATAGTTTGCTTGAGTTTTCTTTTATTTTGTCTTGATAAGGTTTTGTTTACATTTCTCAACCTCATTATTATCTTTTTGTTAGAAGTAATCTTAGTTTCATTTATTTCTTCTATATTCCACTGAATAATTGTGTTTCTATATATTTTCTTTCATTATTTTGTACTGAAGTATTTATCCTTGTTTTAAGATTTTAGAGTTGTAAACCATCTGTTGACTTTAATTTCTTCTGCTCCTGTTATAAAACTGATAGGAGTTAAGAGCAAGGCAAGCTCATGAGGTGCAGGTAGGATTGAAGGTCCATAGAAAATAAAATGTCTAGCTGTCCAAATGAGGCTAAAAGTCAGCCATAAGAATACAGGCTTTTCAAAAAATATTCAGTCAGTGAGCTGGGAAATCTGAAGTCAAAAAGCCTGGTTTCCCAAGATCTCGGCTAACAGCCAGTCTTTCTTTTTACTATCCTGTTCTTCCTCCCCGTGGAAAATTTTGGTGGTTGCTCATTACCCTGCCCCTTCCATCATGACATCACCAGAGAGTATGCATTCTTAAGACTATACATTCTCACCCAACACACAGGCCAATTAGAATCCATGCTCCCTAATCTGTAGATTAACCTGCTATAGCCAGTCTATCTTGATTTCCAGTTTACCTACAAGAGACATGGCATTGGCCTTTTCCCTGGGTATAAAAAGCCTTGTGCTTCACCTTACTTGGCAACTGATTTCTGAGACCATTTCTCCCATAGAAAGCTGCTTCTTTGTCTCTCAATAAAACTTTGCTCACTTGCTTTTCCTCTAGGGTCCTTTCTCATTGCTCTTTGGGATCATGACTCTGAAGCCACTTGCTCATCTAAACCCACTAAACCCATTGATACCTAAAAATCTCCTGACATTTTTTCATGATATCTGCTACACCATATAAATTGTATTTTAATATCATTGAATTTGAAATAACTGACATTGTTTCATGTAGATATATTTTTAAATATATTTTTAGTTTCTAAAGAAAAATTAAATTTTTTACAACTTTAATTTTTTAAGATACATGTACAGATTTTTAAAAGCATTTTGGCATAAAACGATATGAATATATTTTTGTCAGTACTTAATTCTTTTAGAGGTTTGACAGTATGCATTGCACTCTTACTAGTTACCATAAGCATAAAGTACATGTAGAACAGAGTGTAGCATGGAAACAATCAGAGTTTTCTTCGTGTGTATAGATTAAACATAATGATCTTTGAAAACCAAAAATTACCACAAGGCTATTCTTAGCTCTTGAATTATTAATAATTTAAGGTTCAGGTGTAACACACTCTGAGAGGGTGCTATATACTTATTTTTTTTTCTAAGAAGGACTGAGTCTTTCACTTTGTGGCCTTTGGGTTTTTGTTTATTTTCTTTTTTTTTTCTTTGAGCTTCATATGGCCCGTGGGTCATTTCTGGGGTATTCAGAGCTATCTGTACCCAGTATTCAATTATCAGTGACTGCATATTATATCTATTCTTTTGTGACTGGGTTACCTTACTCAGGATGATATTATCTAGATGCATCCGTTTTCCTAGGAATTTCATAAAGTCATTGTTTCCAATACCTGAGTAGTACTCCATTATGTAAATATAACATAATTTTTGTATCCATTAATCTACTGAAGGACATCTGGATCCTTTCCAGCTTCTGGCTGTTATAAATAGGGATGCTATGAACATTGTGGTGCATGTGGCTTTGTTGTATGTTGGAGATTTTCTGGGGTATATACCCAGAGTGGAATAACTGGGTCTGCAGTAAGTACTATATCCAATTTTCTGAGGAACTGCCAGACTGATTTCCAGTGTGATGTGCCAGTTTACAACCCCACCAACTGTGGAGAAGTGTTCCTCTTTGTCCGCATCCTTGCTAGCATCTGCTGTCTGAATTTTTGATCTTAGCCATTCTGGTTGTTGTAAGGTAGAATCTCAGGGTTGTTTTGATTTGCATTTCCCTGAAGGCTAATGATGTCAAGCACTTCCTTAGATGCTTCACAGCCATTCGATATTCCCCAATTGAGAACTTTTTGTTTAGCTCTGTACCCCATGTTTAGATGGAGTTGTTTGATTCTCTGGTGTCTAACTTCTTAAGTTCTTTGTATACCTTGGATAATAGGCCTCTATCTGATGTGGGGTTGTTAAAGATCTTTTCCTAATCTGTTGGCTGCTGTTTTGTTTTCTTGACAGTGTCCTTAGCCTTACAGAAACTTTGCAATCTCATTAAGTCCCATTTCTCAATCTTTGACCTTAGAGCATGAGCCATTGGTGTTCTGTTCAGGAAAATTTCTCCTGTGCCTCTGTGTTCTAAGGTTTTCCCTACTTTCTTTTCTAATAATTTCAGTGTACCTGGTTTAATGGGGAGATCTTTGATCCACTTGCACTTGAGCTTTGTACAAGGAGATAAGAAAGGGTCTATTTTCATTCTTCTGCATGCTGAGTGACAGTTGGACCAACACCATTTGTTGAAGAGGCTATCCTTTTTCCATTGAATGTTTACAGCTCCTTTGTCAAAAATCAAGTGACCATATATGTGAGGGCTCATTTCTGGAAGATCCACTCTTTTTTAGTTTAAACTCAATACCACAACAATTTAATAATCATATCATTAAATAAATATATAAAAGCATAATAAAAGTCAGAAGGGTCCATAGTGTTTCTTACTGTGGAAAAGAATAATGTCCAAAGCACAAAACACCTGTCAGAGATGTTGGGTCTAAAGCACAGAACCATAAATGATGTTCGATGGAGCATAGATTGTGTTGCTTGTGACTAGTTCTGTGTTATAAAGGCAGTATATTACAGTTGTAAATAATTTAGATAAACTCCAAAACTTTATAGCATTGTAGCCTGTTACACTGTTCCTATGCTTACTTTTAACACTGTTTTAAAAAAGAAAATGAACCGAAAGCATATTTGTTTTTAAAAAATAAAAACATAGAGATATAAACAGCAAAAATAAAGCATAAATGTTAAACTAAATGCTAGCATGATTCTGGTATAAAACTGCATCCCTGTAGGATAAAGGGTTAAAATTTGTCATGTTGTCATTTGACTGTTTAAATTACAGGTGATTAAAAAATCGGTCACTGATCTCCATGCCAGTTCTTTTTTTTTTTTAATTGAACAACTTTATTTTAAAAAACAAAGATAAATGTACAGATTTTAAGCATTTTTGCATAAAAATATACAAATATATTTTTGTCACTATTTGTTTTTTTTTTAAAAGATTTGATAGTGTGCCTTAAGGTCTTACTAGTTACAATGAGCATAAAGTACATGTAAAACAAGATGTAACCTGGAATTAGTCAAAGTTTTCTTGGTGTGGAAAGATTAAGCATAATGGTTTTTATTTTCATTCTTTTTTTTTCTTGAACTTCATATAGTCAGTGAGTTGTGTCTGGGCTGTTCTGAGCTTTCTGGGGTTCATATCCAATTATCAGTGACTGCATATTATGACTGTTCTTTGGTGACTGGGTTATTTCACTCAGGAAGATATTCTCTAGATGCATCCATTTTCTTAAGAATTTCATAATTGGTGTGACTCTAACTAAGCAAGTGAAGGACTTGTATGACAAGAACTTCAAACCTCTAAAAAAGGAAATCGAGGAAGATCTCAGAAATTGGAAAGATCTCCCATGCTCATAGATTGGAAGGATCAACATTATAAAAATGGCCATGTTACCTGGACCAGCAGTTCCCAAAGGTTAATGCCTGGTGAGATGGAAATCCGAGCAGCCAGGGAGCAGAGAGATCTTTGTCTAGTGCACACGGAAAGCACACCCCTGCCCTGTCTGATCCAGGGACCAGGAACCCAGCATTGGGACCTCTGTTCCCACCCTGCGGCTTTGGGGCACAGAACAGGGCTCCGATTATCTGCCACCTGGACCAGTGGAGATCAGGGGCACAGACCAGGTACAAGGGAAAGGCAAGAACATATCACTGACAACAAGATGGTAAGAGGAAAGAGAAAGAGCATATCCCAAGGAAACCAAGACAACCTGGCAACACCAGAACCCAGCTTTCCCATAACAGCAAACATTGGAATGCCAAACACTCCAGAAAAAGAAGACACAGACCTGAAATCATACCTCAAGATGCTGATAGAGATCCTTAAACAAGAACAAGAGGAAAAGCAAAAAGAATCAGAAGCTTTTAAAGAGGAAACAAGAAAAACACTCAAAGAACTCAAAGAACTAGGGAAAAACAGAACCAAAGAGATGAAGGAATGGAAGAGGGAATTTAAAATGGAAATTGACACAATAAACAAAACACTAAAAGAGATAACCCTAGAGGTAGAACACCTAAAAAAGAAATCAGGAGGCTCAGAAGCAGGCATTTCCAATACACTACAAGAGATGGAAGAGAGAATCTCGGGGGCCAAAGACAACATTGTAAACATAGACAAAACAGCCAGAGAAGATGCAAAAACCAAAAAGCTTTTATCCCAAAATGTCCAGGAGATCCAGGACACAATGAGAAGACCAAACCTAAGGATAATAGGAATAGAAGAGGGAGAAGAATATCAACTAAGAGGTACAGTAAATATCTTCAACAAAATTGTAGAAGAAAACTTCCCCAGAGACACAGATACAACTCAACCTACAAAAGCAATAGTAGCAGGAAACAGCAACCATTATTCCTTGATATCTATTAACATAAATGGACTCAACTCCCCAATAAAGAGACATAGGCTATAAGACTGGATCCGTAAACAAAATCCAGCATTTTGCTGCATACAGGAAACTCATCTCAGAGACAAAGACAGACACTATCTCAGAGTAAAAGGTTGGGAAAAAAAACTTCCAAGCAAACAGCCCCAAGAAGCAAGCTGGAGTGGCTATTCTAATATCCAACCAAAAGTTATCAAAAAAGATAAAGAAAGACACTTTTTACTCATTACAGGGTAAATCTGTCAGGAGGAACTCTCAATCTTTAACATATATGCTCCAAATAAAAAAGCACCCACATTCATAAAAGAAACCCTACTAAAGCTCAAAAAATGCATTTCAGCCCACACAATAATAGTTGGAGACTTTAATACCCTACTCTCACCAATGGACAGATCATGGAAACAAAAACTGAAAAAGGACACTGTAAAACTAGCAGAGACTATGAACCAACTGGAATTAATAAATATCTACATAACATATCATCCTAAAGTAAAAGAATACACCTTCTTCTCAGCAACCAATGGCACCTTCTCGAAAATTGACCACATAATTAGACACAGAATGAGCCTCAATCGATATAAGAAGATTGAAATACTCCCATGCATCCTCTCAGATCACCATAGTCTGAGGCTGGTCTTTAACAACAACAAAGACAACAAAAAGCACACATGCACATGGAAACTAAACAATGCTCTGTTAAACGATAGCAGGGTCAAAGAAGAAATAAAGAAAGAAATTAAGGATTTTCTAGAATTCAACGAAAACAAAAACACAACATACCCAAACCTATGGGACACAATGAAAGCAGTACTGAGAGTAAAACTCATATCCCTGAGCACTTCCAAAAAGAAACTGGAGAGAGCATACATCAGCAACTTGACAGCACAGCTAAAAGCTCTAGAACAAAAGGAAGCAGATACACACAAGAGGAATAGACAGCAAGAAATAATCAAAATTAGGACAGAAATAGACTAAATAGAAACAAAAAGAACCATTGAAAGAATCAACAAAACCAAGAGCTGGTTCTTTGAGAAAATCAACAAGATTGATTAACACCTAGCCAGACTAACTAGAGGGCAAAGAGAAAGTATACAAATTAACAAAATCAGAAAGGAAAGTGGAGGCATAACAAATGAAACTGAGGAAATTCAAGAAATCATCAGATCCTACTACAAAAGCCTATAATCCACAAAGTTGGAAAATCTGGAGGAAATGGATGAATTCCTAGAAAGATACAAGATCCTAAAGCTAAACCAGGACCAGGTAAACCATCTAAATAATCCCATAACACCTAAAGAAATAAAAGAAGTCATCAAAAGCCTCCCAACCAAAAAAAGCCCAGGTCAAGACGGGTTCAGTGCAAATTTTATCAGACATTTATTGCGGACATAACACCAATACTCTCCAAACTATTCCATAAGATAGAATCAGATGGAATACTACCTAACTCATTTTTTGAGGCTACAATAACCCTCGTTCCTAAACCACACAAAGACCCTACAAGGAAAGAGGACTTCAGACCAATCTCACTTATGAACTTTGATGCAAAAATACTCAACAAAATCCTTGCAAAACGAATCCTAGAACACATCAAAACGATCATTCACCATGACCAAGTAGGCTTCATCCCTGGGATGCAGGGATGGTTTAATATAAGGAAATCCATCAATTTAATCTACCATATAAACAAACTCAAAGAACAAAATGACATGGTCATCTCACTAGATGCTGAGAAAGCATTTGACAAAATTCAGTACCCCTTCATGTTAAAAGTCCTGGAAAGAACAAGAATCCAAGGTCCATACCTAAATATAATTAAAGCAATATATAGCCAACATCAAATTTAACTGTGGGAAACTTGAAGCAATCCCACTAAAATCAGGGACTCGACAAGGCTGCCCACTCTCCCCCTACCTATTCAACATAGTACTGGAAGTCCTGGCTGGAGCAATTAGACAGCAAAAGGAGATCAAGGGGATACAAATCAAAAAGGAAGAGGTAAAAACATCACTCTTTGCAGATGACATGATAGTGTACTTAAGTGACCCCACAAATTCCACCAGAGAACTCCTACAGCTGATAAACAAGTTCAGCAAAGTGGCTGGATACAAAATTAACTCAAACAAATCAGTAGGCTTCCTATATTCAAAGGACAAACATTTGGAGAAAGAGATTAGGGAAAAGATCACCTTCACAATAGTCACAAAAACTATGAAATACCTTGGTGTGACTCTAACTAAGCAAGTGAAGGACCTGTATGACAAGAGCTTCAAACCTCTAAAGAAGGAAATCGAGAAAGATCTCAGAAAATGGAAAGATCTTTCATGCTCATGGATTGGAAGGATCAACATTTTATATGGCCATCCTACCAAAAGCAATCTACAGATTCAATGCAATCCCCATCAAAATTCCAACCCAGTTCTTCATTGAGTTGGAAAGATCAATGCACAATTTCACCTGGAATAACAAAAGACCTAGAATAGCGAAATCCATCTTCAAAAACAAGAAAACATCTGCGGGAATCACTATCCCTGACCTCAAGTTATATTACAAGGAAATTGTGCTGAAAACTGCATGGTACTGGTACAGAAATAGGTACGTGGATCAATGAAATAGAATAGAAGATCCAGAAATGAGTCCTCACCAATATGGTCACTTGATTTTTGACAAAGGAGCTGTAAACATTCAATGGAAAAAGGACAGCTTATTCAACAAATGGTGCTGGTCCAACTGGCACTCAGCATGCAAAAAAAAAAAAAAAAAAAAAAAACGAAAATAGACCCTTTCTCATCTCCTTGTACAAAGCTCAAGTGTAAGTGGACCAAAGATCTCCACATTAAACCAGATACACTGAAACTAGTAGATGAGAAACCAGGGAAAACCTTAGAACACATAGTCACAGGAGAAAATTTCCTGAACAAAACACCAATGGCTCAAGCTCTAAGGTCAAAGATTAACAAATGGGATTTAATGAGATTGCAAAGTTTCTGTAAGGCTAAGGACATTGTCAAGAAAACAAAACAGCAGCCAACAGAATGGGAAAAGATCTTTACCAACTCCACATCAGATAGAGGCCTAATATCCAAGGTATACAAAGAACTAAAAAAGCGACACACCAGAGAATCAAACAACCCTATTAAAAAATGGGGTACAGAGCTAAACAAAACATTCTCAATTGAAGAATACCAAATGGCTGAGAAACATCTAAGGAAGTGCTCAACATCCTTAGCCATCAGGGAAATGCAAATCAAAACAACCCTGAGATTCCACCTCTCACCAGTCAGATTGGCCAAGATCCAAAACTCAGATGACAGCAGATGCTGGAGAGGTTGCGGAGAAAGAGGAACAATTCTCCACTGTTGGTGGGGTTGTAAACTGATACAATCACTCTGGAAATCACTCTGGCGAATCCTCAGAAAATTGGACATAGTACTACCTTAAGATACAGCTATTCCACTTCTGAGCATATACCCCAGGGACACTCCAATATACAACAAAGATACATGCACCACAATGTTAATAGCATCTCTATTTATAATAGCCAGGAGCTGGAACTAACCCAGATGTCCTTCAGTAGATGAATGGATACAAAAATTGTGGTATATTTGCACAATGGAGTACTACTCAGCCATCAGAAACAATGACTTAACCAAATTCTTAAGAAAATTGTTGCATCTAGAGAATATCTTCCTGAGTGAGATAACCCAGTCACAAAAGAACAGACATAATGTGCAGTCACTGATAGTGGGATACTAACTCCAGAGGCTCAGACTGCCCCAGAAACAACTCACAGACTGTGCGAAGTTCAAGAAAAAAACAAAACAAAACAAAACAAAAAAATCATGCTCAATCCTTACACACCAAGAAAACGTTGACTAATTCCAGGTTACATCCTGTTGTACATGTACTTTTTGCTCATTGTAACTTGTAAGACCTTAATATAGAGTATCAAACCTTAAAAAAAGAAAAAAACACCCAAGCACTAACACAATTGTATTTGTATACATTTATGCAAAAATGTTTAAATATTTTTTCTTTTATCTTTGTTTTTTAAAATAAAGTTTTAAAAAATGGCCATGTTACCAAAAGCAATTTACAGATTCAATGCAATCCCCATCAAAATTCCAACCCAATTCTTCATAGAGTTGGAAAGGGCAGTGTGCAATTTCATCTGGAATAACAAACAAAGTAGAATAGCAAAATCTATCCTCAACAACAAGAATACATCGGCGGGAATCACTATCCCTGACCTCATGCTATATTAGAAGGCAATTGTGCTACAAACTGCATTGTACTGTTAAAGAGATTGATCAATGGAATAGAATAGAAGATCCTGAAATGTGCCTTCACATATCTGGTCACTTGATTTTTGACAATGGAGGACAGCCTCTTAAACAAATGGTGTTGATCCAACTGGCACTCAACATGTAGAAGAATGAAAATAGATCTTTTCTTATCCCCTTGTAAAAATCTCAAGTGAAAGGGGATCAAAGATCTCCACATTAAACCAAGTACACTGAAATTAGAAGAGAAAGTAGGGAAAACCTTAGAACACATAGGCACAGGAGAAAATTTCTTGAACAGAACACCAATGGGTCATGCTCTAAGGTCAAATATCAACAAATGGGACTTAATGAGATTGCAAAGTTTCTGTAAGGCTGAGGACATTATCAAGAAAACAAAACAGCAGCCAACAGATTGGGGAAAGATCTTTAGCAACCCCACATCATATAGAGGCCTAATATCTAAGGTATAGAAAGAACTTAAGAAGTTAGACACCAGAGAATCAAACAACCCTACTAAAAAATGGGGTACAGAGCTAAACAAAAAGTTCCCAATTGAGGAATATCGAATGACTGAGAAGCATCTAAGGAAGTGCTCAAAATCCTTAGCCATCAGGGAAATACAAATCAAAACAACCCTGAGATTCTACCTCACACCAACCAGAATGTCTAAGATCAAAAATTCAGATGACAGCAGAGGCTGGCGAGGATGTTGAAAAAGTAGAACACTTCTCCACTGTTGGTGGGGTTGTAAACTGGTACAACCACCCTGGAAATCATTCTGGGAGTTCCTCAAAAAATTGGACATAGTACTACCTGAAGACCCATTTATTCTACTTCTGGGCATATACGCCAGAGAAGCTCCAACATACAACAAAGGCACATGTACCACAATGTTCATAGCAGTCCTATTTATAATAGCCAGAAGCTGGAAAGAACCCAGATGGCCTTCAGTAGATGAATGGATGCAGAAATTGTGGTACATTTACACAATGGAGTACTACTCAGCCATCAGAAACAATGACTTAACCAAATTCTTAAGAAAATGGTTGCATCTAGAGAATATCATCCTGAGTGAGATAACCCAGTCACAAAAGAACAGACATAATATGTAGTCACTGATAGTGGGATGCTAACTCCAGAGGCTCAGACTGCCCCAGAAACAACTCACAGACTGTGTGAATTTCAAAAAAAAAAAAAAAAAAAAAAAAAAACAAACAAAAAAAAATTATGCTCAATCCTTTAAACAATGACTTTATGAAATTAAAGTAAACAATGACTTTATGATATTCCATGCCAGTTCCTAAAAAGTGGAACTAGACCACTAAACTGCACCCTGGAAATTGGCTTCTTTGCCAGGAGGAAAGAGAGCATAGCCATCTTCCAAAACACGTTGTACCCAAGAGCCCATTGGACAAGCATCTTTAGAGTCTTAACTTTCAGGTCTCTTGCGCCTCAGCGTTCAGCTCTGCACCTTACAATGTGTCCTCTGCTGTTTGCTCGGGTCTTCATTTCCTTATGAGTGTCTCTGTGCCACACCAAACATGTGTTCTGTTTGTTCTACATGATGTCAACTTCCTTCTCAGACACAGCCACTTCCTAGGATGGTTGAGGCGGTGCTTCATCTTCCCCTGAGGGCATTCAAGAAGGAGAAAAGGAAGAAAAGATGTCAGTATAAGGTCTTGTCACCTTCCTCTCTCTTGTCTATTTCATATTATTATTATCATATTATTTTATACCCCATGATGCAAGCGTCATGAATGAAACTCAAGTGTTAAGGCTTCTATATCCATGCAGACTTCTTTCTGTATTTGTTTACTGGGGGTTGATCAGGTGTTGCTACGTGATCAAATGCTAAATTCTCTACCCCAAGGCCTGATTGCCCCAAGACAAGCGAATCCCCATGTACATTGCCTTTCTTGCGTAAACCTTTGCTCCCATCCCACCAAATTTAAAACCATTGCTTGTTTATATATATATAAACAGCTACAACCAATTCCTGGGGAGAATAAGGAGAGAAGTGGAATTTGGGTTACAGGGCTGGGGCTCAAGGGTAGGGGTAGGGACCACAAGGAAGAAAAAAGGAGAGGGGGGGGGGAGAAGGAGCACTGAGTTGAAGACAGAGAGAAAGGAGGTTTCCATTCGTAGTGATACATCAGCAACAAGTGCCCAAATGAAATGCCTCCCCAGACCAGCCTGCTGGACCAGAAATAACCTAGGAAGGCTCAAACAGTAAGTATTTGGGGAACACATTTGGTGAAGTAGCCAGTCTAGGGTTTGAGAGTTAGATAAGGGGCCATCCTCCAGTAATTGTGCAGAGCGTAATAAATAATCCACAGAATGACTCTCATTCATTTAAAGCTAGACAGGATAAACTTAATTCATATTAATTTACGTTTATGTGAAAATCCTTCAGTAGGGGCTGTTCTGACTTGGATGTTGTCTCTGGTAGGTGATTTCAGTTCCTTTAATCAATCCTCTGCTCGGAATCAGTAATGAGTCATTCTGGGACATGAAGAAATGAAACTTGAGAATTAGGCTCCTGGGACTTCCTCCCAGGCAATGTGCTTTGTTCTAGGACACATTTCTGCTACACACAGAGGGACTGGCTTAACAATTGTTTTCTGTAGACAGTGACCTGAAATGATCAGCACTTTTAAAAGTTGCTTGCTACTCTGAATTCTGTTTTTGATGCAATTACTTCTGAGGCAAAAGTTCAGCCTGGATCTGGATTTCAGCTATAAACTCAAAAAGGGGCTTTTATGGATTTCACAGATTTGTTCTAAGCACCTTATATTTTCCCAACAGTGTGAATAGGTCTACTGAATTTTTGAAGCCACATTTGTCAGTCAGATTCTTATAAATAATAAAGCAATTGTTGATAACTCAAATTTTCATGTCAATCATCCCTGTCTAAATTATACCCAAATGTAGTTATCAAAGGAGTTCATGATATAACTCAAAACATGTTAGATAGGGGGTGTGCATCTGAAAATAAACAAAACATTTATTTCAATTCATAATTATATAAATAGAACAAACAGATGAAGGTGTATGAATACATTTATAACAAAATAGACATAAATATCAATAAAGATGCAGTTATTTTATACAAAAAAATTATATACATGTTATACAAAACATCACTCTCCTTTTTTGTTTTTTTGTTTGTTTTTTTGTTTTGTTTTTTTATCTTTCTGTCTTTATTTTTTGTGTATGGGTGTTTGGCCTGCAGGTTTGTCTGTGTACCATGTGAACAGAATCCTGAGGAAGAAAATTGGACATCAGGTCCCCTGAAACAGGAATTTCATGGCTGTTAGCTGTGCACAGGTGCTGGTTGAACCTGGATCCTCTGGAAAGAACTCCAGTGCTTCTAACTACTGAGCCATCTTTTTATCTTCAGCCTTTGTTCTCTTTTATTCCCTTCTGGATGCACTTGGACCATTTTTCAAAGAACTTTTTCTGCTTCTGCCTCCACTCCTGACTTTTCCCTTTGTGACCACTCACCTTTCCAGTTTATGAAGAGATCTCTATCCTCTTTGTTTTATAAAGAAATCATCTCCTAAGACACTGTTCCTAAGACTTACTTAGAAAGTTGTTCGCTACCGCACACATGAAAATATCTTGTTGTTATAAGTATTCAGTACAAGTTTTTTTCCAATTTGAGCATAGGCCAACATGCAGGTATGACTTTCAATTTATTGTCATGCATGATTTACTCCAAGCAAAAATGAGAAGATTGTCTTTGGCCAATGAGCTGTGAAGATAATAAGTAACAGGAAATTTTTTTGCATCATAGATAGAAAATTCAAGTCATTTTTCTTCTGATTAGTGTTAGTAATGTTTATTAATTCTCTGGCAAACCCTGGTATATTTTTTCATAAGAAATGTTATTGGGAAACAAAACATTATTATATAAAGATACATGAATTATTTTGATTCTAATGTACCATGCATGTTTGTTTAATAAGTGTGGTGTAGTCTTGGTAAGATGTTGTATTTTAAATCAACCAACCAGAACCCCCAGAGCTTCCAGGGACTAAACAATTAACCAAAGAGCATAAATGGACCCACAGCTCCAGCCTCATGTGTAGCATAGGATGGACTTATTGGGCATCAGTGGGAGGAGAAGACCTTGGCTCTGTTGAGGCTTGATGCCCCAGTGTAGGGGAATGTCAGGGTGGTGAGGTGGGAGTGTGGGTGGGAGGAGGAGCATCTTCACAGAAGCAGGGGGAGGAGGTATGAGAGAGGGGGGAACCAGGAAAGGGGAAAACATTTGAAATGTAAATACATAAAATATCCAATTAAAAAAGAAAGAAAAGAAATGCTGTGTTATATAAAGTTAAAATCTGGTCTCTCCTTCTGGAAGGCTCGCCCATTCTCAGCACTGCCACACCAGAGCTCACACATCCAGAACATAAATGATGAGGGAACAAATCACATCCAGTTCAGGACACTCTCTCCCTATTGCACATGACCAGTGTCCTTGTCAGAGATGCAAAACACAGCCATCCACTTTGCATCGCCGATAAGTTACAGCACTGCTCAAAGGTCCAGATCCAAATTCTCACTCCAGACTCAACACAAAGCAGCTCATTGCTATGTATTGGTTACATACAATGGTGGTACCACTGTGAGAGAGAAAGGGAAAAAAAGACCAGTCACCCTAAGCCATAGAAGACTGCAGCAGGGCAGACATGAAGCCACAAAGCTGCAGGCATAGCATCCTGCTCCCACTTCTAGAGTAGAGTCCTGTAAGACAGAGAGCTCCTCTCCCATAGACCCCATCCCCCCAGAGCTGTGCTGGCTGCTGCTAGCATGACCAGTCTCTTGGGCTGACTTTTTCTACTGCCAAGGCTTCTCTAGGTGAGCGTTGCTGTTAGTGACTCTACCTTATTGGAGTTGAGGGCAGAAGCCTTCGTGTCATGAAATTCTGGAAGAATTTCTTCAAGAGCTGCTCTCCTGCAACTGTGGGCTCCTTCATCTTTCTGGTCATTCTTGACAATCTCCATTGAAGTTACAAGTCACCTTAACTCTTAGATTTGACACACCCATAGAATCAGCAGTGTGTGGATGGCACTAAGAAGCATGTGTGAGTAAGCAGTCAAGAAGACGACAGGAGCTGTTTCAACTACTCTCTCGTGGTGACACAAATGACCTCATTGCCACCTGTGAGGCCCCATTTCTTAAAAACGTTGCCAGTGCTCAGCATCCCCACATTGAAGATCAACCTTATAGTGTGTGAAACACTGGATGGAAAAAAAAAATCCAAATTACAACAGATGTTAGGTAGGCATTTAGCATTGAAAATCTGCAATAACTCATTCCTCTGATAGCACACAGTTCAGAAGAAAAATTTTTGCACCCATTTCTAAAATTATCTCTGATACTCTTTGACTCAATGAGTCTCAGAGTTGGAAGTAAAATGTATTAATGAGACCCAACACAGAAAAATTTTACATATATCCCCAAATGAGAAAATGTTTTAGATGCTAATTTATATGTTCATATATTGCAGGAGCACCTGGACAAACTTCTGATATAATAATATGTGAGGAAAGTAGAAAGTAATTTTATAACTGTTGCCATGTGTATGTGTCTGAAGACAGTGGAGAAGAGTATTTAAAAAAACAGTAGATGAAGAATTATGACTTTATAGTGAATTTAAAATATTCCTTTTTATAGTCTTATTTTGATGTTACCTTTGTGTGTATTTCTTCTTTGAAAAGGGTAATTTTCTGTGCAGTCCACAAAACCACTTCCCTTATGTGGCCTCAATCACATAAATGTGTGGTTTAATACAGAACCTGTGGATGGAAGTGAATATGCTTCATGGCACTGATGTATGTGAGCCTCTGGCAATGTATTTCCTTTATGAAAATGTGAGGTTGTGATAAGAAACTTCATTAAATGGTGTGACATTCCACAGATTTTAAAATGTCTGCCTGTACCTCTTGAGAAAGACCATTTTCTGATGATAGTAGCTTCCATTATCAGTAATGCACTTGAGAGCTACATCTTGTGTTGTTGAAGGTCTAGTTATATATTCTCAGTAGCAATAAGTTGATTCTTTGGTAAAGATTGATTTGAAAGTTGAAACTTTCTAAAGTCCACAAAGACAGCAATTATTCGGTTTCATCTCTGCTACAAAAAAAGAGCTTTTAGGTTATCACATCTATTTTTACATCAAATGTAACCTAAAAATCAATCATTTGTGTTGAGGCCACAAGAAAACTAGGTCTATCCAGACTCATAAATCAGATGAAGCAGGTATTGGAAGACACATACAGTAGTATGCATCCTGCCCTGATGCAGAATCTGAGAGCTTTAAACTGAAAGGAACACGTATGTGCAATGTCAAGCTTAGCAAGAGCAGACAAGAGAGTAGAAAGCTTCCAGAAGAGAATTTTTATGGGACCTCTGATCATATTTGTGGCTTTATTACCAATACCCATCCCAACCCTAGGTTTTTATGATGAGAATTCCCTGATAGACTCTCCTGACCCAGACAGTGTGGAAGAGGAAAAATAAACTAAAATAAAAAAAACAAACAACAACAATAAAATAATTGAAACTCTTTCGACACTTTTCCATAACCCTGCAGTTGAGAAAGGCCTGCTTTTCTGAGTAAGACAGAACTGATCTAACTAAAGGAGTATAGGCTCTCCCTCTCTTGCTCAGGAAACAAAGCCAAGAAGAAACACATGACAGCAGGCCAGCAAGGCTACAACCTACAACATGGGCCTCCAATGCTGAGACACAATTACAGCATCAATGGACAGACCTAATCTACCATCTACTTCCTCTCTCAACACCAGGCCTCCTAAATAATCAAGAGACTGTAGATTAAGAACTATAGACCCAAGCTCCCTATCACAAATGATGAGCAAAATGGCCAGAATGAAGAGAAATCAGAACAGGAACACAGACAAACTGAAGCTCCTGGTAGCTGAAGCTATAGCAACCAGTAGGGTCAGATCAGCTGCTACCATAACTCTTCATACCAAAGGACAATTTTTCTCATCTGCCTCCTCAGTGCAACATGCAGTGTGAGTCTCATATAGGCTATTGATCTTAATTTTATTTATTGAATGCATATTCCTTCTTTTCAACTAAAACCAGCAAGGGCAACACAAGTATCAAAGTCCCAGAAACCGCCCATGTAAGAATTATTAAGCAGGCAATTTGAAAACAGATATCATTAATACAGTATGAGAATTGATAGATAAACTTCATTGGCGAAGAGGACATGAGACGGCACAAGGTTGAAGTGTGCAGAGACAGAAACTGACAAATCAGGAGATGCTAGAAATACAGCAATTGAAATAAAGGATTTTTTTTCAAAGACAGTCTATTTTCTGACTTTACATTGAATAGAAAAGACACAGCAAGCACTGGGTGCACATGGCTCAAACCAATGATGGGCTAGCTTCTCACCACAGGTAGAACGGCTGGAACCAAGATCACAGTCATAGCAGCAAATGCAGAGGATGTAGAAGAATGTGCACACTGCTGGTAATGTGCATTAGCAGCCATTTTGGAGAACAGGATGGTGCTTCCCCCAGATAAACAAGCATGTAATTCTCATGAGATGATTGACTGAGTGTAGGACATCTTTCATAAATCAAATGAAATCAGTGTATGAAAAAGCGTCTGTACTCAACCTATGTTCTATCACTATGCACAAGAGTGAAGACATGAAGTCAGCCATCAGCAGATGAGTAAAGAGCACAGAAGATATTAACAGTGCTGTGTTATATAGACGGATGCCCTGAACACAAACAGAAAACTAAGCAATACTCTGAACAACTTGTATTTATGATGAGTTGAATAATTTCAGTGACAGGAACCACTTTCTAGAAATAAAACCACCTAACACACTAAATTGAGGATAAATACATACATAACCAGCCACGTGACTCCTAGAGAAATCAAATTAATAACTCAAATCCTATAGAAACTCGGAACATTATACCTGGAGACCATCAGAGAATTCTACTGAAGAGTAAAAGAAAAAAATGACATTTAACTACTACTCCACCCCAAAATAGTTTCAGTTCATTATAAGGCTTGTGTTCTCTGAAACTAGAGGTATCATAAGAGCCATACAGGAGAGGAAAGCTACACATCAACAGAGATACAACTTTCTTAACAAAACACTAACAACCAAGAATCCAAAGGAACATGAGAGTTTTCAACACTGTTTAATGAATTCAATTCTTATTATTGAACCGAATGAAGAAACACCTTATAGTCACAGTCAGAGACACAACGGGATCTGCCAAAGCTTAACACCTACTCCATGAAATGGACAAAAGCAAACATCCTTATCCTGGTAACAGAAGTACATACAATCACACAGGTTCCCCACAGATGGTAGAGTTGGAAGTAAAACACCCTACAGACATGACAGCCATTGAGTACAGTCAAACACTGTGTTATAGTTTGGAGGTGAAACACTCTCCACGAGCTCACATGTTTATAAACAATTCGTTTCTGTACGGCAGTGTTATTTTAGAAGGTTGTGAAACCTTCTGATATAAGGATCATCCAGAAAATGTAAGGATATAACTTCAGAGTTTATAGGTTATATTCCAGCCTGGATCCAGGAAATGTCTCTGCTTCCTCATCTACTGAGATGTGAACAGGCTATCCTGCCTGTTTCCACTGTCAGAGCAGAGCATCCTTCCTACCACCTTCATCAAAGTACCATTTCTCCTACGACAGACTGCATCCTTTCCAAATCATGAGCCAAAAGAACTCATTCTCCCTTAAACTATGAGAATAGTCACTGTGATCTATATATATACCATCCTGATCCCCTCTGGTCTCTGCTGCTAAGCAGGGTCAGGCCTAGCTAGTACTTAGGATAGTAGAGAATAGTCACTAATATGCATTGGTTTTGAATATCTCAAAAGATAGTAATTTATGCTACTGAAAAAAAATGCATTAGTCACATATGAATAATGTAGTCATGAAAGCCAGCTGCCCAAATGTCTACTGCCCAAGATATATGTGTTCAAGTGCTTTGCTCTGAGCAGCAAAGAAGACATTCTATTTCAAATCTCAGAAACTCTGAAGCTTGCAGCAACCACATATGAAGGGACAAAGTTTATGCATCTTGAATCTTATAGCCACTAAACTAATCCAATCAGACTCAGGCTAAGACATAAATCCACCTATTGTGACAAAACACAATGTGTTTAACATTCACAGCATCGGATAGTCACCAAATGCCTGGAGGTGTCTCCTGGCAGGGATGTCATGTGCATATGCCCTTATCTTGTAATTCTAGCATATTCTCCATGAATTCATGCTTTTTCATTCTGTTAAAATATATTTTAAAAAAAATCTCAGATTTTTTCCAGTTTTTAAAGGGTATGAGAATGTTTCCCAAAAGCATATTCAACTGTGTCCAATTTAAATTATACTTGTAACCCATTATACTTCAAAAGAAGGAGAGAAGAAGAGTTTTCTGTGTTCCTAAAATGTATTTATTTATATAACAGTATTTTACATAAAATTTTCAATAATACAGTTATGTCATGGAAATAAGAGTTGCCCTTGAACTTCATAGCTTTGCCATGTTCTGGTTGAGGATTCTACTGTGGCACTGTAAATGTTAACAAGTCCATTTATGCAAAGTTCATTGATCAGAACTTTATACATGTTTGGAACAGAGATGGCCTTTTTTGCATGTCCCCAAAAGTTCAGGAGTTGACATTCTACTTTAAGAGATACAGAAAGTAGCTTTATAGAAGATATTTAGGGGGAGGTTGAATGGAGAAATGAGAGCAGATTTTAATGTTTAAAATCCTTAAGTTTTTATACATAAACCTACAAGAAAAGATACTGTGAAGACATGTCAATGTCTGCACAAACCAGATTCCTACAACTCTTAGAAGGAATCAACCCCAAATAATTCTTGGTTAGGGTATCTAGCTTCCAAAATTATAGGAAAATATATTTCTATTGTTTGAGACATTCACTTAGTCTGTGGTACTTTGATATAATAACCACCAAAATCCAAAAAAAAAAAAGATAGAATATGTACCACTGGCTATAATTAGATTTTTTCAGGAAAATAGCTTGTATGTTCTTGCTATGCATATTAAATTTTTATATATGAGGTAATTATAAAATACTCATCTATTCTTTAAAATAAATTTTATGCTATACTTTCATTAGAGAAAAGACTTTGAGTAAAACAGGACATGACTAAAGCACATGATGAAGGTAATAAATTCATTCAAGGTTAGTCAATTACTGTTTCTTCCCAACTGCCATAGTTACTTCAAAGCCCAAGTGTTAGTCCCATCTCTCCCATTTGTACTATAAACTATTTAATTTGATTTATGCGTTATAGCTATAAAATACCTAAATGTCAATCTTAAGACCCCAAGAGTCAGTTTGTAACTGTGGCTGAGGCTACATTTCCAGGCGAGAAATCATGTTACAATTCCCTGGGTGTATTAGAGGGGTCTCACTATGTCACTGTTTGAAAATGAATGAACTATGATTGTCTTGATTTCTTAAATGTGTAGTATATTTCAGGACTTTTCTATAACAGTTGCAGTGTTAATAATCAGAAGCATCATAGACTTAGAGTTTAAAAGCATCTTAATAATCAGATTTCATGCATCTCACTGACCTTATAGACAGGCTGCAGAAAAGATAAACAACCACTTTCCCTAGCTCCTACATAGAACAACAGAGGAATGAGCCAGGTCCCTGCCTTATTCCTGGTCTTTTCTCTTTACAGTCACCAAGCATCAATAATGGAAATAAAATGTGCTTTAGGACAGGAGAGAATTAAGTGGTATTAACACTTAAAATATCTTTTTCCAAATCAAAAGAAATTAGACCCAGTATTACTTTATCTTGTGTAGGTATGAATGTAACTCTTCAATGACTAAAATGGTTACTCCTAAAACTCCTGAGACAGCAGGGCAGAAAACCATAGATGCTGGGGATTTTATGCAGAACATTTACAGAAAGAAAAATATCTAATTGCCACTAAAGAAAAGAAACTACATGGGACATGCATCCCTGGGACAGAATGGTCTTTGGTGGTTTACTTAGTAAAAAGTGAGTTTAAATATTCTTCCGCTTTAATTGTATCCTTCACTGAGAATTACCACTTGCTCAAGTATCTGCCATCACAGATCATATCTACAGAGTAACAAGATACAGACTGAACATCCTTTGTCTTTCTAAAGGAAGACAAACTTAAGTTCCTGCAGTGTAACACATTGTAATTGTATTTTCTTCAACAACAAACTGACTGAAATGTAAAAAGAACCATTCAAAATTATTATGCTGCTTTTGGTGGTCTTAAATTTTTATACATGTATGGAATACACGTATGCTTTGAATTTGAAAAAATTCCATATTGTAATGACCTCCTTCCAGGAGGCTGCTCAGCTAACAACATTTTATGGTCAAAGTCCTTCTCAAAGAAAAATGGTGTGTTCTTTTTGAAGATCCTCTTGGCTTACAAGGAAGTGTTTTTCTCTGGTGCTTCTGAACTTAAAGACATCAAACAACCAAACCACTGGGCACAACAACAAAGTACCCAGAACTCTCTGCTGTTACTTGATTGAATAACATATGCTAGCTAGTTTCATATTTCAAGACTCCTTCATTCCATTGATAATATCTCCACACATGAGGTATTTCAGATGTATTTAAGCCTCTTCCCAGATGCACTAGCTGCCATTGGAATCATTGAGCTATAAGGAATAAAAAAAAATAAAGCTGTCCCTTTGTTTTCCATCTGCAGTTTTAAAGTTCTTCAGGCAGGGGAAGACTAATAGTTTAGTTAGAAAAAAAATTTAATATTAAAATATTTTCATGTAACCTTAAGCCCAGTTTCCTTTTGTGGTTCATTAAGCAAACAAACAAAATATAATACTCCTCTTCTAGACCTTCCTATATACTTGAAATGTCAAGGCAGATAAATCTAAGTGATCTTCAGTAAAATAATAGTTTGATACAATTCTATGATTTGATAACTGGTCCATTGAAGTAAATAGGCAGAAACATTTCCCAAATGGTGAGGATGTGATTATGTCCCTTATTTATTTGAAGTTCTCTGGCAGCACTAGAACATCTTTCTTACCCAGCAGTTGTTTGCTCTATGTGACAGGAGCAATAATCACATCGACTGAGTTGAGCGGCAAGCTTAGAAAAATCGATCTCTGGGGAGAGGGATCAGCTTCACCTTTATCCTTGTCTCACATTTCAAAGGAAATAAAGTGAACCTGTTATCTATATAAATTCTCAGATTCAGCTCAGCATTTGAAATGACTCTATCTGATGGTATTCTTTTCTATGTGGATGACGTACTCATTAATGCTCACTGCATTAAAGATGCACGGGCAGTTGGCAAAGCTATCCTAGAGATACTGATGAGAATGGACACTTTCTAACTATTACAGAGACTAAATAAAACAGACCCAGGGAGGTGTAATGGGAGAAGACTCTGGAATGTTTGTGGTTATTAGCAAGATGACCTTTCTTCCATCCTTATCTTTGAAGAGGAAGAACTCAAACTGTGAATAGCTTTTTTAAATTATTTATTTATATTAGAAAAAGGATTACAGGTCTTGTAAAGATTTTGAACTATCAGAAACCTCTTCATGAAATCAAAATCAATTCTTTAGCACACTGTTTATAGAGGGTCATTAATTTTACCAAGCTTCCCAGTGTAGAGAATTTGGTTGATGGCTCTTCCCAACACTGTTCCTGTTGACACTCCCTCATGCTTGGAGATTCAATGCCACTTACAAGAATGTGCGAAGGATTTGCTAAGCACTACTTCATGACTTTTTAACCCACAAACCCAGACAATCCTATGCTGTTTAATTTCCCTAAACATAATTCAACCTCAGTTCCCAAATTTTCTTCAGAATGGTTTCCTGTGAAGAAATCAGTTACCTAATGGAAAGAGTCTTGCTTTATTTGTATTGAATTTCCATTTGTTTAGAAACTGTATACCACATTTTATTATTGTCAAGAGTAAATCCATATGTTATATAGTATATATGACAATGAACAAACCTCACTGTCTCTCTACATACATATTTTATATGTGTAAATAATTATCACAATACCTTATAATAGTATAGAAGTATTCAGTAGAATTCTTATATGACAGTGTAAAACCATTTTATTGGGTTATTATCTCTATTACCATCCATTCTAGATTTTTTTCTGCTTTGTGAATATGATGCTAACCTAATTGAGCAGATCTAGCTATGATATTACCAACCATAAGTCTTATCATTTTCATGACAATGGACCTTGTCTTAGAGTTTCTACTTCTGTGAAAAGACACCATGACCACAACAAGTCTTGTAAGGAAGCATTTCATTGTGGCTTGCTTATAGTTCAGAGATTTAGTACATTATTGCTATGGTGGGAAATGGTTGCTCATAGGTAGACATGTTAACTGAGAGTTTTATATCTGCATCCACGAACAGAAGAAAGAGGCAGTGAGCCACATTTGACCTAGCTTGAGCATCTGAAACCTTAAATTCTACTCCTAGCCACACACTTCCTCCAACAAGGGCACATCTATTACAGAAAGGTTACACTTCCTAATAGGGTCACTCCCTGTGAGGCCATGGGGGTCATTTTCTTTGAAGACACCACAGCGTACACCCCCAGCCTTTTATAGTGAGCTCAGAAACAGTCATGTGAGAAGAAAATTTTAGTTTCTTTGTTCCTTTAAGCAGATGGAAATAGCTCTAGACACACACACATAGAAAGAGAGAGACAGACAGAGAGAGGCAGAGAGACAGAGAGACTGAGCTGTATCTGGAGAATATAACTTTAAACACTTCCAGTGACCTCCTGCCATTTTTTTTCTAGGAAAAAAGAAATAAGACAGAAAGGGGGAAATCAGTATGTGAAATATTTCTAATCCAAAAAGAAATATTCAATGTCCCCTGCAGCGGTGGAGTTTTTAGTATGTTAATAGCATTTATCCAGAGTTTGCCTGAAGTGTCATACAATAGCCTTTCCCTGTCCATACTTTCTGCATACAGTCAGCTGCTACAGACCCCAAGTTCTTTTCACTAATTGTATTTGTTCAGTGCAACTCTCTATGTGCAGAGAGAAAAATCTGTGTTTTCTTGTGGCCAGTAAAACAGAAATAGTATCTCACACCAGAAATCACAAATTCCCTCTTAGTGTTTGAATTCCTCAAACTCAGTTCTAAATACAATATGAAGCCATTGATTTCTGCAAGGTACAACTCCGTTTTAAAAAATAATCTGGTGTACTGTCCATTTCAAAGTATCTGATGTTCTTTATCCAGCTTTCAGGAGTGTGTACATCCTAAGCTGATGTCACAGTTTGAACTTGAAATGTATTTTATGTTTGTCCCCAACTAATGTTGTTTCTGGGAAATTGTGAAAATGTTGGACCTGAAAATCAAGGCCTACAGAGATAGGTAATGGACATTTGAAGGCTATAGCCTGGCTGGCTGCCAGCCTACACTCTGTTTTATAACACAATAATCCAGAACTAGCTACATTGTATGCTCCTAATGCCAAGGACAGAACTGCCTCAACTTCGATTCCTCCCAATCATGCTGGACTGTATCCTATGGAACTCAAGCCAAAGTAAGTCTTTGCCTTTCAAGGAATTTTCTTGTGTCTTATGTTTGCTCACAGGGACAAGAAAAGTCACAAAATAGTTCCTGCTGATCTAACATTCTGCAAGAATTATAGAGACAATATAAAAAAGAAAGCAGACACACACTCACACACACACATGCATGCACATACACACATATGAACACATGCAGACACACACTAACATATGTACATAAACATGCACACATTGAAGCATATACTGACATGTTCACAACACACATACAACCTTCTAGGTCTATTTGTTTTTTCCTATCAACTTAAAGTTCTACTGGGCTTTGAAAGATGGTTATTATTTGATGTTTTCTCATCTCTGAAGGGCAACAATCCAGCCAGTGCTTCTGAGGACTTGCCCGTGTATGCTTTTTATTTGGGGGCTTAGTCTCTGGGAGCTCCCAGGTATTGAGGTTAGTTGGCACTTTTGGTCTTCCTATTGGGTTACTATCCCATTCAGTTCCTTCAATCCTTCCCCTATCTCTTCCACAAGGGTCCCTGCTTATGTCAACACCAAACAAACAAGCACCAAAATTCCAAAACAGTATCACTTAAGCTTTTATAGATATGTGACTTACCCGAGGGATTTTTAAATCTACCACTGGGGTGGAATGAAAGCTGAAATGCTGATTACTCAGTTTCTCAGGGGATGCACACTTGCATGCATAGGACCATAGCATGGGTAGTTACCTCTCATGAACCTATTGTCCTCTCCAACAAGTGTATTTCACAGTAGGGCCAGTCAGTCTCTGCTCCAAAGAAACTGCACTGGTCTACCCTAGGTGAGGAAAAATATTTTACTGATTACTCTATTTAGTATTGTATTGAGAAACTTTTATAATAGTGTTCATTTTCTATTCTTTATTAGCTATTTTCCTTCCTTAAATTTTAAATGTTACCCCATTTTCAAGTTTCCCTCCTGGAATTCCCCTATCCTATACCCCCTCCTCCTGCCTCTATGAAAATATTTTCCCACCTACCCACTCCCTTTCATCTCCCTACCCTTACATTCCCCTACACTGGAGTATTGAGACTTCACAGAGCCAAAGGCCTCTCCTTTTGTTGATGCCTAATAAAGCCATCCTCTGCTACATATGCTTCTGGAGCCATGGGTCCCTCCATGTGTACTCTTTTGTTGGTGGTTTAGTCTCCGGGAGCTCTGGGGGGTCTGGTTGGTTGATATTGTTGTTCTTCCTGTGGGGTTGCAAACCTTTTCATCTCCTTCGGTTCTCTTTTTCTATCTCTTCCATTGGGGACCCCATTCTCAGTCTAGTGGTGGATTGAGAGCATCCAACTCTGTATTTCTCAGGCTTTGGCAGAACCTCTTGGGAGAAAGCTATTAGATAACTTCTTAGTACCAGAGTTTGGAAGCAAACAATATGGCTTGATCTGTCCCTAACTCAATTTCTTTGATTAAACACCGTGTTCACAGAGACAACAACATTCTGACAGGCCATATTAAGTAGAGTTTATTTCTTTTGCTATACATGTTTATGGTACATTAAAATAAAAATGAATGACCTGTAATTGATTTTTGAAGCTATTTATATGAAATGGTTATTAGTTTTAAAATTGAAACTTTGAATGCAGAACAGGTTGCTCAAGTGGCTCAAGGATTTTAAAGCTAATTAAGGAAATACATGGAGTCATGCAACAAACTATAAAAGCAGTAGGAGTTGGAAAAAGGGCAGGAGTTAGTTGACAGTAGGCCACCCAAGAATAACTGTGCCCCACAGGGGGCAGAGACTGTGAAATACAGGAAGGTGCCATATGTAATCCATGGTATGGTGCATAGATTCAGAACATGCCACTGCAAATATCAGAGGAGGTGAGAATGGCCAGAGATGCATTTTTTTTAGCATAGCATACAGAAGAGAAGGTAGCTGAAGTTTAGAGGAAGACTGAGATACTGTCTTGGGTGTCAATTTCAGTCCTACAGTGGTGGAAAAGAACAGCTCAACTTTGCAATGCCTCAAAAGGAGGGAAGGAACGAAGGAAGGAAGGAAGAAAAAGAGAAAGGAAAGGAGAAAGAAGGGGAGAGAGGTGATAAGGAAAGAAAAGACAAAAGAAACGATGAATAGGAAACAATGAAGAGATATGGAGAAAAAAGAGAGGGGAGGGGAAGGGAGGAGAGGAGAACAACAAAAGTCTAGCTAGCTAGCTGACTCTAGATTTTTAAGCTTCAGTGCAGCAACAGAAATGACATGGGGACCCAAACACAGCATTATATTTCCTCCCCAATGACTAATCCCACAACAACAGCCCCAAATGAGGACAATGTAGAAGCAATTGCAGAAAAGTTATTCGAAATAATGTTTATAAATATGTGCAAACAACTCAAATGCATGAATGTTCTCCAAGAGAAGGAAACCATTGAGGTGAATGACTCAATGACATGAATTTAAGACCCAAGGGATGAACTGAGAAAATATAAACAAACATACAGATAGACTTGGAGAAGACCAGCCAAGCTGAGATGATTCTGAAACCAACCTGACAAAATCTAGAGTAACAGAAAATGAGCCTCTGGACATGCCTCTGGGGATTATCTGAGTTACCTGGATTGATGTGTAATTGGGTAAATCCATCTTAGTTGTGGTAGAGACCATTCCTGGGGTAGGTATCTTTGATTATAAAAGGTAGATAAAGCAAACTAGCAAACTGGCAAACTTGGTCTCTCTCTCTCTCTCTCTCTCTCTCTCTCTCTCTCTCTCTCTCTCTCTCTCTCTCTCTCTCACTCACTCACTCTCACTCTCCGTCTCTGTCTCTCCCTCCCACCACCTTGATTTCTGAATAAAGTGAAACCAAATGTAAACCCCTTGTTTCCTAAATTGCTTTGGATAAAGTATTTTATTACAGCAAGAGGAAGTAACTTCTAGTATTATAAATACCAGACTGTAGAGATGAGGGTTCAAATAACTACCAGATCAACTTCTCTATGTTCAATGTGTTGTGTAGACATTCTCTTCAGCAATGAGGATTTACTGCCAGTTTATGGATAATAGCCTATAGCCTTGGCAATATCCTGAGTTGTTTAGGAGTTTCCATGGGACAACATTGGCCAACAACTTGAAAAGATGTGGATGTTAGCTGTTAAATCATTGATAAGCAAATTACCACTTGTATAACTACAGAGGTTAGGAATGTAAGGGACTAGGGTGAGGGATATATGTAGGGGAAATAGAATAGGTAGTTATGGATGGATGGGGGTGCTAGAATGGGAGAATTTAACAAGAATATAACAAGAAGGTGGAAGGAGGAAGGTGTTATATAGGGGGAATACATGGAGAGACATCTACTTGAGGGATCATATGAAACCTAATACAGTAAAAACTTCCCATAATATACACATATAAAAGCAATCTAAAAGAAAATTATCAAATAGTGCAAGAGACAACACCCTGCCTGAACATTTCTTATCACTAAATAAAGCTTCTAAAACTGGGATTAGGATCAATTTTTGTTGAGGTTGAAATGTTGCTGCCATTACTCTGAGAAACTATTAATATGGCCATATTTGCATTGCTGCAGATTTATAATGTGAGAAGCAATCCTCTTGACTCGCTCTCAAATTACCAATGAAAACTGCTGAAAGAAAGATAAGTTACATAAAGCCTGATAGCTCTCATTGGTAGAAAATGATCTGGGACCATGTTGGAAAGTAAGCTGTCAGTCAAATCAGTGCTGTTAAATATGGGATGATGCCATCTGGGTCAGCCAAAGGTTCTTCAGATGTGTTCTCAAAATGAAGCATCATTGTACTGGAGTCTCTAGGAATGGGGGCTTGTCTCAAGTCTTTAAGTGTCTGGTCTGGTCTCAGTCAACCTTCAACTCTCAGCTACAAAGCTTCTTAGGAAGTCCAGCAGTATGTCATTTTGCACTAGCCCATGTACATTATGTTTGCATCAATCAATTGGGGCTGGGGCTCTATGATTTTAAATGTTCATGGGGGCACTGAATTCAAGTATATTCACTAATTCAAATGGCAGTATAGGTTGCCAATGCAGAAATTTTACAATCCTAAGAGAAAAGAGAAAGGTTTTGGAAGACACTTTATTTTTGCCTTTCTTGATTTAAAAAAAAAAAAAAAAAAAAAAAAAAACCTTAGGTAGATTTTTTTTAAAAAAAATCTTTTTTATCTAATAAGAAAATCATTCTTTTCTTAGTTTTTAAAAATGATTGATTATATCTTTGCAATGTCTGAAATATTAAGAAATATTCTACTATATTATTAACTCAAATTTTATAATAAAAGCAATTACAGAGCACAGGAAAAATTGATTTCTTAGCTTTGTGTATATAAATAGATTTTTAAAACCTTGATCATACCCTTCTACTCCTTACTTAAAATTGTACTGATGGCTTCAAGAACTTTCCTTATTATAATTGCAATGTCAAATTATATTTAATAGCTCCTATACTTATGGCAATTAAAATATTTTTACTCTATTGTGTCCTTAGTGATATATTATAATCTGTCTCACACATGATCATAAATAAAACATGAGCAGTTTATCTTAAAGTCTTAGCAAGCATCAGTAAATTTCTCCCCATTCTTCTTAAAAATGCTTCCTAATTCCTTGAATTGTGGTTAAATTATTAGCAAATAACCAACAGTGGGTGCATCCCCACTCCTGGTACCACCACCCTATTGCATGCAATACAAACCTGTCTAATAGATTTGTGCTCCTGTAAATGCAGATCCTCTGCTAGATAAGGTATTGATGCTTCATACTATAAAGATAACTGGACAACTTTTACACAAAGCTGGGAAGTTTAGAATGTTACAAATTTAAATATGCAAGGGAAAATAAAACATGACTTTAAATAAATGTCATAGTTCAAGGTTTAAACCTAAAATACATTAGGAAAACATTACGATCTGAGGAAATTGAGATTGCATGAAGAACTGTGGGACAAGAAGAGGAAGAAGAGGTAGAGAAGGAAGGAGAGGAGGAGGAAGAGGAGGACAAAGAAGAGGAGGAGGAGGAAAAAGAGGAGGAAGTAGAGGATGGGGAGAAGGAAGAAAAGATATATTTCTGAGAGCCGTCTTTGAGACTGCACAAGTATGCTGTGCTATTCCTAAACTGTTCTGAGTTGAGAAGTAAAGGTAATACAATGTAAACTCAAGCAGCAATGCCCTCGGGATTAGCAGAAACATCTGCTGTTTAAAACTATTGGCCAAGGAATCATGCAAAACTGTATGGTTAATAGCTAAGCAATGTTCAGAACAAAGCAGAGAGAGCTTGCTTGCACCTCAGGGAGTCTTTTCATATTTTGGTATTACATGTATATAAAAAGGAAGAAAGGGACTTCAGTAAGATTAAATATTAATTAACCACAAAGTCTCGTATCATATTTTAGCATTTAGTATTATGCACATGCTGTTAAGGGTAATATTGGAAGTAACTAATAGAAATTAGCCATGTCTTCATAATGGAGCAGGTATCTGGATATTTCTTGATTGTCCCAATAGCATAGGACATTTAAATAATAATTACCTTCAATATCACCTTTCTTCTGACCCTAAGAGTTCATCTGAGACTCTTAGATCTACAAAACTAATCTTTACTACCCTCCCAAGGGGTACAAAGGGACACAGGTTCTGGTCTTTTCAGGGATCTTCATGGTGCTAAGTGGATGGGCATGAAGTAAAAGAAGTCAGGAATCAGTCAGCCTGGTTCTACTCTTACATGTTAACGGGAATTGTCTGATTTCTCTGAACAAGAAGAGAATACATTTGCTGGCTTCTCCTTGTTAAAAGAATGAACAGCCACACACAGGCTGGAAGCTTCACCACATACAAGTATCTGATAACCAGAGAACCCAAGCTTGACCACGGCCCAGTTATTTTGCTTACCTTTACATCCTAACTTCTTTGATCCTAAGTGAAAGCATACACACACACACACACACACACACACACACACACACACACACACACACACCACAAAACAAAACACCAACAACAAAACAGTACATTCTTGGGGCTTTTGTTATTTATTTATTTATTTATTTATTTATTTATTTGTCATACTCTAATCACACACAAAAAGACCAAAGTTTTCCTTTGGAGAAAGTAGCCAGGAAGCCAATAAATGGAGGTTACAAAGCATTCTACTTGGTAAACGACTATTAATACAAAACAACTTTAAAAAAACCCTACATGTCTGATTCAGAAGTACATTTGTTTCCAGATTAAATGGTAGAAGAAAACCTGACAGTTGTAAACTCTGGGTAACAGAAAGACAGGAGGTCCTGAATTTTTAACATATATGGAAGTTGTTATTTTTCTTGTCAGTATCTTCATGCATAATCATACTTTAAAAGAAAAGCACCTTTAGTTTGATTTTTATTTTTACTTAGGAAGCATTTGTGGTTATTTTTTTTGGGGAGTGGAACTCTAAAACTGCAGAAACTCATAAACTCAACAGTAATCTTCAACCACAGAGCTTTGTAAGAATGACTTCTCATTCATAAGAAATGACCATTGCTGCTAAAATTCTACCTCTTCAACATTATAAGTTAATTTATAACTTTTGTTTTGTTTCAATGGGATATATCCTTTTCTATAAATTGTGCTGTTTTATGTATGTTACTTTTTTAAGATTTTTGTTTGTTTGTTTGTAGCTTTAAATGCTCTTGAGAGTTGGCTTTTCCCTGATGCTAGCCTACTTGAACTAAAAATACCAGTACCTTAATTATTTTGAGGGGCTCTATTCCTGGGTTGCAAATATTTAATTCTAGACCCTACTTTGCTTATGTGGAGGACACGACACATTAAAAGTATTTTTTTGATATCATACTAAAATCATATGTGAATCTGAGACTCTGTTATCTCTATTTTTTTATTTTAGATTTCTGAGATAGAATGTTATGTAACCAAGCTTGTCCCACAACTCTCTGTGTAGCAGAGAAGGGGGTTGAACTCTGACTCCTCCTCTATCTACTTCCCAAATGTTAGGATTGAAGACATGTGCCACTATACCAGACAGGACTCTAATTCTGAGATAAAACAACACACACACAGACATACACACACACACACACACACACACACACACAGACACACACACACAGACACACACACATACACACAGAGAGACACAGAAATATAGACACACACACACACACACACACACACACACACACACACCTCCCAGATTGCTGTTACTTCAAAATTTTTCAGGCAGATTTTAGAGTCAGCAGTTTCCTGTTACATAAAACTATCTTTTTCAGATTTGTAAATTAGAAGTGCAAATTACAATCATTTTCTTCCTTCCTGAATCATTCGAACAGATTGCTTCAGTTTTATTGAGATAATTTGAAGGTATGGCTGACCTATCCTCAGTAAGGTGCTAGCTGGCATCTTCTGGCGAGCTTGGCTGAGAATGTCAAGTTCCGTCAGGACTGTGGTCTCCTAAGTAAACTCTTTTAACTCTTCTGCATATGTTTATTGTTGGAAGTGAGTGGGAGACTCTGGTCCAAACCTTGTGTCTCTGGCTTTAATGGAACAGCATTCTGACTCTCTCTCTACTGTGCTAAGCACAGGGGATGGGGGTTTTTGAGAGTTCCACAAAATCAGAACCGAGATTAAATTGTGGCTGTCTTTGCAGAGTTCCTACACTGAGCAGGGATATTTAAATGAAGTCATTCAATATTTCTAACTAAAATGTTTTAACAAAGAATCTCTTATAGAAGCACAGAAAAGTGTGATAAAGACTATAAATCATGCAGACAAAACTCACTCAAAGACAAATAATATATTCTAGACATTTCTCCAAGGTCTTGAAGCAAATTTGCCTCCTTTCAAACCTTGTCTCAGTATTAATCAAAGGAATTCTGCTTAATATGTGTGAGGTTCACACAGAAGACCATGATCAGAGAGAATTTAAACCTGGAAGAAGTTATTGCAGTTCATATTTGAAAGGTGAAGAAGAGCATTAATTTTAATAAAACTCACTTTTCATCTTGCTCACTTAAGGAGAGTAATTTAATTTGAAAAGATCAAATGGGTTGATGGAAATATAAGTTTGCAAATACTCTACAGGAGGTTATTGGTAATGAAAAGAAAACCAGCTTTCATCTTTATGATGTGCCTAGCTTTAGCAGTTTAATGAATAGGGCAATGTATAGGAGTCAGAAGCCTGCCATTTGATATTAAGGTCATCCTCTCCAGAAGGACCATGTTTTCTCAAATTATATCTGACTTTGAAGTGCTGTAGATTTGTCTTTTTAATTATACGTGAGTGTCAATTTAATAGTAGTATAGTCCACACTAAATAGGGGCAAAACTGTGTCATAAAAGTCATGTTTTCTCTTCATAACATTTTAATCACTTTAAGTGTCTCTTTATCAGTAGTAAAACTACTTTAACAAGATCACAGGTAACTCTTTTCTTTCCTCAGTGAATGCAAAATAACCTTGTTTGCTTACTTGCTTGCTTTTAGAGGACATAATTCCAAAATTGGTTGATCTGATTCAGCAAGGAGTTGGCCACATAAAGTTCTCAGAGACAGATAATCTCAACAGAATTCCTTACATAGATCCACAGCTTTTCCTTGGCTAGCAGTACAAGTATGCGTAGGACTACATAGGAGCCACACTGAACTAAGCAACATGCATATATTATCCTATATGTCTGTATCAGTTACTTTCTAAGTAGTCTAACAAAGTGCCTAACAAAAACAACTTAAGGAAAGAGGCATTAGTCTCTGATCCAGCCCTAGGGTTCCTTTAGTCCTGGATCAAGAACTTGAGGCATCTGTTCACACAGTGTCTATCCAACTGAAAGTCAGTACTCAGCTCGCTCCCTCCCTCCCTCCCTCCCTCTCTCCCTCCCTCCCTCCCTCCCTCCCTCCCTCCCTCCCTCTCTCTCCCACTCCCTCTCCCCCTCCCTCCCTCCCTCCCTCCCTCCCTCCCTCCCTCCCTCCCTCCCTCCCTCCCTCCCTCCCTCCCTCTCTCTCTCTCTCTCTCTCTCTCTCTCTCTCTCTCTCTCTCTCTCCTTACCCCCCTCTATCTGCTTTTTTCTGTATAGATTCCCAGCCCAGGAAATATTCAAAGTGAGACTTATTTATTACCTCAGTTAACCTGATCTAGAAGATCCTTCACAGATACGCCCAGAGGTTTTTCTCCTAGATGATTCTAGACTCTGACAACTGGACGATTATTATTACCCATCATAAAATTAATATATTGAATCTTTTGATATTGAGTGGTTAAAAAAAAATGAGTAAGCTATCCATCTGGGTGAATGAATTGATCCTAGAATATGTTACTCATTTAGAAATTGGTTCCAGAGAAATGGGAATTGTACTTCCATTGGAAAACATAGTAACTAGAAAATGAGTCGGATGTTGATAATTATGCATTTTTTAATTAGTAAAATAGTTAAGGATGACCAAAAGTCCATTATGCCACTCAGTTTACTGCCCAAGGAGACAACATCTCATTTGCATATTAAAACATGCAGGAAGTGGTAAATTGGCTTTAGAAATGTTAAGCTGCAGGATAAACAATGTAGAGAGGGCAGAGAAGTCAGATGAGCTCTGGTCATGGAACATGGAGGTTCCCAAGGACCAACTGGACCCAAGTGGGATTAATTGGTGTTAAATAACTATCAACATTATGAATTTTATAGGTCTAATATCTCATGTAGAAGAGCAGTTTATATCGTTGTCTGTTGTGTAGAGGGTTTGTGGATTGAGAGTTGGTTATATAAACCTGTATGAAAAGCTATCAGGCTATAAAGTTGTGTTTGTGTGGGATTTTGAGGTAGAGAAACACTCCAAGACAGAGGCAAAGAACTGGCGGTAGAAAACCTCCAGGGAAGGGAGTTGAGTTGTGTGAACAAGTTGGGCTGGTAGCGGCTCGGACTGGGCGCCAGAGGTGCGTGAGGCTCTATAACAGGGTCGGACATGAGGAGTGAGACCTCAGGACCGATAAAGAGATAAACCAATTTTTATTTTTTAATATTTACTGCAACACCTTATGTCTTGCTGTGCAGTAAAAATTCCATCCTTTAAGCTCCAAAAACTAAATTGAATTTTTGTTAAATCCTTTTTTCAGTGCTAATATTGTAGAAATATCAGAAAAAAACATGAAATAAAACCCAGGAAAATGTATTAATAAAGACATATTCAACTTAAAAAAAAGAAATGTTAAGCAGATAATTGGAGAAGATTGATTTATGAAATTCAAATGAGTAATGAGAAAAGAGAATAAAGGGATGGGAAGATAAAGCTCTTGAAACGAGATAGAGACTTAGAAGAAGTCATGGACCAGAAGATTTGAAATAGGACCAAAGAGTGATGGCAGGGTGTTTGTACATTATAGGTGAACAAAAGCTCCCCTGATTAGTGGAAATTCACATGGGTACCGGGGAGTTGAACTTCAGTGATACAAAGTTAGAACTTGGCTACTGGTACTGTCTTATACATTACAGGATGGGACTTCTTGACTCTGGAAAACAGTGGAACATTTTGGATGTCAGTCCAAGGAGTCTTTATGTTGCAGCCCAAAGGTCCATATTGAGAGAAAATAAGCCTTAACAGTTTGGGTAGTTTATTACAGCAGAAACTAGGGTCAAGAAGACAAGGCTGGTGACCATTGAGGAAGAGGGGGTTGAGACCTGTAAATGATGGCTGTGGTTGGAGAGACTAAGCCTAGTGGAGGGGCTACCTACTTGGAAGACACTGTGGGTGGAATCAAAGGGTTCAGGGGAAAGGAAAGAACAAGGCAAGGCAAAGGGACCTCACAATGCCAGCTCCTTCAGATCCTGGAAGAAGATGAATGGGAACATGAAGGAGAGAAGCCTGGGGGAAAAAGGTGGGTGTCAAGGATGTAGACAATGGGTACCATTTTGGAATTTGCCAAGTAATCTGGATGTATTTATCATATTATTAGTTCCTCAGACTCATTCTGTAGGAAGAGAGAAAAAGAAACCCAAAAAAATGCTTCCTTTGGAAGCTTTGGGAAAAGATGCCATAAACTCTTAATTAACTTAGTCAAGATTACAGAAGTTGTGAATAGCAAATCTGGGATTGGAACCATTTGTTCTCACTCCCCCTTCTGTTCGGTCAATTTTGTCCACAGGATTGGCTACTGATAGAAAATGTGCTTATTGTTTTCAATGTGTTTGGGGTAATGGAGGTTAAGGAAGGGAGCAGAGTTGCCCTAAAGCCTTCAGGACCGTCTGTCTAGACAATTACTCAGATTCAGTTATTTTAGGGACCTATCACTAACTGGCAGGAAGTTACATATCAGGTAGCTAATTCTCCCTTTGGCCTTATTGGATTTCCTATGGCCAGTTTTATAAGCTTCTCATAGAAAGTCAGCTTACTTCGTGATTTTCAATGGATGTTCAGGTCTGTAAAAATAACCTTACAAGTAACAAACGCAAGTTTGAACTATATGGACAATATGGTTTATTCTTAGCATCCATTATGTTTCTTGTGCAGTAACTTTCATGTCAGAAGTTCTGTTAATGACTAAAATACCAGCACTATGTTGAAATGCAGTTTAGTTCTAGAATTGTTTTTAAATCCTAAGTACTTCAAATGTACCAAAATTAAGCATAAACTTACTAATATTTTATCTACATATTAAGGAAAACCAGGCCAAGTGAGCAGTCAGATAATTGGATAATTAAAGGAAAATTCTCTATATTCATATATATATATATATGAATGAGAGAGAGAAGGAAGGAGGGAGGGAGGGAAGAAGGGAGGGAGGGAGACAGGCAGACAGACAGACAGACAGAGAAAGAGTCTGACATTCTATGAAAACTTGTAAAATTGGCCAAAGGAAGAATTAGCTGATATGTAATAAATATTATCAAATATATATATATATATATATATATATATATATATATATATATATATATATATATATGAATATTTTTGCAGGAATTCCCTCTTGGGCAGTTGTTGGATTCAGAGCAGAATATATGTGGTAATTTTTAATTATGTTAGATTCTAATAATGACTCTGCATATAGATATAGAGACAACATAGAAAAGGAATTTTGACAATCATTGGGCAATCTAATGAAAGACTCCCCATTATGTAGAGAGAAGGTAAACCATGAAGAAGTCTGAGGTGGCCATATAATCAAGCAATGAAGCCATCTTCACACACACTGAAGAAAATGAAATCGTGGGGTAAGACTGGGACATTAAGGACTCGAAATCACTTTGAAATCTTAGAAAGGAAAGCACATAAGGGAACTCAATGCTCTGCGTCCAAGTGAGAGGCCAGGGGAACAGAGCTGAACCTGTGCAAAGAATAGAGAAGTGCATGAATTATTTAGGATCACAAAGTAAATCTGAAGGAAGTATAGGTAGATAGAGAATTATGACCATCTTCCTAATCATTGCTTAGTCAAGAATAGAAAGACTGCAGGGGCCTCAAAGACAGGCCTCTGAATATTAACATGCAAACGAGAAGCATCCTGGCGAACCCTGCATTGTGCTTTTAGAGGCAGGAGAAAAATAGCTCCAAGGGAGACTTTTTACTTTGTTGGGAAGATGGAAAGTTCAGCCAAATTAAACTGGTGACTTCAGAGGAACAGAAGCAATTAGGAAAACTGAGTACACCTTAGGGCTGATGCAACAGAGCTATGGAAAACCAGAGCTTAACGAGTATTCGTGTGTGATGAGAAATGAGAGACAAAGCAGAACATTGAGAGAGAAGGAGCATCATGAAGCATGAGACAGAATGAATCGTGCTTGGGATCTGAGGAAGCAGGGCTGATCCCTGAGTATAGTGTGGCTCTCACTAATGCCACAACTCTGCTCCATTATCTAATTCAAGAAGCAAATTAGGTAGAGAAGATGTGCTCGATTCCTCATCTACAGAGAGAAGACTGGAATTCCCTCATGGCCCCATATCATTCTCCTAGATAGAGCAATCCAGATCAGACGTTCACATGTCCCAAGTACACATGTATCATCAGGTGTGTGAGGATCTCTGGCCAGCTCTATATCCCTTAAAATTTCACAGACACGGGACTAAAGTACATTCCATTGATCCTCACCCCTTCCAGTTTGAGATATTTCTCTCTGATCATTAAAGTTGAATTTTGAAATGACTATAGAAAAACAATCTGCTCTTCATCTTTTATTATGATAGGCTCACAGTCTATACTGTATTCATTTGCCCAGAGATGAGATGCTTGACTGATCTCTTCTTATCAGGTACTTCCAGCTTCAGAAAAGGGTAATAAATCCATTCTCTCTCACACACAAAGGAGAATTGCTGGCTTTTCCCTTGCACCTTTGTACATTAAGGCACTCGCCACTCTTGTGTCCAAAGTCAAACCTTTTCTAAAGCACAGGAGACCAAAGACTTAGTTTGCTTTGTTAATCAATACCTAGACCATTATCTCTGCCCTGCTATCTATTTTATGAGTTGTTTAGAAATTAACTCAATTTCAGGCAGAGATCCTTTTTATGTGATAGTATCACTTTGTGGCTAGAGATTTTTCTTGGTGTCTGCAACAAGCAGGGATTAGCAAAGCTGCTTTTGTTCACATGCTGACATAGTAGGTGGACACAGTGTGGTAAGTGTACAGGACACAGGGATAGGGTTGGGATAAATAGCCACTTCCTCTCCTTACTGTCTCTCTATACCTTCATTCAAAGGCTATGTAATAAGTTGTGATACAGTCATCGAACAAATTGTTTCTTCTTTAACTTTAATTCTCTTTATCTATGTTCTTGCTCTCCAGCCTAGAACATCCAATTTTACATCAAAGCTGACATTTTAAATCTTCTGTTTGAAACAGAATGTACTATTATGCTTGTGTGCCTGAGCTACTTTATTTAATACGAAATCTTATTTTTTTTCCCCATCCACTTTGCTGCAAATTTCATTCAGGATTTCAATTCTTTTCTATTTTTCGAGAATTTCACATGCATATTTCAAGCATTTTGTTCAAATAAATTCATATTTCCTCCCTTCTTTTCATCACATAGTATCATCATTTTTCTCTTCCAAATTCAAGCTCTTGCTCTTACTCTCTCCCTCTTTCTCCTTCCCTCCCTCCTCCCCTTTCCCCCTTTCTCTGCCCCTGTCCTCCATACCCTCTCGCCATCTTCTTTCTAAACTCACTAAATGTACTTTGTGATATTGGGGGTGTGTTATAAGGCTATGTACTGAACAATGGGTAGCCTTTCAAGGGACTGCATCCCTGGAGAAAAGTTGGCTTCTCTCTCCCAGCAGTCAGCAGCTTCCAGCAGCACCTCAGTTGTGGGTGGAGCTTCCCAAGTCTCTCCTCTGTCTGCACTGAAATGTGTGCTGTCTTGATCTTGTACAGGTATATGCATGCAGTTAAAACTGCTATGAATCCATGTGGGAGACACCCTCCCCTTCTGGCTTTTACAGTCTTTTCACACCTCCCTTTTGATAAGCCAGAGTTTTAAGGAGAGGACTGTTGTATTCACGTTCCATTAAGAGGTTATTACCTTCTATTTCTTATTCTGTAGACATTGAAAAGCTGTGGGTCTCTCTATTAATTTCTAACTAATGCAAGAAGCAGTTTCACTGATCAGGGTCAAAATGTGCATTAATCTATGGGTATACATTTAAGGGGCTCTTTGAAAATTAGCTTCCTTTAGCAGAATTATAGTATTAGGTTCTCCTCTAAGGCCTAATCACTTGCTGATTTTTTTTTTTTTTTTTTTTTTTTTTTTTTTTTTTTTTTTGTCCAGTTAACAGAAGCAGGCATGAGCTCTATCTTGTGGAACAGATTTTAAAACCAACCAGAAAGTGGTTGGTTACTCTCATGACATTCACAGCAGTACATCAGTGGACACATCTTGACAGTTTGATCATGATTGTAGGTGGGAGGGTTCACAAGATGTGTGCAACTATTGATTCCTTCAGTGTGCACAGTGCCTTCCAGAGCAGTGAAAGCTCACCATTAGGGATGAGGCTTCCACGTCATTACAAACTTGATCTCTCCATGTTTCATGGCTCAGATATGTAGTATCTTCACATACCAATTGACAGCAAATGCTGCTGTGGGCGTGAGGAAAGAGGTTACTTATTCAGTATAACTGATAATGTAAACTGGTACACACACAAAGTAAATCAGTGTGGAATTACCTCTAAAAGCTAGAAATAGACCCACCATAATTGTCCAGTAATATTATTCCTGAAATATTCCCTAAGGGATTATCAGCATTACAATGGAGGTACCTCATTCATATTTATTGGCACTTTATATGCAATTGACAAAAAGACGAAAACATTCAAAATGGCCATGACCGATGCATGGATGATGATCATGTGGGCATACACAGAACAGAGTATTGTCCAGCTGTGTCGATAAATGAAGCTTGTAAGTAAATGGACTGAACTGGAGAAAGGTATATCTGAGGTCATCTAGACCCAGAGAGACAAGCATTGCACGTTGCCTCTTGATGCTAGATTTAAGCTTCAGATATGTGCATTTAAATTGAAGAATTCACAGAAGTAAAGACACTAGTAAGGGACCATGCACTATGTGAAATTTCAAAAGATCCACATAGAACACAGGAGACATGGAGAGGAAACCGGAATGATGGGAGTGGAAAGGTTAGATGAGGTGGGATTAGGAGGCTAACAGAAGACGTACGAGGGCAGGGGGAGGAATAAATACCAATAAATATCATATACTAGCCTACTAGTATGAGAACTTTCTAAAATACATACATAGACATATTTAAAAGGAGTTACTGCATAATGTGCTGACAAAGTCTCTCCCAGACACCATAGTCTAGCAGATAAAAAGGCCAGTTTCAAGTGTGGGTTACCTCTTTTTGAACTGTTGGTCAGAAGGATCCCATAGATGCTCTCCTATCAAATACTTCAAGCTATTGCTATTGCTTTTGGTTACCCTCATTATTCTTAGTGGCCAAATTATATAGACACACAAATATATATGTATATGTATAGGTATATGTATAGGTATAGGTATAGGTATAGGTATATATGCACATATATATTCTTAAATTATATTTATGTACTATAAATAACACTTCTTTATTTTTGTATTTGATTTCGTGTCTGCACTTTGGAAAGCAATGGAGATCAGCATGACTGTGCAGAGCGGTTATGTATTTCCTCTGCTGCTTTCACTTGGGAGGACATAGAGAGTGGGTAGGTCTGCTAGGATAGAGCTGGGTCAGAGGATAGAGCTTGGTCTATTTGCTTGAAGCACTCCATAGTGGTTTCATAATGATGGTGTATGTGAGTTGCACTCCCCCCCACACACACTCACTAGAGTGACTATTTTAGGTAGCTGTGATAGCTATTCTAACTAGGATGGAATATCATCTTTCACTTTTCACATATTTGTTTATAATTTGTATGACTTCTGAGCAAGAAAAAGAAGAATGTTGTCTGTTTGCAAATAGAGTCCTTATTTCTGTTAAGATTTTTTTTTTTTTACTTCTATAACTATTCCGGATATTAGTATTTATATTGATGTTTAAAAGTTTGGTGCTATCCTCAGAAAATGTCAATAGCATTCTTCACATAATTATAAAGCAGCAACAAATAACTGCCAAGTTGACATCATTGTCCTTGATTAGTGACAAAAACAGCATGGTGATGGCACAAAGACTGACACACAGACCGAGTGACTAGAATAGAAACCATACAAAGAGTCCACACAGATGCACAAGAACGCACTGTAGCAAACCTTCCCCTTTACTGAGTAAGTATGGTAAAAGCTGGGCATCAGATGCCGAGGTGCTATCTGTAGAAAATGTCATACCAAAAGCAACTCAAAATCAGTCAAAGGCTAGTGCAGAACTTAAGGTTAAAAACATTGTTAGATGAGAATGTAGAGAAACATTTTGAAGACCTCTTCATAAAGGGTGGCGACTTTTTGTATGCAAAATCCCAAAAGCACTTAAAACAGGAGCAAGATTAGTGAGGTTGTTTTAGATCTGTGGGATAAAGAGAAAACTTACAGAATAGAAGGGGATCTTGTTTTCTTTTCTTTTCTTTTCTTTTCTTTTCTTGAACAACTTTACTTTTAAAAACAGAGATAAAGGTACAGATTTTAAAAGCATGTTTGCATAAAACTATATGAATAAGTTTTTGTCAGTACTTGATTTTTTTCTCTTTTTTATTAGAAACTCTGTATTTACATTTGAGATGTTATCCCTTTACACCTCCCCACTCCCATCCCCCTTCCCCCTCCATTTGCCTTCACAAAGGTGCACTTCCTTCTGATCCCCCTCTCCACCCCACTGCCTTGGCATTCCTCTACATTGGGAAAACATGCCCTCCCTGGACCAAAGCCTCTTCTCACATTGATGCCAGACATTGCTGTCTTCAGCTACACAAGCAACTGGATCAATAGGTCTCTCAATGTGTGTACAAAGGTTGGTGTTTTAGTCCATGGGAGTTTTGGAGGGTTTGGTTGGTTGATAATGTTGTTTTTCCCATGAGGTTGCAACCCCTTTCAGCTCCTTAGGTCCTTTCTTTAGCACCCTAATTGGGATGAAGGGGATCGTAATAAAGTCATTTTTTATGATTTATAAAGATTTGAGGGAGACAATAATTAGATTAGCCTCCTTATAGGATTCAGTCACTCGCCATACATAGAATTGAGTCTGTGTATGTATCTGTCTGTCTGTGCGTGTGCATGTTTCTGTGTGTCTATCTATGCATGTGTGTATTTGTGTGTACACATATGTGTGTCTATCTGTGTGTGTGCGTGTGTGTGCCTGTGTGTGTGTGTGTGTGTGCGTGTGCGTGTGCGCGTGTGCATGTGCGTGTGCGTGTGCGTGTGCGTGTGTGTGTGTGTGTGTGTTGCAAATAGTCCCATCCACTAGGAAAGGAAGGTTGAAGGGAAGTATTTATCTGATTCTGCTGCTTTGATGGGTTCCTGTTCATGAGAGCCACTATCTGCCCTTAAGCTTACCAACAGGTCTTTCTCGTTTCTTTATTCTGTCAGAATAAAATTTCTTTCTGAAAGCTCCAGAGAAGGATAAATACAGATGAGTGCATTGATAAAGTAAAACAGATTCATCTAAATTATTATTCACAGAAGTTCTATATGAACAACTTTGCCAGTATTTCCTTCATGAACTTTGACTCAACTGTGAAATTGAGTTTAAGTAAACTTCACAAAAAGTATAAATTTTTGAGACATGGCTGGGTAACCACATTTGGTATTCAAACAATAAAAAAAAACATCATGCCATTGAAAGCTCTGTGCATGGTGTAATTTTTTTCTTATGAATATTGTACAACACACTTTTGCTCTCACATCAGCCTTGTGTCAAATTAATCACCTTTCTCTTAGAATGTAGATTAAAAATTTTATGTCAAGGCTGTATTCTGAAATACCAAAATACTCTGTCAAAATAGTTTGATGTTCAAAACAAAAATAGTAGCCTTGTGGTATTTGTGTAATAACCATGGGCATGCTATAAATACCTACAACAAATTGTGTGCTCTGTATGATCATAAAGCAGTGACCGTCAAGGCACCTTCCAGGAAATGAGGAATTATGGGTGTGAGTGAGGGACATCTTGACACCCATCACTGCCCTTTATGCAATAGGTGGCATAATTTTACCTGGACAATTGGGTAGACTCTGGTAAACATATAACTTTTATAGTCAAACAAACACAGGGATTTCCATGCTCTCAGAATCTTCAGTCCTGTCTTTTTAAAAGTACATCTCTCCGACCTCGCGACCTCTCTGATTAGTGACATACTCACAGCCACGATAACTTGCTTTGTCTTTCCTGCACAGCATCATCCACTCGGTACATGTTTAAGGGAACTGAAATGCAGCACACTTTCTTGGGTCCTTGCCTTCAGGGAATGGCCACGGTATGGTGCTTTTTAGTCTACTGCCTTTTCCATTGGCCTTTTCACAATTCCCCAGTGTGTGCTGGTCATAGGATTTTGTCCAGACGCATCTTCACTTCTTTTGAGTAAACATGTACAACATGAGTCTCTTTGGGGAGCTGATTTAAGTCCCTCCCCTTGTAATTCCAGAGGTCCTGTGAACCCGTGTGCGTTGATTCTGCTTGGGACTTTATTTCTTCTGACTTACTCATTTCAGAATTACAGGGTCTCAGGACCCCTGCTTGATCACGAACTAAACACAGTATATAGCAAAAGAACAGCTTTGAAATTGTTGTTCCTCCTTGTTTTGAGAGACAGGATTACAAAAATATTTCATCGTTCCAGCCTGTTTTTAGTTTGAGAAAACTCAGTGATGGTTTTGACTGTAACTGGGCTTACATTCCAGTAGCAGTTTCCAGGAATCCCCATTTTCCTACATCCTCATTAGCATCAGCTGGTATTTGATTGTGTGCTCATGGGCATTTTTTACTTGGAAGAGTTAGAATTTCAAAAACCAAATTTTGATCTGCTTTTTTTCTGATGCCTAAGAATATCGAATAGTTTTTTTTTTTTTTTTTACATATTTATTATCCATTTGCACTTTTGAAATTTTCTTTTCTTTTTTTTATTGGATATTCCCTGTATTTACATTTCAGATGTTATCCTTTTTCCTACAATCCCATCCTTCCTCACCCTCCCATTGCCTCCATAAAGGTGCTCTCTCTCCCAGCCACCCTCTCCTACCTTGGCATTGTCCTACACTGGGTAAAGGAGCCTTCACTGGACCAAGGGCCTCTCCTCCCACTGATGTCAGACAATGTTATGCTCTGCTGCATACGCACCTGGAGCCATGGGTCCCTCCATATGTATCCATTGTTTGGTGTTTCAGTTCCTGGGAACTGTGGGGGGGTTGGTTGGTTGGTAATGTTGTTCTTCCCATGGGGTTGCAGACCCTGTCAGTTCCTTCCATTCTTTCTCTAATTTTTTCTTTGGGGTCCCCATGTTCAGTCTGATGATTAGCTGCAAGCATCCGTATATGTATCAGTATGGCTCTGGCAGAGCCTTTGAGGAAAGAAACATATCAGACTCGTGCCAGATAGCACGCCTTGACATCAGCAATAGTGTGTGGACTTAGTGACTGCATATGGCATGGATCCCCAGATGATACAGTCCCTGGATGATTTTTTCTTCAATCTCTGCTCTAATATGTGTCCCTTTATTTTCTCCCATGAGTGTTTTCTTCTCCCTTCTATGAAAGACTAAGGACTCCAAAGTCAGGCATTCCTTCTTTTTGAGCTTCAGGATGTCTGTGAATTGTTTCATGGGTATGCCAAGCGTTTGGGGCTAGTATTCACTTATCAGTTGAGTTCATAACATGAGTGTTCTTTTGTGACTGGGTTACCTCATTCAGGATGATAATTTCTAATTCCACCCATTTGCCTAGGAATTTCATGAAGTCATTGTTGTTAATAGCTGAATAGCATACCATTGTATAAATGTACTACATTTTCTGTATCCATTCTTTTGTTGAAGGACATCTGGATTCTTTCCAGCTTCTGGCTATTATAAATAAGGTTGCTATAAACATAGAGGAGCATGTTTCCTTGTTATAAGTTAGAGCATCCTTTGGACATATGTCCAGGAGTGGTATAGCTGGGTACTCAGATAGTACTGTTTGATTTTATGAGGAACTGCCAGACTGATTTCCAGAGTGGTTGTACCAGTTTATAATCCCATCAACAGTGGAGGAGTGTTCCTCTTTCTCCACAACCTTGCCAGAATCTGCTGTTACTTAAGGTTGTGAACTTAGCCATTCTGACTGGTGTGAGGTGAAATCTCACGGTTGTTTTGATTTGCATTTCCCTGATGACTAGGGACATTGAACATTTCTTTACATGCTTCTCAGACATTTGGCATCCCTCAGTTGAGAATTCATTGTTTAGCTCTGTACCCTATTTCTTAATAGTATTATTTGATTTTATAGAGTCTAACTTCTTAAGTACTATAAAAATATATATACATATATATATATATATATATATATATATATATATATATATATATATATATATGTATATATATATTGGATATTAGACCTCTATCAGATGAAGGATTAGAACTTTTTCCAATATGTTGGTTGCAATTTTGCCCTTTTGATAGTGCCCTTTGCTTTACAGAAACTGTACTTTAATGAAGTCCCATTTGTTGATTCTTGATCTTGAGCATAAGCCATTGGTGTTGTGTTCAAAAAAATTTCCCCTCTGCCTATGTGTTCTAAGGTCTTTCCTAGGTTCTCTTCTGTTAGTTACAGTGTACATGGTTTTATGTGTAGGCATTTGATCCACTTGGACATGAGCTTTGTAAAGGATACAAGAATAGATTGCCTTGCATCCTTTTGCATGCTGTCAGTTGAAGCAGCACCATTTGTTAAAGAGGTTGTCTTTTTCCCATTGAATATTTTTAGCTCCTTTGTCAAAGATCAAGTGACCAGAGGTGTGTGGGATCATTTCTGGGACATCATTTCCATTTCATTAATCTCCTTGCCTGTCTCAGTACCAATACCATGCTGTTTTTATCATGATTGATGTGTAATATAGCTTGAGGTCAGAGGTGGTTATTCCCCCAGAAGTTTTCTTATTGTTGAGAATAGCTTTCAATATCTTGGGATTTTTTGTTATTCCAAATGCATTTGCAAATTTCTCTTTCTACCTCTATAAAGAATTGAGTTGGAATTTTGATGATTGCATTGTAACTGTAAATCACTTTTGAAAGATGGCCTTGTTTACTACGTTTATCCTTTCAATTCATGAGCATGGGAGATCTTTCCAATTTCTGAGATCTTCAATTTCCATCTTCAGAGACTTGAAGTTCTTGTCATATTGATCTTTCACTTGCTTGGTTAGGGTAGCACCAAGGTATTTTATATTATTTGTGACTATTATGAAGGGTGTTAATTCTCTAATTTCTTTCTCAGCCTGCTTATCCTTTGAATATGAAGGCTGATGAATTTTTATTTTTTTTGGTAATTTTATGTCCAATCACTTTGCTGAAGGTGTTTATCAGAGTTCTCTGGTAGAATTCTTGGGGTTACTTAAGTATACTATTATGTCATCTGCAAATAGTGATATTTTGACTTCTTCCTTTTTGATTTGTATCTCTTTGATTTTCTTTTGTTGTCTATTTGCTCTGGCTAGGACTACCTGTACCATATTGAATGGGTAAGGGGAAAGTGGGCAGCCTTGTCTAGTCTGTGATTTTAACAGAATTGTTTTGAGTTTCTCACCATGTAGTTTGATGATGGCTACTGGTTTACTGTACATTGCTTTTACTATGCTTAGGTATGGGCCTTGAGTTCCTGATCTTTCCAAGACTTTTAACATGAAGGGGTATTGAATTTTGTCAAATGCCATCTTAACATCTAATGAGATGATCATTTAATTTTTTCTTTGAGTTTGTTTATATAGTAGATTACATTGATGAATTTCCATAAATTGAACCATCCTTGCATCCCTGGGATGAGTTCTACTTGATTATGGTGAATGATTAATTTGATGTGTTTCTGGATTTGGTTTGCAAGAATTTTATTGAGTATTTTTGTATCAATGTTCATGAAGGAAATTTGTCTAAAGTTCTCTATCTTTGTAGTGTCTTTGTGTGGTTTAGGTATGAGTGTAATTGTGGTCCAAGAATGAGTTGGGTAGTATTCCCTCTGTTTGTATTTTTGACATAATTTGGAAGGTATTGGTATTAGGTCTTCTATGAATGTCTGATAGAATTCTGCATTAAAACCATCTGGGCATTTGCTCTTTTTGGTTGTGAGGTTTTAGATGACTGATTTTATTTCTTTAAGGGACTGTTTTGGTGGTTTATCTGACCCTGGTTTAACTTTGGTTAGTCTGGGGCTAAGAGTTTGTCAATCTTGTTGATTTTTCTTAAAGAACCAGCTTCTGTTTTTTTTTTTTTTAATTATTATTCTTTGTATAGTTCTTTTTGTTTCTAATTGATATATTTCAGCTCTGAGTTTATTTCCTGCTGTCTACTCCTCTTCATTTTATCTGCCTCTTTTTGTTCTAAAGCTTTCAGGTATGCTGTCAAGCTCTTGGTGTATGCTCTCTCCAGTATTTTTTTATTTTGGGGAGGTGTCATGAGTTTTCCTCTTAGCACTGCTTTCATTGTATCCCAGAGGAATGGGTATGCTATGTCTTCATTTGTCATTACATTCTAAAACGTCTTTGATCTTTCTTCATTTCTTTCTTGACCAAATTATCATTGAGTAGATCTTTGTTCACTTTCCACGTGTATGTGGGATTTTTGTTGTTTTTGTTGATATTGAAGAACAGCCTTGTCCATAGTGATCTGATAGTATGCATGGGATTATTTCAATCTTCTTGTATTTCTTGAGGCCAGTTTTATGACCAACTATGTGGTCAATTTTGGAGAAGGTACCATGAGATGCTGAGAAAAATGTATATTCTTTTGTTTTAGGATGAAATGTGTGTGTGCTATAGATGCCTGTTAAACCCATTTGATCATAACTTGTTAGTTTCACTTTGTCTCTGTTCAGTTTTTGCTTCCAATATTTGTCCATTGATGAGAGTGTGGTGGTGAAATTTCCCACTATTATTGCATCTGTTACAATATATCCTTTGAGCTTTAGTGGAGTTCCTTTTGTGAATGTGGATGCCCTTATATTTAGAGAAGAGATGTTCAGGATTTAGAGTTCATCTTGATAGATTTCTCCTTTGATGAGTAAAAAGTGCCCTTTGGAAATCTATTTTATTTGATATTAGAATGGCTACTCCAGGTTGTTTCTTGGGATTATTTGCTTGAAAAGTTTTTTCCCAGACTTTTACTCTGAGATAGTGTCTGTCTTTATGACTGAGATGAGTTTTCTGTATGCAGAAACATGCTGGATCCTGTTTATCTATCCAGTCCGATATTCTACATCTCTTTATTGGGTAATTGATTCCATTGATGTTAAAAGATATTAAGGAATAGTGATTGTTGTTTCCTCTTATTTTTGTTGTTAGAGGTATAATTATGTTTGTGTGATTTTCTTCTTATGGGTTTGTTGCAAAAAGATTACTTTCTTTTTCTAGGGTGAAAGTTCCCTTTTTATCACTGAATTTTCCATCTGTTATTCTTTGTAGGGATGGATTTGTGGACAGATATTTGACCTGAAATAATTGAGTGTTTTGTTGGATATAGCAACTAGAGCTGGCATTTGTGTTCTCTTAGGGCCTGTATGATATGTCCAGGATCTTCTAGCTTTTATAGTCTCTGTTGAGAAATATAGTGTAATTCTTTTCAGTCCGCCTTTATATGTTACTGGTCCTTTTTCCCCTTACTGCTTTTAAGTATACTTCGTTTTGAACATTTGGTGTTTTGACTATTATGTGTCAGGAGGTATTTCTTTTCTGGTCCAATCTCTTTGCAGTTCTGTAGGATTCTTGTATGTTCATGGTCATTTCTTTCTTTGGGTTAGGGAAGTTTTCTTCTATAATGTTGTTGAAGATATTTACTAGCCCCTTTGTCGGCAGTCTTTGCTTTCTTCTACACCTTTATCTTTAAGTTTGGTCTTCTCATTGAGCCCTAGATTTCCTGGATATTTTGAGTTAGGAGCTTTTTGATTTTTGCATTTTCTCTGACTGTTGTGCAATGTTTTCTATGGTATCTTCTGCCCCTGAGATTCTTTTCTCCATCTCTTGTATTCTGTTTGTGATGCTTACATGTATGAGTCTTTCTCTTTCCTAGATTTTCTATCTCTGGGGTTGTTTCCTTTTTTGATTTTTTTATTGTTTCTATTTCCATTTTCATTTTGTTCATACGTTTTTTGGGGGATTGGTGTGTGTTTTCCTGTAATTTTTCTGTTTCCTCTTTAAGTACTTCTACTTATTTACCTGTGTTTTCCTGTATTTCTTTCATACTCTTCTCAATGCTTTCCATCATCAATATTTTAAGTCCAAATTTTGTTTTTCTGGTGTGTTGGTATATCCACTACTTGCTGTGGCAGGAGTACTGGGTTCTGCTGTTGCCAGTTTGCCTTGGTTTCTGTGTCTTAGGTTCTTGCACTTGCCTTTTGCCATCTTGTTATCTGGGATGCTAGTTGATCTTTGTGTCTCTGACTGGAGCTTGTCTCTCCTGTGTGTCTGTGGTCCCATGGGCTCAGGAGGGAGTTTGCTCCTCAGTGTTCAGAGCTCTCTATGGGCATGCCATGAGTCCTGATGGTGGAGGGTTCTGGGTCTGGTCTCAGATGGAGGCAGTAACTGTCAGTTCCCAGGCAGCACCGTGGTATCTTTGTCCCAAGATTTCCTGGCTTTCTCTCCCCAGATTGTCAGTGGAGAGAAAGTCAGGAATTGTCCGTGGGCTCAGGAGGAAGAACACTCCTGAGCGCCCTCTAGGTGTTCAGCTCCCTATGAGGCTGTGATGTGAGTCTGGATGGTGGTGAGGTGGCTCTGGCTCTGGCACTCTTGAAAATTGTTCTTTATTTCATTAGTCTATTCAGGCTAACATTAGATGTGGCTAATATTAGATATTCTTTGCTCTTTTGATAATTTTTTTGTTTATATAACCTGAATATGCATCTCCTGTCAGATGTATAACCAGCTCAGATTTTCTTTTACACTTTCTTGACTAGGTTGTTTCCTTTGTTATGCAAAGGCTTTCTCAATTATGAATTTCTATTTACTAGTCCTTCTGACTAGATTTTACGTCTATAAGTTGATGTGTTTTTTCCCATGCTTTAACTATGTCCATCATATCTCCAGCCAGTGTGTTTTGTTACTTTGTGGGTTATTTTCTCTACCCCTGTTCTTCTACCCTTTCAATCCTGTAACACTAGGTAGGAGAGAAAAAGGGAAAATAGAGGAAAGAGGGTTACAATATTGTTAGACTACTCTTTCTGCTGATTGGAGCACTGACCTCCTTTGTGAAAATTTAATCTTTGCCATCAGAATATCTAATTTCTTCTTTTTATCTCTTTGCACATGACTACTTGACAAACTGCAGCCGTTAGCATCCAAAAACCAACTGGCCAACCAACATCCCCTTTTGTCAGGGCCCTAACATTTAGATATTCTTTGAAGTGTCCCAGAATTTAAATATCACACACTCACAGAAAATATCTACAGCTCTCAAAACCACGCCCTTGCTAGAGGATGGGACAGACCATGGTCCATTGCAGGGGACAGTCTGAAGCAGCCCCATACCCCACATCTGGGATTAAAATCATAAAATTTTTATATTTCTGTGTTTTAAAAGAAACCAAAATTCTTACTACAATTCCTTAAGGTCTTTGATCCATTTCAAGTTGACATTGGTAGAGAGAGGCTTAATTTTCTTCTTCTGTGTGTGAAAATTTAGTTTTATCACCATCATTTGTTGAAAAGACCACCATCCTACTATTTGTTTAGACAGTGAGATGCCTTTGAAAGAAATCAGGTAGATGTACCAAGGGTTTGTTTCAAGTCTCATTATTCTATTCCACTGATCTATTAGGCTGCTTTTTGTTCCCAATGCTGTTTGTGTTTCCATGACTCTAGAATATAGCCGGAAATCAGGTGTCATGATACAGCCCTGTTCTTTTGCTTTGGCAACTGTGGTCCTTTCATGCTACCTTGTAAATTTTATTTAATTACCATGAAGAACATTATTGAACAATTGATGGAAAATGAATTGGATCATTAGATCACAGTTGGAACTGTAGCCATTTTCATGATATTTCTAATCTTTAATGTTGTCTTTTCATCTTCTAGTCTGTTTTCTCAAAAATTTCAAATACTTCCTTGTTTATGTTCATTCACAAGTATTTAATCTTATTTTTAAGCTGTTATGAAGGGATTATATTTTTGAGTTTATTGTTATCTTTGTTATTTGTTGCATAGGAAAACTACTGATTTTTGCATGTTGATTTTAAAGCCTACATTGATTAATGTGTTTATAGGTTCTGTAAGTTTTCTTGTAGAGTCTTTTAGATCAAATAAAGAAACATATTTAGTGAAAGTGAGACAGACACTGAGTCAATTTGGTCACTATAAAAGATTTTTTAAATCTATGATCATTTTTCAAATAATCTCTATTCTTTGTACTCTAAGTGAGTGCTGATGCTGGTAAACATTTTATCTTTCTCCTGTGCTGTGCTGTGCTGTCCTTCTCCCTCTGAAATGTAACATCCCCACAGCACATTATTCCTGACTTTGGAATGAACATGAACAAAGAATCAGGACAACAAGAATCATCCAAATAAAAGATTCCATCCAAGTCTAGATTCATATACTAATGAGTTTATCTGGAATATTTATAAAATCATGGGTTACTTAAGGGAGCCTGGAGAAGCATGAGTTAGAATCATGTCAGCATAGATGATGACTCACAAACATTTGTGGGGTTGTTTTCCATCAAAATAAGAACTCCTGCCTAACACATAACCCACATCTACTTTCCAGTGACCTGAATAAAGCCTATAGTCTTTTTATTTCTTTTTTGTTCATTCTCTCCATGATGCTGATTTACATGCTATTCTAAGTCTAATACCACCCAAGCTATTCAGATCTTTGAGAACATCTCTTACCTCATAAAGATCACATTCTACCTTACAATTCAGGAAAGTCTCTGAAGTCCTATACCAATCCCATAACCCTTCTAAAGTAAACAATGTCCTGTTCAGCCTGAAATCTAGGCTTCAGTGGCCACCTTCTTCATTTTCAGTAATCTCTGACTTGCTTGTTTTGCCTTCCAATCTTTATTCCTTCAGTCACCAAAAACTGGGTGGCCATAATGACTTATATGAATTATTTAATATGTATTGTTACAGATTGTCTAGACTTTATTTAAGGGAAGAATGAGTGTGTGTAGTGCACCTTATACAGGAGGAAGGCAACCAGCTACCCTAGAACTCTTTCCATAGCTGCTCTATGTTGGAATAGTTATCACTAATACTCTATACCATGAACCTGGTTTTCTAAAACTTATCTTTGATCTTGTTGGCCTCTGTTCAGGCAAGAATTTTATTTTATTTTACTTTTCCTGGAGAGCTGTGAACAAATGTCTACCCAATCCTTGTAGGGTAACTATAACAGAAAAAAAAAGTGATACGACCTAAGTCTAATTTAATGAACTGATAACTTTATTTACATACAATGAGAGGTTACATGTACAAGAATGTGTTATTCTGGAGGCTGTATCATTCGAAATCTCATTCGAATGTGAGTCATGACTCACCAGAATCTGCATCTCCGAAGCTTCTCACACAACTTGTAGACAAAATCCACCAAAGAGTATCCCTTCCATTCAGCAATTGTTTGCTGGTTATAGAACTGCAGGGTAAGGACTTGGGAGTCTTAAGTATGTTCCTTGTGAATTTATTTTATTTTAATCATTTGTATGTATGCACATGTTCATGTGTGTGAGTATGCAAATGTCAAAGAACAGATATGGAAGTTAGAAAATACCTTGAGGTGTTGGTCCTTTGCTTTCCCCCTTATTTGAAACAGAATTTCTTCTTTGCCACTGTGCATTTATGGTTCCAATGCACTAATGGGAGATAGAATAACAGAGGTATGCTACCACACTGGATTTTCTTTGGGTGTTGGGGACCAGAGCATTGGTCCTAATGGTTGCTCAGTAATTGCTTTACAATTGAACTACTTTCTTGGCCCTCTTGTGAATTCTTGTAACTTTTTGTAAATGTAGCATTTATTTCATCAAATGAAGGAATAAGTTGAGAGCCGTACCCAAATGCACAGTTTAGGCTAATTCCAGAGCCTTTCTTTCTCTGTCCTAATTATCCCTCGGCCTGAAAGCTTCTAGCCTCAGTACAATTTAATCTTCGAAGATGACTTATCAAATTTGGCTTCTTTTGGCTTTTGACTGAATTTCTCTTTTGGGCTTCATACTAACTTTGGCAATATGTTCTAATCTTCTGGCTTCTTCTCATTTTCTGACTTATCCTTTCTTCATCTTTGTCTAACTTGTTCTCCCTGCAATCTGTCTCTGTAAATCTATAAACAGGCTCACTCTTCTCTGTTAAGTAGCCTCTCCTTCACCGGCTGCTCTCGTGTGAGTTAGTTGAATCCTATCTCTGACTCATTCTGTCAGATCTTTCTCTGATTCATCATTTCTTCGATTGTTAGGGATCAAAGGCATGTTCTAAAGACCTGTCTGAATTCTAGCATATTTTACTGTAATCCAGGGTATGTTTGCATTCCAGATGTACAACCTAGATCTAGAAGGCCTTTGGATGTGACACCATGACAGAACAGCGATGTTGCTGGATTAAAATTCTATTACAACTTTCTTGTGAATTTTGTGGGGTTCCCCTTTCCCTTTAGGTAGAAATGTTTCAACCTTGATAAAAGATCTATATATCAGCATATTTGCATGCTCTAATGCCAGTAGATCTTTTATTTCTACTATAATCTCATCTTATATTTAACTCATTTCTCTGTATGCTTTTCTATCTAAATCATTATGGACACCCTTCTAAGTTTTGGGTTATTTCATTATTTCAGTGAATTTTTAAATTTTTCTTATTTTACATTTATTTATTTAGTGCATTTTGGGGTACCTGAAATGTAGAGGTCAAAGGACAATTTGTAGGGCTAGGATTTCTCTACCATGTGGATTCTGGGGCTCAAACTCAGATTTAAACACACAAACCTTTACTTACTGAATAACTTAAAGCCCCAAGAAACTTTTTTAAAATGTGGTAATATTTTTTATCACATTAAATAGGTATCATGTGCTCATTGTTTAAGTTTGGAAAGCATAGTTAATTATAACAAAAAACTGTTCACATGAATGCATATTTTGATGATACTTTCAGACTTTAGATTTAACTTATACTTTAGTTAGATCCTCACAAAAGAAAACCTGCCTTATTAGGTAACTCATTATAATTATTTTATATACATTCTAAATAGTACCTGGAATAGTTTTGGCAACTACAGTGTTTTAATCCTTTCTTTTCCCAATAAAACAACATATCATCAAATGCAAAATCACAGTGGTCAAACACACTGGGTATATTTCAGTCAAGCCCCTTAGAAGACACTCAGCTGTGGTGTGTGTGTAAATCTCAATCTATAGTCCAGGATGACCTAGAATGCACCATGTATAGTGAACTAGCATTGAATTCAAAGTGCTTCTCTTGCCTCTATTACCCTAGTATTGGGTTTATGAATGCAAGATACCAGATATGACTCTCAGCGGTATCTAACACAGTGGATATTTTCATCCTTCTTTGAATTGTTTTTTTTCTATCTAGCCCTACCTCATCTGGGTTTCTCCCAACATGGTCTACTTTAATACATAAAAGACTCCCTAGATATGTTTCTGGTCTCCAATAGCTCAGCAGTCAGTCCACATTTGTCCCAAAATAATGAAAGATTTTAGGGCAGTATATTTTTTTAAAAAGTCAAATACCAAAGATCTATTGCCCACTCCTTGTTCGAATGCAAGCTGATGCTCCCCCATGCAAGTCTTTGTTGGACATTTAGACAACAGAGGAGGGACCCCATGCTAGTTCCTTTTTTTGATCTGTCTGCCCCACTAAGAACCAGCATCCTGTAGTGTTCACAGATTTCTTCCCTGTTGAAGAAAGAACATGGACCTCAAGTCCCTTATTTGCTTATTGAATACTTCAGACAGCAAACAGATAAATCTGTCACTTGAAAGTTTTGTTCCTGCCTTTGAGTTTTTAAAAGTAGATTTTATGATATTTAAGAATCTCAATAAGGCTACCCATGTTTGTGGGTATTTTTTTTATTTTTATCATAGCATGCAATTTGTAAAAATTAGAAGACATAAAATGGACACTTAACAGCCAAATTCAACATGCAAGTATATTAAGCTCAAAAAATTGTTGTCCACCTTAAAAATACTAACAGTCTTAGAATCTATCACAATGGAATCTAACCTAATGGTTTTCAAATTCAATGAAACAGTGCCTATTTGATTGAGATTCAAATTACCAAAGACACAATTCATATCAAAATCAGTTAGGAGATTTGCAGAAACAAGTTCAGAACATGCTGTTCCATCAGAGAGTCCTAGTAGATTACCTGGCACTGTGCTGGGGGGGGGGGTAGATTTATAATTAGAACTACCGTATACTTAATAGCTACTGAATAGAGACCTTAACCAGGTTAAGGGAGCAACTATAAATTGAAATCTTCCAAAGCAGACATCAGCTCTTTGTTCCAGTCTACACTGTACATTCCCAACATAAAGATTCTGAAAATGTAACAGTCTCAGATAACCTTGCAGCTGTACTGGCCAGTGCTCTTTGTGCAGATACAGAAATTTGGGTCTTAAAAAATATGAAACTGTAGATATTTCCAATATAATATTATGAAATAGGCATTTATATGCAGAAATGTGGGAAAGAATGAGCCTGGTTAAAGATAAATTGTCAGTGCAGAAAAATCATCAAATGTTTGTGTGGACACATGAATGTGTGTATGTTGTGTATATCTATAGAATCACACAGTGCATACTCTGAAAGGAGGTATGAGAATATAAAATCTACCACCATGTAAAGGCTAGGACAGCTAATCTTTCCAACTTTAAGCTGTCTCAGGGTGGCTTGTTGGTTGTGTGGAATGCTAGTCTAGTATAATTCCTAGGAAAGGCCTAGTTAGTACACAGTTCTTTGTACTATTTTGATGATACCAAACTATCACTAACATTCCTATTTAGAATAAAAATGTATAATGGATGCCAACTCGGATGCTGTGTCTGGAATTGGCTAGGCTAAGTCTGAATGTATAAACTGTTAAAGACAAGGAAAACTCAATTTAGTACAAGTCTTTAACGAGACAGGATCTTTGGATACTTCGCAGGCAAAGGATCATGATGCTATATAAGCTTTAGTGAACAGTGATGCTAGTGTTTCAATTGTCACTTTTTAAAGCCTGTAGAGGGAACATGGAGTTGGAATATTAAGATGGAATGTACTTCATTCAGCATGTGTTTTGGTGGACTTTCTCAGGGAGTAACTCTGAGAAACCAGCTCAGAGTCAGGCTCCGGCTCCCTTTCTGTCCCTGTTATACATATGAATAGTGTGGCCTCTGAGAAGACGTATGGAACAATAAGTTGAGCTTCCTTTGCTTAGTCAAAGCAGAATGAAAAATTTGAACTCAAGACCTGACTTCAGGTGGTAAAAGAACCAAAATCTTCAACCATCTGTGAAATGACACGTTAAGAAAGGGTGGAAGTAAAAAAACTCCCTGTGTTTAGGAGCACTCCCTGCTTTTCCAAAGAGCCACTGTCCATTTCCCAGAACCCACATCTGGCTCCACACAATTCCTTGTAACTCAAACTCCAGTGGTCTGATGTCTTCTTTTGACCTCAGTGGGCACCTAAACACACAGGAACATACACAAACACAACCAACTTTAAAAATTAAATTAGTCATACTGTATCATAAACTGTCACACCACATATATTTTTATGTCATATAATTTTAACCTAAATGTTCCTATGTCTCATGAAAATTCATTAACTCTTACAACTTTCAAAGCTGTATACATATACACATGTTTAAATTCAATTTTAATATAAAAGGCATCATTCTATATACATGTGTATGGTATGTTTTCCAACTGATACCCTAGGTTCATCAACCAGATAAATTTTTTCTCACTATACGATTCACAAGCATTCATCATTAGAGATGATGTAACTTACATCCTTGTATGGGGCTAATTCAAGTGCAATGAGATTTACATACTTTATACAGGCTTTTAAATAACTTCTGCTTAATTTTAGGCCTGGGAGACAATTATTCCTCTTTGAATCCATTCTATCCTTCCCTCAAATTTCTGCCATGATGATTTCTAGGGAGTCTCTGCATCCCACTGCCTTCCCCAGCATCTATTCATCTGCTTCTGGTTCTACAATTTTGACTTTCCTGTAAACTACATTTGTGCACAAGAGCATATACATTCTAGATTCTGTCAGGCTTGTTTATATTCATATGTGCTGAGGAATACTCAGCACATTCTCTTATGTTGATAATACTGATAATATTCCATTTTAAAGATATACAAGTTATTCTTCCCTTTGACCAGTTCATAGATACACAGACTCAGTGTTTTTAATAGAAAATCTTTCATTAATAAACACTCTTGTTTCAGTGTTTGGGTAAAGATGGTTTTCACTTCTCTTAAGAATGGATACAGAAAGTTTGGTACATTTACACAATGGAGTACTACTCAGCTATTAGAAACAATGACTTCATGAAATTCCTAGGCAAATGAATGGAACTAGAAGCTATTATCCTGAGTGAGGTAAACCAGTCACAAAAGAACACTCATGGTATGCACTCACAGATAAGCAGACACGAGCCCCAAGAACAATTCACAGACCTTATGAAACTCAGAAATAAGAAAGGCCAAAATGGGGATGCCTCATTCCTTCTTAGAAGGGAGAACAAAACACTCATAGGAGGAAATGGAAGAACAGGGATTGAAAAAAACATTATTCAAAGGCCGGCTCACCAGGCGGATCCACCCCACATACAGCCACCAAACCCTATTTGGCACTATTGTTGATGCCAAGAAGTACTTACTGGCAGGAACCAGATAGAGATGCCTCCTCAGGGAATCTGTCAGAGTCATATAGATACAGATGAGCATGCTTGCAGCTAATCATCGGACTGAATATGGGGACCCCAAAGAAGGTGCTAAAGAAAAGACTGAAGGAGCTGAAAGGGGTTGTAACCTCATGGGAAGAACAAGATTATCAACCAAACAAACCCTCCAAAACTACCATAGACTAAAACAACAACTTTTGTGCACACATTGAGAGACCTATAGATCCAGGTGCATATGCATATGGAGAATAGCAGTGGAGAATATCAGTGTCTGGCATCAATGAGAGAAGAGGCCTTTGGTCCAGGGAGGGCACGGTTCTCCCAATGTAGGGGAATGCCAAGGCGTGAGATGGAGAGGGTGATTTGGGCGAGTTCACCTTCATGAAGACAAGTGGAGGGGAGGGGGAGGAGGAAGGGGAGCAGAGCAGGGGAAAGGGATAACATCTCAAATGTAAATTCAGAGTATCTAGTAAAATTAAAAATCTAATTCTTATATTTCTGATTAATATGGAATTTTGTAAAACCTGGATATACATAGTTTTAACAACACAAATCTAGTCACAGAAGTTACATCTGTCACAAAACTTAATCAGAATGAATTAGATCTAAAGGTAAAAGGCGAAAAGAAATGTTTCGAGAAAACAACAGAAAACTAAATCCTGGTGGCTTTAAGATTGAGGAAAATGTTTTTAGATTCAACACTACAAGAATTATCCCTGGAGCAAAATTTTGCTGACTTGGACTTCACTATCTAAAATTAAGAGCTCTTCTTTGCCTAAATATACTGTTTGGATATGAAGATACAAACAACACACTGTCAGATCCAAAAGAACCCTAGGACAGATGGCGAACTGTAGTTCCTATTAGCCTGCCAAGGCACATATTGGCCTCTAGGCTCACCCAGTACATGTAGCCTCTCTCTTGCACTGAACCCCTAAGCCTCCCAGGGGCTCCAATTTGCCTTCACCCAGCTTCTCTTACACATGTAACTCCACCATTTGTTCCTGGGCTTTCTTGGCTCTCTTCTTGTTTGTCTTGATCTGCTTGGCCTCATTTCCTTTTCCCATATCTCTTCTTTCCTCGCTCAGTCTCCCTGTCTCTCTGCTCTTGGCCAGTTCAGTCTGCTTTCCATGTTCACTCTCTCTTTCTCTCCCTGTTCTGCATCATTCTTTCAGATGCTTCTGCTGTGTTCTCCCTCATATCCACAATAAAACCCTCCTCAACCACACTTTGAGCAACAATACATGAGTAGTCAAGTCCTCATTTCATTCACATACATGTAGATATGATTTTAAAAAAATAGTTGAACAAGTAATTGTTTAATTAAACAGAATCTATGAAAGCATTTAAAATAGTAGAAAACACATTAGATGGGCAAAGTTCTGAACAACACTTGGTCAGGAAATAAAGACCTAACAACATGGAAACTTGGTCTTGAAATATATCCAGGAAATCAGTTTTGAGAAGCTACTTAATATTTACATAGTGGAATGGCTTACATCAGAAATAATGGCAGTACCAGCTGCCAAGGTAGCTATGAGAATGCTCTCCCTGGTTGTTGATGGGAATGTACAGGGGTCTAAAGATGTTCAGAGATGGTCTTGTTTGCAGATTCTGTTCACGATACACAGTGATCTTGCACCAAGACGTTTAGTAAAATACATATAAAACGTCTACATATGAATCTTCACATGTCCGTTTACAACAACTTCAGTCATAATGCACAGAACCTGAAGCCTCCTGCCATTTGGGTCATGGCGGAATCTGTCTGTGGAGAGAATCTAGGCAATACTCAAAGGACTCTCCAGTTTTCACTAGAGCCAGTTGTTGAGGGATCCCTGCCACAGATCACTCTCTTGCTACCTGTTTGATTCTATGACTCCCTCTGGCACATGCTTCTGCCAGGGTCATGATGCCTGTACCAAGCATTTATGCACCACACGTTTTTACTCTTGGCTGAATCTCTTTTCTCTGTGAAGTTTGATACCTGCTGAGAAGTCCCAACTGCTCAGGTATCTGACTATGATAATAAAAAGACTGACCATCAAAACAAAATGAGAAATATTTTTTCTGGATGATTAATTTTAGTGAGTCCTTTGGAAATTACATCATACTTATTTCTGAGATTCCAATGACCTCTTTACAAGCTGTTTGTAGTCTTAAAACAATTTAGAAAATAAGCTTTAGTCTTACAAAAGATTATTCCACTTACTTTTTCTATATAATTCTATAGTTTACTTTCTTTCTTCCTTCCTTCTTTCTATCAAATGATAGGTCTAGATGTCCAATTCTTAGTGATATCGACTAAAATTCATCTATGACATCTATTACAATTGGCAATTCCTGGTACAGTCCTTTGTGCTCTGTGTCCTGTGTATAGGTCCATATGATACTCACCTACTAATATCATTTTGGAGAGTGTAATGCTGTTCTTCCATAAGTCAAACTTCCACCATCCTTATATTCAAGATGGAACTGGTCTAAAAACTACTCAAAACTGAGAATTCAATTTTGAGGCCACAATTTTTCATGCTCATGACTTAGACATCCATTGCTTGATGTGAATGTTTTTTGCTTTCAAGAGAGAGACCAACTTAATCTACAGCAGCTAAGGAAAACAAAACAAAGCAAAGAGATGAAGAATCTAGGTGTCTAACATTTCTTTCAACTGCATCCCCCAATGACCCAACCTCCTATTATGCTCCATCCCTTAAAGATTCCTCCAATTTCCCCCAGTTAGTACTACAGGCTCCCAAGTAAACTTTTAAAGTAAACTTTTGAAGAAAATTGAATATGTAAGCTATAGTAGATGTCTTTTCTAGATCTTCTAAATCTACAGGAGGTTTTATGTGAAAAACATTCTCTTTCTATGGTTTCAAATCCCTTCCTTTCCAATATACTAAGACATCTGCAGCTCACAAGGGATCATTTTTTCATACATTTTTCAGCTCACCAACCAACAGAATCTTCCCTAACTCTTTGAGCTAAAACTGTATTGTAAAATATTAACTTACCTTCCTCCTGTTCTTCTCTACTCTTTGTTCTGTTCTGTTCCAGTCATTCAATTTCATATTCTTTGCAACATTCTGTGCTCTTCATTAATATTCTCTTCCAAAGACTTCCCATATTTGCTTGGGTAACTTAGAAAAATATAAGTCATTCTTGTAGTATATATTACGTCTCCTGATAAGCCATATTTGAGATTTCTTTAGAGGACTGTAGAACTTCATTGCAATTAGAATATATAAGCAATCAGTTTCCTTAAGCTCTTTCAATTACATCCCTGCTATGATGAGCTGGACCCTCAAACACTGAGCCAAAATAAACCCTTCCTTCTTTGAGTTGCTTTTATCAGGTATTTTGCCATGGAATGATAAAAGTAATTAATACCTAAAATTGGGACTGAGAAGTAGAGCCAGGTGCTATGATGAATCTGATCAAGTATTTTTGAAGGCTTCTAAAATTGCTTTGTGGGAAGGATATAGAAAGTTGAGCAACTCAGGGCTAGAAAAATTCCTAGACTGCTATAGTCAGCATTAAGTGGTGAGTTTTGGATCACTCTCACCTGGAAGATGACAGTGTAGAGAGAAATTGGGACAGTGGAGGGCCAGCTAATGAGCTCTGGGAAAGAAAGGTGGACAACACCAAGGGTGAACTTGAATGTTAGCCAAGGTACAAGGGCAAGACCCCACCTGCTGAAACCTCAATCCTGTTAAATCCAGGTTCATTTGAAAAGTCTAAACTGAAGTGATACTAAGGGGGCTCCCCACTTCAAAGCAACCATCTAAAAAAGCTTATCTGCAAGGGGAGCCTGGAAGCCACACAAAGGCCAAGGCAACTGTGGCCTTAGCTGGCAGGAGAACTCAGCAGAGTCATTCACATGGGTCTGGTGTGGCCAGCATGAAGAAGAGAGACTGAGGGTGTCATGGAATCTGGTTCTAAAGATTTCCTGAGGCCAGTCAATATGTGGCAGGGTCAGATGCCCTTCAAGGAAGCCCGAAGAGAGTATTTCATGAAACCAGGAAGAAGGGGAAAGTATTTGAAACAAAAGAAGACAATTTCAGAGGCTGCAATCATTTTTCATGTGTATGTGTGTGTGTGTGTGTGTGTGTGTGTGTGTATGGGAGACTGACCTTTTCTGTTGACCAATAATAGATTGATTGGTACAGAGAAGTAACAATGATTACATTAAATATAATATTATAGTCTAGACAGATGTTAGATATATTTATGAGTATTTACTAGAGGAATTGGCTCACTCAACTCAAAATTAATGTCAGACTCCTTTCCTCATTTTCTGGCAATATTTTCACACAATGAAGAATAATTTCTACTAAGCCTCTCGATGTTCATTATTCCAGTCAAGGTGACACCTACAATTAACCATCACGGTTTGAAATAAGAAAGTGATTTCATTCTATTGTAGGCAGACACCCCACTTCCCCAGCCTCATTCATTGAAGAGGTATTTCCCAGTCTGTGTTCTCAGAATTTGTATTGAAAAGAATAGGTCATAAATGTGTCTAAGTTCCCCATTCTATTTCAGTCATTTTCCACAATGTAACATTGTATATCCTGGAGACTCAATAGCCACAGATTTACGTGCCAGTTGTTACCAGTTAAAACATATTTGCTCCCAGAGAATTCCCAATCTCTCTTCAAATTGACTGCAAACACAGTTTGCCCTGACATTTTCATTTTTGTAGCGCAGACACGTGTTCAAAAAGTCTCTCCATGTCTGATCTCAGAATTTATCACCCCCCCAAATCTATTATGTTATGAGGAAATTTAAAATATTATTCAGGTTGTTCTTTCATTTTCCATGAAAAAAACTATTGAATTATTAACACCGTATAAATATAAAATGCCACCATAAATCATAAACATCTTAGAGAAAAAGTTATGAATTATGACAATATTTGAGACTTCAATTCTTCAAGCCACTGAAATTTGTCAGATTCTCCTGAAGGTTCTCTGTAGTGCCTGAGGTTATGGCCCGGCTTTAAGTGCACTGTGGCAATATTTTTCACTTCCATGAATGCCTGCCTACTGATTGCTTCTATTCATTCCTTAACTTTCAGACCAAGATGCAAGAAGTAAATAGTTTTTTTTTTTTTCTGTACACTTTCCATGCTACTGTTGAAGAAAGCAAGCACACACAGATAGAAGCATAAGGTATTGCCACTTCAAAAAAGAATACCCTTTTGAGATCCTAGAAATTCTTAGAGAAAGCTATTGCTGAGGAAGGGCTTATAGAGGGTTGGTGCAGCACTAGCAACAGTTACAGTGAATTGAGTTTCTTTGCAAACCTGTTTTCTTACACAGTTCAGTTCTGAATGTTGTTCGGACAGGCCTGTGGATAGCAGTTCTGATCTTGTGTCGTAGCTATTATAATCCCAGACCAAATGCTACTCAACTCAATACCTTCCTCTGCTGTCTGTCTTCATAGTTGACATCCAACAGAGAGCGTGTCTAGGAGACCATAAACAGACTCTGTGGACATCAAAAGGATTCTGTTGGTAAAACACCTCCTCAACCATACTATGAATCCCTCAATAAATGCACCCCTCTTCCACACTCCCCTACATTATAAAAAAAAAGATATATTTCTTTCTTTGAATTCCTTCCCTCTCTGTGTCACTCAGGGATCAGAGACAGGCTGGCTTCAGGCGCCTGGTGCCTCATCTTTCTTCCTCTGAGACCTTGCTCTGCCTCTGGTCTGGTCTGAACTATCAGCAGAGCCCCTACCTCTGGTTGAGGGGTGAGAACTCTCCTTTGAACCCACATCAGAGACCTTTTAACTTCTTTCAAGTTAAATTCAATTTGCATTTTTAGTTGTGAGCCTAGCCTTTAACAGCTAAGCCACCTATCTATCTTTGCAGCACAATTCCATCCATTTGTAGTGTGAATAACTTGATAGAAATTTCTGCCAATATTTCAAAGCATATTCAGTTTGCATGCTGTCTAGAATATGTTGATGCTTACAGCAGTGTGGTACCTTTTAAAGAAATGAGCTTAAGGTCTGGGTGGAGTTTAATGGCAGAGCTTGCCTTGCATGGGTATGGCCAGGAGTTGATCATCTCTGCTCTATAAAAAAAAGTTTAAAAACTGCATTTAAAAAATTTGCTCATAATTAATATAAATTTCCTGGTATTCAATTAAGTTTTTACTCCTTGTTAAAAAAGAAAAAGCAACCTTATGTGCCTACTTGTTTGAAAATTATCCCAAGATACATTTATGTAGAATTAAAATATATTTTAAATGGTCTAGATGTTGCCAGCTATATATAGGAAGTAATTCTATAAAACAATAGAAAGTCCAGGTTTAAAAAGGAGATCTGTCAAGGAAGTATGGAAACATTTGAGGGAAAGGCAATGTTCATGGCCAAAGATCCTTCAATTAAAGCAAAACTGAAAATGCCTAGCCTCAAAATGTTAGGGGTAAAGAAACAAAGGAAATCAAAATGAGTGGAACATCTTCTCTGAAAGGAAGTTATGACTCATGGACCGACATTGGCATCTGGAAAGTTCCACCATGGGGATGTATTGGTTACATTCTTCCAGCAGATTTTATTCTACACCTTGAGTTTCCCAATGGCTTCTTCTCCCATCCAGGACTCATCTTTTCCATTTTGTATGTTGGTTTGTGTCAGGAACTGGCTTTACACTACTTAGACCTTTTGGTGAGGATATTTTATAGATTTATATTTCAAATGTTATTCCTTTCCCCCATCTCCCCATCCCTTCCCCTGCTCCTATGAAGATGCTCCCACTCCCACCCACCTACTCCCATCTCAACACCCTGGAATTCTCCTACACTGGAGAAATGAGCCTTTACGGGACCAAAGGCTTCTCTTCTTTTTGATGCCAGACAATGCCATCCTCTGCTACATATGAGGCTAGAGCCATGGGTCCCTCCATGTGTACTCATTTAGTCCCTGGGGGCTCTGAGGTGTCAAGTTAGTTTATATTGTTGTTCTTCCTATGGAGTTGCGAACCCCTTCTGCTCCTTCAGTGGGGATCCCATGCTCATTCCAATGGTTGGCTGCAAGCATTCTCATCTGTGTCAGTAAGGTTCTAGCAGAGTCTCTCAGGAGACATCCATATCAGGCTCCTGTCAGCAAGCACTTCTTGGCATTAGCAATAGTGACTGGGTTAGGTGACTGCATATGGGATGGATCCCTAACATCAAACATCATGGCAAACAGTCTACAGTGTAATGAATATGCCTTAAATTATGCATTTATCTATTAGCAGCAAAAAGATAGATTGTTTTGTGTTCTTAGAAAAGAACAGACAAGTGCAGAGAAGTCTGTAAAAGACTAGTAACACAGGTGGCAAGTAAAACAAATGCCTCAACACACAGATTGAAAATGAGAGTGGTAAAAATGAATGGCTGAAATGTCCCAGAATTTATAACATACATGAATTCTCATAGTCAGGAAGCAAGGTGAAGCATGTATACAGTAAATAGAAACAAGCCCAGTTCACTTGCGACATTATGATGACAAGGAAAAAAGGCAGTTAAAAGCCAAAAGGAAAGATCAATTATGTAGCAAAGGCAATAAAAGTCCTAGTCACTATCCAAACTGTGGTTATAGAAGCTAATATGTGAAGAGATAGGAAAATATAAAATTCTCATATATTATGTAAATTTTTTCCATTAAAGATGGAACACCTTCTTGAAAAGTTGAACGAGTTATGATCATGTTCAGCAGTTATGGCCCTTTTAGGCATTTATCCCAGAATAACACTTAACATCAGTAGAAAAAGAATTAATTCATTTATTCCTCAAAACTTGGTACAATGAGTATGTGGTAAAGAAAATAGTAGGAATGGGTATTTTATTGTGATTAAAGTGTAAACTGACAGTAAATATAAAGTAACGTACACAAAATATGAAAAAGAAGATTGTCTTTATGTAGCTTCTGAATTGTATCTCTGCCCCATCTTCCACAATGACTTATGAACCTTTGCAGAAGAAGGTACAGAATATATGTTCCATTTAAGAATGTATATTCTACAGCCTCTTATTTTTTTACATCTTGAAAATTCCATCTTTAAGGCCTAATATCCTTAACCATTTGTAAAGTTAGCATCCAAGCCTTTATTGCATACGAGTCATTTGGAAAACATCTAAGACCCAAATGCTAAACATTGTCATGACCCAATTTTTACCCTTGTCCATCTCTCCATCAGTGTGGTCTCTTAGTAGTTTCTGTCTGGCAGAATAATTACCCTTGTCTATTGACCAGTACTCATTTTATATATTTTTCTAACATTCTATGTATCGAGTTGGATAGATGTCAGTAAACCTACCCCAGATAGAAAACAAATGTTCTTTCTGTCTTTATTGACTCTCATCATGCTTTGAATTTTTCTGTGTAGAGGTGTTACATGGAATTTATTTCTTTAGATACATTGGGTGATTTTAAAATTTTTATATTTTATTAAACAATTTTTAAATTCAAATATATTTTTATCATATTCTTCCCCACTCCCAAGTCCAATTTTTTTCCTTTTCCCCACCCACCCCACCTTAAGTTGTTTTTTTAAAAACAAACAAACAAAAAAAAACAATAGCACAGCAAGATGTCTGAGGCCTAGAAAACACTACATCATCCAAAAAGAGGAAAACAACCAACCAAACAAACAACCAAACAAAAGCATATGCACACACAAATATACACACCCTATCACCACCTCCAGCAGCAACACTACCAACAACAAATCAAAAATCTATTTACTCCTTTATCTGCTAGTCAAGTGCTCTTGAACAGGAGACAGGAGATCTACCCTGGAGTGGTGGATATGCCTGGTGACATTCCATTAGAGAAACTGATTTTCCCTTTTCTTCAGGCATAAATGAGGGCCTCTTTGTTAACTTTTACTCTGACGGCTAGGCATTCATTCATCCATTCATTCATCCATATACACATACATACCTCTCTTCATAAAATATAACAAAATAAAACATCAAAAAGGTAAAACAAAAACACATTGAAGTTGGACAAAACACATACCAACAGAAGGAAAACAGCCCAAAAGAAGGCACAAGAATTAGAGCACCATTTCTTTGCATACCCAGTAATTCCAGTAAAAGAAAACTGGAAGCCATATACAAGCGCAGGGGATCAATGCACACCCAGGTAGGTCCTGTGTATGCTGCCTTGGTCTTTGTTTCTGTGAGCTTCACTCATGCTGCCTTAGAAGGCCTTGTTTTCTTGGTGACAGAAACTTTACAATAGCCAAAGCCTTAGAAAACACCAAGATATCCTTCTCAGAGTGAAAGAGCTTAAAGAAAATGTGAAAATCTCACACCTAGTACAATGGCTACTCTTGACTGTCAGTATTCTGGGACTAGACTCACCCACAGAGCTCCCTCCCCAACCCACTGTGTACGTGTGTTTGTGCATGTGATTGTGCTCAGTACCCACCTGTATGATTAGAGAGAGGCTTGGCTGAGATGGTGAAACCTACTTGAAACACAGGCAGCTTCATTCCCTAGGCTACAGTCACAAGGTGAGTAAAAAGAACACCGTTAACATCATCACATAGTATCTGCTTTTTGGTTGCAGACACGAAGTAAGCAATTGCTCCAAGCTCCTGATGACACGATTTCTCTATCATGACAGACTATATTCCCAAACTCTAAGCCAAAGTAAGCTCTTCCTTTTTTAGGTGGTCATGATCAGATATTTTGCCACAGCAGTGAGAAAGGGAACTAGCATATCACACAAACTCTTCATCTGTTACCACTCATGAGTTGTACACACAATGACTCACAGCTTTTGTAAAACGTAGGCAAAGCCTCAGGTTTCAAAGGGTGATGCTTTACAGTTAGGTCTCTTATCTTCTGAGGATGAAATTGTAGCAGCTCAAAGCCAACAGTAGAGAACAGTAGCTGCTGGGAGTGTGGTTATTAAGGGGTGTCATAAAGATTCTTTGTGCTGACCTATTCAGCTTTGCATGTGACAGTGGACAACAACCATGCATGCATCACAATGGCATGGGAAGGTGGGCAAATTGTCTGAAGGAATGTCAACTTTCCCCTGAGGTAGTACACTGTAACTAGGCAGAGTGAGAGCATTAAGGGGAATTGAATCATGGGAATACAGAGACACGCTCTATTATATGTTTTACAGTAGTTTATAATTCTCACATTTAAAAGATTTCATGCTGAAAAGATTTTAAAGGAATAAAAGTGAGAACAGGGGGTGCTGAAGAGATGGTTCTGTGGTTAAGAGCATGGGCTGCTCTTGAACAGGATCCTGGTTCTGTTCCCAGAACCCCCATGGTGTCTCACAACTCCAGTTCCAGGGCATCCACTATACTCTTCTGGTATGCACAGGCAGAAGGCAGACATGTGACACACAAACATACATATATGCGCATATACATACACACAGAACAAGCAGCCACACACATAAAAGTAAACAGATAGTTATGTGATTAACATGTATGTTATCAGCTACAAATTTCAATTGTCAGTTTTTGTTTGCCACTCCAAACCTCGGTAGTTAATAAGAGAATTTTCAGAGATTTGAGTACCAAGTGACAATGAATATAACACTACAATTTCATAACCAGCACATTTTCCCCTTAAAACTAGAATTAATTTATTTTCATTTAAAGGATACCCAGAGGTAATTAAATACCATTTGTGGCTCTAAATTCTTCACCAGTACAGATTGAATTGTGCCTTTGCCAGAGATGTACATGTGATGAAGCTCTGAGCCTCACAATATTTGGAGACAACATTATCTTTTTCTAATAGGACTGGTGTCCTTGTAAGAAGAAAAGCTTCATGGTTCTGTCTCTCCCATCTATGAGCAGAATACAGTTTCTGCTATAACACAGTTTGGGGTCTTCATGCTCAAAATAGGAAGAGAAGACTGGCCAGGCACCAACCTCTCATGACCATGATCTTGGGCTCTTAAGCTCTATAACAAGAAGTAGGGAGGAAAGAGGACTGCCAGTTAAACATATTATCTTTTTTTTCCAAAAGATTCATTTATTTTATGTATGAGCACACTGTCGCTGTCTTCAGACACACCCAAAAAGGCCATCAGATCCCATTACAGATGGCTGTGAGCCACCATGTGGTTGCTCAGAATTGAACTCAGGACCTCAGGAAGAGTAGCCAGTGCTCTTAACCACTGAACCATCTCTCTAGTCACTAAACATATTATTTTAAGAGAAATTATTTGGCAGCAAAGAAGGGACCTGAAGACAGAATATTAAGACTCAGGAGACTTCAAGAACTGTCAGGGGACAAGAATATAGTCAGCAAAATATGAGCAGGAGTCCAAAGGAGTGTGTCCAAAATGCCAAGACAGTATATTTAACTCTCTAGGAGAAAGACAATGGCTACTTCTCAGGCGAATAAATTCCTGGGAAGAAAAAATATTTTTAAAAAAAGAGAAAATAATTTCTGACATGCTGACTTGGTCATATCCTGAAGAACAATCTCAGCATAAAGGAAGGTAAGTCTTTTCTGGTCAAACAAGAAATAAATGAATATTGAGGAGGAGGTGTGGGGTGTAGTCATACAGAACAAAATGGGTAAAATTAGAAAAAGAATTTGGACAACAGGGTACAATTATAGACTCCCCTACTTTCTTCTTCCATTTCAGTTAGAGAAAGTTAGAGAAAATATTTTGTTTGTTTTATGGAAGAATGAATGTTTGCCTTGTAGATATAGGGGCTTAGAAAGAAAACTTAACTTTATTATTATATGAGATCCAATAGTCCAGTGGCTCTTAAGCCTCCTAATGCTGTGATCTTTTAATACAGCTCCTCATATTGCTGTGACACCCTGCCCAAAGTACAAAATTGCTTTCATTGCTACTTCATAACTGTAATTTTGCTTCTGTTAGTAACTGTAACATAAATATCTATTATGCAGTTTGTCTGCTATTGGAACCCCGTGAAAGAGTCACTTGAGCCCCAAAGGGGTTGCGACCCATAGGTTAAGAACCATTGTCAAAGTATGTGTAAGAAGAGCATCAATACACTGGACCATGTATTCATGGATATAGCTTGGCTACAGTCATCTGACAGTCTGGGTTTTGTTTCGTTTTGTTTTCTTCCCTCAGTTCATAATTTTATAGTGCTCTTTGTTCCAAGAGAGCCATAATGCATAATTAGCAATTCAAGATTGCACAAATCAGCAGCCTTCCTCAAGAAAGGTCTATCTTTTCACACAATAAATTATTTTCCTTAATTTTATAAACAGCTCCAAAAATTTGGCATCTGTGAGTTGTTTGTGTCTTAGATCAGTGAGGATTCTTGGAAGAATCGCACATCACAGATGTCTAAAGAACTGTTCGTGGAATGCAGAATTGCAATTTAATGTTTTGTGATTTCAAAATGCTGCCTGCGAACTGAAAATACAAGCCACTCAATATACTAAGATATGTCGAGAAGCAGCCTTTAATTATACTATAAAAGATGAATTAAAATGAGACTTCTACATCACTATTAATAGCACAGAAAGTTCTCAACCACCCACCACAAGTAAAAGAACTAATTCAGTATGCGACTGTGCAGATATATATTTTATTCTGTTTGTGTTCGTTCCATTGATATGGTGTGACGTACCTAGCTGTGTATTATACCAGCGATGACAAACTGAAACAAAATCACTGGGTAACTAATGGCTTCCATTAAGACATGGACGTGTTTGTGTTTCCTCAGGGTTTTATGAATTGCAAGCTTCACCACAGTGTGATAATATTGAGAGGTGATGATACCCCTAAGAAGTGGGGCTTCCACACTGTCCCATGCAAGGTGACAACCTGCTGTGGCTCTGTGCCAGTGTGTCTCATCCCTGCCTTCAGACATACTGGCATTGTCTCTGCTCCTGTGCCCAAGAAGCTTCTGATGATGGCCGATATAGATGACTGCTACACTTCAGCCAGAGGCTACTCTGCCACCCTAAGAAACTTTACCAGGGCCACCTTTGATGCCATCTTAAAGATCTACAGCTTCTTGACCTCTGGAAAGAAGCTGTGTACACCAAGTCTCCTTATCAGGAATTCACTGATCATCATGTGAAAACCCACACCAGAGGTACCAGAGTTGATGCTCAGAAGACCCAGGTTCCATCTGTGGCTATCACATAAGGGTTTTTATAATAAGACAATAAATAAATAAATAAATAAATAAATAAATAAATAAATAAATAAATAAATAAACTAAGTTTGTTACAAAAAAGAAAAAAGAAGAGGGTCTTGTCGAAAAGTACTAAGACCATAAAGAATCCTGACCATGGAAGGAGTTCCAGCTAGTCTCTCAGAGGTAGTTCCTACCACAGATGTTGTAAAAGAGCAGAGTTGGCCCCTCCCACTCTGCCGGAACTCTGTCTTTTTGTGTTTTTTCTCATCTTGAACATTTTTTCCACTACAATGCCATCTGCAGTGTTGTGAGGCAGCCAATGGGAGCTTCAACAGAGCCAAGCGAAATAGCTAAAACCATGAGCCAAAAAGCCTCTTTTCTTCATAATTGCCCAGCATCATGGATTTCTCAGGAGAATTAGAACTGGATTAATAGTGAAAATTGGTCCTAACCAATTGGTTAAGTTGATGTAACAACACCTGAAAATGTAGAGTGCCTTTGGAACTGGGAAGTAGCCAGCAATTGGAAGAGTTTGTGGAATTAATTATTTAGGTGTATTTTGTGAGGGCTTGAGGAAGGAAGAAACTAGGAAACATATCTTACATGAACATGAAGATCCTATCAGATAATGAATCTTCGAAGAAGGGTATTCCTCTCAACAAATAGTATACAATTTGGTTGAAAAGCATACACATCCCTAAATTAGAAAACAAAATTAAGAATTTAAATTTAAGTTAGTTTAAAACATTTTTAAAAGGAAACTACAACAGGGTATTATGTATTATTTTGAAGCTTACATGTAACTAAACATTTCTGTATTTCTCTCCACAAGCTCATTGTAACCCCATAGCACTCATTCTTGTGTCATAGATGAACAAAATTTAAGCAAGCCAGGTCTATAACATCAAGTTTTTTATCCATGCTTTACTGGCAACAATTTATATTTACTAAGGATTGGGTTGGTGTAGCTATTAGATAATTCTCTTCCTACATAGAAAACTTTGTCTTAGGGGGTATAAAATGGTTAAGGAAAATAAAACAAAATAATTTTTTTGGAATCTGAAAAAAAAGAAAACATTTAAAGAGAGGGGTACTTATCAGAGGAGGATATTACTAAACAAGAAAGCCTGGCCCCTTTTAGGGAGATTCAGGACAAAAGGGCAGATAGCAGCTCTGTGTGGTTAATTTGCTTCTGGAACAGAGGACAAACAATGGGTAATGACATGCAAGTGTACAGGGAGACATCTCTTGTTAAAGAGACAGACAGAGATGAAAGGCAACCAGTCACTAACTGTCACGGAAAGGGTTCAAGAGATCACAAGAAGTCTTCAAAGTTGACCCTCCAAGCAGGTATGGAGACCTAGAAATCCTTTTAGCCAGTGTGCTGAGGGCTGCCAAGTTCCTGTCAAAGTCCTTACACTTCTCTTTTCATATTTGAAAGGATGCTGATCAGTCGCGTTCTAGGAAGCAAACCTTAGTGTTACTTACAAATTAGCAAAATCCAAGAGCTACACATGATGGTGGCCCCCAGAAAGAATTTATAAAAACAAAAACAAGACAGAGCTTCTGCAATTGAGGTAGAGTTGTTGGGGATCGTCTCCACCAGAGTGTTTGTTGGAACCATAAGAGTCTAGTTTTAACGAAGGATTCAAAAGGTAGGCAATATGCCACCTATGGAAGTCACAGATATCAGGAAAATAGCCTTGAGGCACCAACTAGCATAGGGGTATCAAGATCCAGGTTTATACCACTACCTCACTGCAGTGTACACAGTATGAATTTTACTCTTATGGTGTTACAGCAACCTATTCATGTTGGCATATGTCTAGGGGCATTTACCCTATCTTTCCCTGACATTTTATCTGGGAAGTATCTAACTTGTTTACTTGCTTGTTTTTAAGCTCACATTGCAATACTTTTTCAAATGTCTCAGATAAGACTTGGACTCCGAATTTTCTTGGAATAAGTTAATGCTTTGGGATCGTAGGTATTACAAAATGAATCTTGCATTTTGAGCATGCCATGGAACTTGGCAGTCGGGCAGAATGTCATGGCTTGTAGACAATGTGTGTCCCCTAAGAGTACATGTGAGGGAAACATGGTACTGCTGAAAGGTGGTAGACACTTTGAGAGATTGGGCTTAGTATATGATACTTGGGTCATCATGGTCACTGCCCTCAGAAGAGCCTAATGAGCTCTCAGAATGAGTTAGTTCCTGAGCTAAAATAATACTAGTCTCCCTGAGTTCTCTGGCATTATTTATCCTCAGCTTCCCCTCAAGCATGTACTCCTGCCATGATGCCATCTGCTATGCTGAGAGGTAGCCAAGAGGATTTGCATCAGACACTGGCAAATGTTGGTGCCATACACTCAGATTTCTAGATCTGGAAGCTTAATCCATCTCATTTCCTTTTAAATACCCTACTGCAGGTATTTTAGTGCAATGGAAAACAGACTAATACGGCCTTCTCCCCTCAAATATGTCAAGAACGCTCATGGAGCATAGATCACAACCATTCCACCATACTGGTGTCCATTTTGACTTTAATCGCATCCCCTCTGCAACCATATTCATGTCTAGATTCCTCAATTCATGCTAATGGTTCCCTAAAGTGTATTTCAAGTCTCAACTGGTCTGCTAAGGGCTGAGGCAGCTTCTAGGCAGGACTTCCACTGTTTTTCAGCTCAATTGTATTTCACTGACTGTCTAATGACATGCCAAACTAGGAGGAACTTGTCACAATAACTTGTACCACAACCATTCACCTGCCGATGCAGTGACTTGGTTCTGTTTTGCTCTTAGTTTTACATAACTTTCCAGAAGAGCAGAAGGAATGTTGATTTTAGTTTCCTTGCAACGTCAAAAATCTCTAGAGATTTCTCCTATCTGCATACCCATTGAAATATTATTTTGTTAATGCCTGTTTTAAAACCGTCGTTCATTATTGCTGTTTAGAAGAGGAGAGACACCGGTCTTTCTGAAAAGTAAATTATGAGATGATGCAGGAAAGTTCTGAGTTATCAAGTGGTTTCTAATGTAAATTAAGCTATTGGAACTTGCTTGCTTGGTAGGCACATGGGGCCAGCATTACATACCACTCCCACTGTAGAAAAATAATTGTCACTTAGTTGACATGGGCTTCTAGCAGCTGGTTAGGCATGCTACAGGGGTACCTGGGAACCATAAAGCACTGAAGGAGCCATAGTCCATTAAGGACATTCGAAGACACATAGAATTTAAATGTGTGTACATACAAAGTAAGCAAATACACTATATGGAGCTGAATAGATGGCTCAGCAGACTGTGCAGGGGACTGGAGTTTAGCTCTCAGTGCCCATGGATGTCTGGCAGCTCAGAACCAACTGGAACTTCAGCATCAAGGAATTCAGCTCCTTCTCCTGAACTCCTCAAGCACCTGCACCCATACGTGCTCACCCAAACATAAGCATTCATATACACACATAATTTAAAACATAAAGTGCTGAAAATCATTTATACTGGCTTCATTAAAAATCTGCTGTTATATAAATGCCTACAAGTTTGGCATATATAATAAAACATTTTGATTTTTTTAATGGCAGGCTAACCTCCATTTTAAAGAGAATAAAATACCAACAGAAATTTAGCCCTGGTGAAACTCACGGGTTTTAATTTAGGTATTTATAAAGTAATATGATAGCTCAAGTTATTTCATCTGCTTTAATATTTTTTAAATTCAGCTTGAAACTAATATAACTAAAAATACTATAAGGTCAAAAAATGTGTACAAATATTATAAAAAGTAAGATTTGTATATATTTAATTTCCAAAGACTTGACGTTAATATGGGATTGGAATTTGGTTCAATCTTTATTGAATCCTTGGTTCAATGTCATTATATTAGTACAATAACTAGTCCAACTAGTTAGGTTTTTTTTTTTTTTTTTTTTTTTTTTGTCACCTTGACACTAGTTGGGGTCATCTGTTTGAGAAAAATCACAACTGAAATAAAACGCCTATATCAGACTAACCTATAGGTTCATCTACAAGGCATTTTCTTGATTGGTGATTTATGTGAGAAAGTTCAGCCTACTGTGGACAGCACCATCCCTGGGCTGGTGGTTCTGGGTGTTGTAAGAAAGCATACACATCAAGTTATGGGGAGTAAGCAGGTAGACAGAGTCCCTCCTTTCAGTTCTTTCTTCAAATACATGGCCTGATTCCCAGTCTTAAAGGACCATAAGCTGAGAACTGCTTTTGGCCATGGTTTTTAACAGAGCAATAAAAAGCACATCAGGGCAGTCACACAATAAGCCAATGTGGAAAGTGTCTGTGCAGGGGGAATTGACATTTCTTTAAAAATTGATTACTTATATTTATTTTTCTCTGCTTTCCTAGGGTTAGATCACAGTGCTCACGGATTCTTTATGAAGAATGCTTATTATCTCTCCGTGGTGATTTTCAAAAACTGGTTGTGAAAGATGCATTATTCAACATTACAATAAAGTTTGTTTTGAAAGACACTAAAAGACACTCAAGAGAAAACACAGGAATAACAGTTTTTACTGGACAGCAACTTGGGTTAAAAAAAAACTTATGTGTTCCTGACCTCCCATTTTTATCAGCAGTTCTTTAGTGAGTGTGAAAGAAAAACACAATTTTAAATAAAAAACAATCTACAAATGATTTGATCTGACCTGGAGAGAGAAAAAAAGGGTATATATTTTTTTCTTCCCTGAAAAAAGAACGTCAGTTCCATTCTTCGACCTTTTCTACTTGTTAAAAAAAAAAAAAAAACAAAAAACAGTATTATCAAAATACTAACCGATTTAATATTGCACACACACGATAAGGTAGCACTTTACAAACAATAAAGTTGACTTCTCCCTTGACCACACTGACTTTTGGACATAAATACTGTTAATTGTGCATTTAGAGATGTCAACCGTTACTCTTATTGTCCGCCAATCTGGATTCCTTTCAGCTATCAATTCCTAGTACCTGTGGTGGGCCGCAGTATGAACCATCAGATGACAGCTCATTGTGTAGGTTGCATGGGTCATGAGTCTACCTGCACTGTGGACTCCAGGATTATGAGCACCCAGAGATTAGTCTATGAGTCTTTATGCATTCTACGTGTGCACATTCCCGGCAGCACTATAACCTCCAGCCAGCCTGTTACACATTCTTCTCCCATTAGAGGGGTAACATAGCAGAAGGACAACAGCACTAACCATCCTGTCCGGATCCTATCTGTCACCAATTAATGGCCGGTGTCTGAAGAACTCTCTGCACCACTTATTTGCTTCTAATGCTTTTGATTTTGCTCATGTGGAAAATAAACTGACTAAAACCCATTGCTTTATGTGGCTTAAAAGGCAGGAAATCTGAAGTAGTTTAAGCCTTGATGTTTTCCAAGCCAGGGCTGAGGTAACACTGGTCACTTGATAGCATAAACATGTTTGTTTTAATGTTCATGGACTAGGTGGAACTTACATTTCTCATATGATATGTAGGAGCTTGTAGAGCCTTAGGAATTTACAGAGGACTGCTTGCTATCCGAGTACAGGGCTGGGTCTATGCCAGATCTCTCCATCCTATGACACTCACAGGCTCTAAATCAGTTATAATTAAGAGACACACAGAGCAGTAATTCAAATATAGAATAGTGTATATATCAGAACCCACCCTCTCCAGGTGTCATGTGAGTGCTGGGGAGAAAAATCAGTGAATGGACAAGCAATAGTGTTTAATCGGTGATGAAGGGGCAGCCAGACCGTTTCAGCAGAGGCCCACGTACTGCTTCCTACCAACATCTACAGCAAACTCAAGAGGTGAGCAAACCGCCTTGAGCCCCAATGATCCTGTGGCACCGTGTAGAAGAAGACCACTGTGTAGGAGAGGGTTACTCCCCCGCCCTATTATTGCACAGGTGTGGGAAGGTGACATGGCTTATGCTCCATGAAAAGGCTTTTTATACTCCAAAGTACCTAAAATGACACTGGAGGATTGAGAAAACCGAGGTTCCTATGTGCTGAATCAATATTTCTGCCTTCACCAGGCTGTGTTTGAAAAGCTAACATTTGGAGAGGCATTTGTGGTAAGACATCAACAGCTAAAGACATATTTGATTGCACTAAGAGTTTCTTATTCCAAAAATCAGATGGCTGAGCTGCAGTCTCAGCCCACAGAAAGTTAGGTTTCCTTAGCCTTCCCAATCCTGAAAAAAAAAAAAAAAAAAAAAAAAAAGTGTGCTTGGATAATTATCTATTCCATGATAGCCTACCAATTATATCAGAAAAAACAAGCTGCACATTTTCTTGAGCTTTAAAAGAATTACAATGGTGTGTGTAACTTCTGCTTCTCATCCTTAAGTCATACTTAAGTTAAATTTTTGTCAGCACTAAAACGGTTGTCCATCTATTCGCTCACTTGTAAAGTATTTAATATGTGTCTGAGACCATCCTAGGAATCTAGGATAATTATTTACTTATTTATTTGTATTTCAGAATCTCAGACCCCTTCAAACTGGCTCTGAAGTAAAAACTGAACCCCTGCTTCAGCCTCTGAATCCAGCCTCCTTGAGGTCTATGACATAACATAGAAAACAACAAACCCATGTAAGAAATAGCTCAGTGTTCCAGGAGTTAAAAGATAAGATCAATCATTGAAAAGTAAGGCACATCATAAAGATTAAAAGAACAGAATGAAGAAAGATACATTTCAATTTAAAATACAGGGGTCAAACCAAGACTCACTGAAAAGGTAATATTGACCTAACTAGAGCTGACGGAAGGCATGCCTCTTGAACATTTGATGGGAGATAAGTCAGAAAAAGGGAGCTAGCTGAGCTGAAAGGTCAAAGGTTGGAAGCTTAGCTAGGGGCTGATAATGGCTAAGGCACTTGAATGGAGGAAGTCGAGAAGCCAGAGCAATGGAGTGGGTCGAGATGGACAGGCATTTACCAAGACCTGGACTTTCCTGCAGAGATGGAAGCTGCTTTCAGAGGATGCTTTGTAGACTGCCATGGTGTGACTCTTGCTGCAAAGGAACAACCATGCTCTAGGTGGAGACCAGTCCCTAGGTCCTGAGCAGATAAAGATGGCTGGTAGAAAGCAGTGATGTTTCACAGAGAGACAGCCAGGTCTTTGCTTGCCCACAGCTTTTTATTTGGATCTTTAGGAGGTTTCCATTATGACCTTCAGCAAATCACTCTACTATTCTGGATAGAATTGTCCTTGTTTAAAAAGAGAGAAAGTGAGTTCAAAAAGTTTTTTTTTCAACTCTGTCCCTTGCTCTGGCAATAAGTGAAATACAAACCATTTTATAAGATGTTTTCCCTGGCATTTAGGAAAGTCCTGATGATTTTTAAACATCAATGTTTAATTTTCTAGCATTTGCCAAATAATTTACAACTTCAATCAATAAGAGCTGGAGGAATTTCTGAGAATCCAGTTTTAACTTAATAAACACTTGCTCAGTAGAAAAATTAAGAGACCCCTTTTCATCTTTGTAGCAACAAAAAACAGTCTGAAGTTAAGGTAAATTTGCAGAAAACCATTAGCAACCTCAGAAGAGGGTGATGTGAACAGTAAGTCAGAGGAGTGCATTTATTCACAGAGATATAAACAACAGAGATCACAGAGGGAAAAGAAACAACAAAGTACTGATTTAAATAATCATCTACTAGTAACCATTTGGGCATGGTGACATTAATTATTTTCAATATGACTGCCTATGCTGCACAAAATTATTAAAGAGTCACATAATTTTTTTTTTTAGTTTCTGATAAATCATGATCCTGAAATGCAACAACTCTGTGACCTTCAGCAAATGTTTTCCTTTCATCTGTGACTCAGTTTCCTTCTTTGATGTTTATAGCAGGATTTACTAACATTATGTGCTGAAGTCCTTAACAAAATGTCCAATGGCTCTTGGAAATCCTTTTTCTTACACAGTTATTAATTTGCCAAGATTCCTTCCAGATGCTCATTTATGTCTGTGTATCCATGGAAACAGAATCCTAGAAGTGATTTAGTTCAAGGAATCTTTGGAGCGTTTCTTTCTTACAAAGCCTCAATCATTGTAGGATTCTTTTTAAAAGAACTAATGCATATGGAATGCAAAGGGAAACACGATCTATTATAAGTCTAATATTCTGTCCCAGATGCTTAATTTCAAACCAACTAGAAAGAGAGTGGGAAGGGTTTGACTAATCATCAACATATCAGAGAGAACAAGCAGTACAGGCCCCACAGAAAATGTAGCAGGGCAACTTATGCCACAGGAAATCAACCAGCTATGTCTTCACTTCCTAGACAAGTACAGGACTGCAGGATGCTTCCTTTCATTTTCTTTCTTCTACTTCCCATAAGTCTCATTCTCCCTAACTCTTTGAACTTCCATAACCAGATAATTACCTCAGTGTTCTACAGTGAAGCTCTGAAAGTCTGTTTTCTACAAACGCATCCCAGGTGTGGTATTGTCGGTTTGTTATTGGAGACTGTAATACATCACAATACCAACAACATGGCATAGAAATCTACAACAATAATTTTACTTAATTTTAGTTACACATACGCACAGTAGAGAATGATGTCACTAGAAAAAAATGAGGGGATGACTTTATAACAAAGGAATTTAGGATGGAATAGCATTTACCAATTAACTAAACATGTATTTATTAAAAACCTCATGTGTGCTGAACAAACTAAGAAATACTAAAAACACATGATAGATAAAAGAACTTAAAATTACAACCTCTCGTGGAGTTTTTAATCTAAGTGCAAATAAAGATGGTGAAAGAAAGAAGCAAATTACTTGAGATCTGTGAGGAAATGAGAAAGACCAAAAAAATGGAGGAATAAAGGTGTGTGCGGTAATTGAGAGGGTGAATGATTCCACAGCAGAAGTTGAGTTTCCAAGGGGGAGTCAAGGAGATGCCTCACCAAGGAGCTCACTGGAAAGAATACAATGTGGAGAACTAGACACTGGGAAGAGCCTCTGAAGAGAGGTGACAGGGAACCCAGTCTTCCTGGTGAGCCTGCCATATTCACACAGCAGAAGGACTTTACTGAAGCACAGAGAGATGGCAGAGGGTACAGAAGATTGGAAACACAACCACTTAGGCTGGAACACTTAGGTCCAACACTATATAGTACTAGCATCTTCTGCTTCCCTCTGCTCCTTCCTCCTCTGTCTTCTTTCCCACTACCCTCTAGCATCTCCCTTCTTGCCTTTCCCTCTGCCAGTCTCTCTCTCTCTTTCTCTGTCTCTGTCTGTCTCTGTCTACCTGTATGTCTTTCTCTGTCTCTCTGTCTCTCTCTCTTTGTTTTTACGTCCTTCTTTCCCTCTCTCTCTTCTTCCCTCTCTCTTTCCCTTCCTTTCTCCTTTCCAACTTCTGGGAGACAGTCTTATCTAGGTCAAGCTGGCTTGGAAGTCACTATGCAACCATTAAGCCAGTAATGACCTTAAAATGTCATCCTCCTACCTCTGTACCAAGTGCTAGGTATACATGTATGTAACATCATACATGGATCACTTCATGACAGAGAAATCCATTTGAATCCATGAGATAGGTCTTCCCTTTCTTTCCTTTGAGACATATAATGGCCCTCTTTAGAATGAGTTAGAAATTTTGGCAAAATTCTCAGGCTGAATGTGGCCAGAAGGTAAATGAGTTAAAAGACAATTGAAATAGTAAATATATAGCAATATATCAGAGTAGCACAAGTTGAGGAGTGTGAAAGGAGTTTGAAGTCACTGTATGTATAAAAATCATGACCATACCAATAATAAATTGACCATTATCCAAAATGCCATATATAAGTCACAAGAAATAATAAATCCCTAGAGAGGCTTGGAAGGTGGCATAGTGGGTAATAACACTTGAATCTTAACATGACATGATGACATATATGAAATTGTAGCCTAGGAATCCCCAAAACCTTGGCATGTCCAAGCCTCACAGGGATGAGGGGTTACAAGATGGGAAAGTTACTGAGATTTCCTGGTTGAGGTCTAGGTCCAATGAGATAACCCATTCTCAAAGAAGTATGATGAAGACAGATAGAGGAACACACTTAATGTAATAGAGGTGGCAACTAGGAACTAAGTTTTATGCATTTTTCCTTTGAGACACCTGTTAGATAACTATATAAATTATGCTAAACAAAAATATTCTAAAGTATGGAACAGTACAATTAAGAACTCCCATATTCTGGGCATCAGCCCCAATCTTGAAATATTTGGCTGCCTTTCATTGTTTAGAATAGCACTTCTCAACCAGTGAATCACAACCACTTTGGGGGTCAGATATTCTGCATATCAGATATTTACATTATGATTCATAACAGTAGCAAATTTTACAGTTATGAAATAGCAACAAAGTAATTTTAAGACTGAAGGTAACCACATGAGGAACTGTATTATAGGGTTGCAGCATTAGCTGTGATTTAGAATGTATTTTATGGAGATAGGACTGGAAAGAAACAAAGATTTACCAGCCACTACCATACTATGGAGGTAGCAATTACTAAGTAATAGGAACAGATGAAATCACTGTAGTCATGGAAGTGAACAAGAGGAAGGGTTCAGTACTGAGTCTTTTGACTCTGGATATAATGAATAAATATTGTGCTCCGTATCTTAACAGTGTAGCAAGGTATGTGTCTTAGCAAAACAAAAGGTTGACATGGCCTGTATTCAGCACTTAGACTCGAAATTTTCCATAAGAAATAATCAGTCATGATAACAATATCACATATTAAGAGAAGAAAAGGCTTATTTTGGTTAATGGGGCCATAGGGTTCAGTCCATCCTTGAAGAACCAAATTCTCTATTTCATAGAAGCCAGGAAAAAGGTGTAAACATGATTTTGTCATCTGGTTTTCTTCCTTTCCCTAGGTTATGCTATGGGTGATCGGGGTAGCCTATAAGACAGCACTACCCACATTCAGGGCAGATCTTTTCACCTTTATTCTTCAGTGAAAATGGCCTCACAGGCATGTGCAGAATTGAACTGTACTAATTGCCTGCCCATTTCTCAATCTAATGAAGCTGACAGTCAAGAGGAACAAGTACACAGATCTTAAAAGTTTAAATAAAATAAAAAGTCAATGAGATTCTTCAAAAATCACTCAGTGTTTTGCATGCTAATTGCCTATAATATGATATTTTCCAGACCTAATAACAAAATAATGAAGTGGAATATTTCAATGACCCTTCTAATATTTAGTTTCTTTAACATATGTGGACACTCTTAGACTTATAGCAATACTTTAATCTAGATATGCACTTTTTTATTGATGATTCTCATTAACTTTAATACTGCTCATAAAAGGGAAACACAATTACCATTATTAAGATGACATTTAAACTAATGCGTTCAAGTTCAGACAAGGAGAACAAGCAGTAGTCATTGGAAATTCTGGAATCCAACATCAAATAAAAAAAACACAGAGATTATGTAGGCCATAGATATAGGATTAATTTCTACAAAGCTCCAAAAAGCCTAAGCCAAAGTCCAGAAATTGGCAAGAATCGAGAGACCTTACACTTAGAACAAGCAGTCCCTTGGACATGGTAAGAGGTTTTGTTTAAATGGTTAGTTTGCCATTGGCCATCTACCCTTGAATTTTAACTTTTGGGTTTTGTTTATTCTTTCAGAAGTCATATTTCCACAGCATTTGATGAAATCATCGAACCATATTGGATGTCAAGGTATTTGTCAGTCACTGCAGAAGTAGATGATGGGAGCCACACATTAACAAGGCTACTTTAATGAAGAGTTATGGACTCTCATGGTTTGATTAACAGGTAGATAGCTAATCAAGGATAAAGAGATCTGTAAGGAATACAAGAAAACCAGAAATTAGAAGTAGCCATTGACTGTGGAGGCAAAAAATATACAATGTTGGGTGTCCCCACCAGAGCACTGGTGTCCCACTTTGCTGGCATAGCTGAAATTTTCATATGGGCAGCTCTTCCTTAAGAAAGGCTATAGAAAGCTAGGACTGGTAGATGCTGTTGCTCAATACCACACCTCAGAGCTCTTTGTGAAACTGTTAAGTGACATATAGGATGTTGTCCAGAGGTTGGTGCCTCACCTAGTTAAATGTCAGCATCAACTCTATGACCAGGAAGGAAGCTCTTCCTCTTCTGACCTCCTGGAACCTTCCATTCTAATACCTCACTGGTATCATTTACCGTCCTCCCAACTGGTCTGCTTCAGTGTCATAGCCAAGCATGGTTTGGAGGTGAGAGACAAGTGACAGGTAAGTGACACAAAGCATGCGTTTGCTAGACCAGCCAAGGTCACTCTTCAGAGTGATGGTAATCCTAAGCATCTAACTTTAATCTTACAGGGAAGTCATAGATCTTGTTACTGTCTCCAAATTCTAACATATATCCAAATTATGTATTCTGTCTGGCCATTTTCAGAACCTGAGATGAGGTTTAAACAAGGTCACTAAAAGTCTGTAATCTTGACTCTTGGTTGACAAAGGTAATGGGATTTCCATGAGTTCCAGATCAGACATATGCTACATAGCAATAGCCTGTCAATGAAAGCAAAACAAAGAAACCATAATACATCCGATTGTGTTCATTCTTGTGTGTTGGAATCTATGAAGTGCAATGATATTTGTAGCAGTAATTGTTTTGGGAAAATGCAAAGTGGATATTTTAAAACATGTTTAATAATAGTCTGAGAACAGTTCAACGTTAAAGGTGGTCCCAGAGCACTTTCACATCCTTAGCTTCTAAAATGCCAAAAGGGCATTCATCCAGCCTATACTGACCAGCAGGTGTTTTCTAAACACAGGCTGTTATGTCATGGGAACCTTAGATATAACAACAGGAAGTCAAGGAGGTATTTCCCTCCAGAAGAGGTTTTAGCTGAAATGCAACTTCAAATCCACCTTTTACATTTTCAGAATAATTTTTGTATTAATAGCAAATCTTGGCATTGTCTATGAGGACAGGAGACATGCTAGTGTGTGTGTATATATATATATATACCAAAACTTCAAGTGGTGGCCAAGGTTTGATGAACCATAGTCTGCCTTTTAAGGGTGTATCCACACAATGTATCAGTGCGTGTTGATTATATTCTCACCCCCTCCTCATCTCCTCCTGGGGGGATATAGAGTCTAAAAATGGCCATCACCTGTAACCAAGCACTACTTCCAGCGGAGGGACTGGGACATCAAACAAGCTACAAAACTTTCGACCTACAATTTGTCTTGTCTGGAAAATGTTCTGGGATAAAGGTGGCATGGCATTTGTGGGAGTGGCCAACCAATGACTACTACAGCTTGAGACATACTGCATGAGAAAGATTCCCACCCCTGACACTGCATGGAAAGACATAAAGCAGAGCCTGAATAGTCCAGAGACCTAGGATAGAATCAAACGTGCCCAACCCCTACTCCCAAAATATTCACTGGCACAATTGGTTTGGTATACACACACACACACAGACTCACATGCTCGCTCACTCACACACACACACACACACACACACACACACACACTTGTGGACACATGCATGAGCCTTATAGAGTTTATCTATTAGTCTTTTTTACTATGAAGGGGTGCCATAACTAAGGCAAGTCTTATCAAAGAAAGCATTTAATTGGGGCTGGCCTACATTTCAGAGGCTTAGGCCATTATCAACATTGCAGAGAGCATAGAAGAATGTAGACAGACATATTTCTGCAGAAGCTTCAAATCCTGCCCTGTAGACATCAAGGGGGTGGGGGTTAGGGAGGTAGAGAGAGAGGGGTGGGCCTGGCATGGGCTTTAAAAATCTCTAAATTGAATAAAACCAAAAGAAAAGCAAGAGCTTGCTTGAAAATATAACAAAAATATAGGTATTTTCACAAAAAGGTTGAGTTAATACATTTTATAGAGATAAGACACATTCAGCTTGTTGGCCTACAGAGCAACTCCTGTGCTTCATTTGAGAAATGTCAAATCCATGCAAGGGTGAGAAAAACATACAGTGAACGGTAGACATAGAACTCTCCCCTTTTCTTCGATTTCTAGTTGCTAGATTCTTTGTTTTCCTCGACTTCATTAAGGCTCCCAAAATATCAAAAGGCCTCCAGGCATCATTCACTCCACATCTGGAAAAAGCCCCCAGTTTCAAAGTATTAAACATATCCATCACTTCCTAGCCCTCGCCTTATGATGCTTGCATGCTTTTAATAAAAGCGGGAGATGCCACAGACATGAAGAAAAGCTCTGTGCATGAAGGGGAAAGTATTAAACGGCTCCTAGGAACTTCAACCTGCGGTGCTGTGTTTTGATCCCAAAGAGAATGGGCAGCTGCTGTGGACACTGGTACCCTGTGTCGTCTGCTGCCCAGTGTGCTCTCTCTGCTTTTTCTCTTCCTTCTTCCATTCTGCTTAGAAAGCATTGGGTTTAATATGTTTATAACTTTTAATTTTTAATAGTTAAAAAAAAACTGTGTGTGTCTAGACTTGAGTGTGTGGGTTTGTGGTAAGTTCAGGTGCCTATGAAGGCCAGAGATTATCTAATTCCCTGGAATGGATGTTTGCCAAATGACGTGGGTGCTGTTGACAGAACCCCAGTCCACTGTATGAACATTGAGTGCTCTTTAAGTACTGAGCCATCTCTCCAGCACCAAGCTTCAGGGATTTTAAAGCATAGTTTCAAGTGTAATCTTCAGGAAACATGTAAAGGAATAAGTCCATCCTGCTGACAACCTGTGTCTTGGCATGTAGGTGTTATTAGAACTGAAGCTTTTGTCCGCACCGTCTTCCTTGAGCTTGCTCTGTCTACAGAACCTGTCCCAGGCAATGTGTATATACATCATTTAGCTGCAACTGACTAAGTAGATTACTGGGAATTTGGAGCCAATGGATTACTTCTCCAACCTGTGTACTCTGCTGTAGCATCTTCACTAGGAGATACATACATGGAAGGAATCTTCCTAATTCTGACTGCACAAACCTGAATATGTTACTTGTTTTTGTCTGTGGCTCAGACTTTTTTGTCATTCAGCTATAGGTAAAAATATTTCTGTTTTTCTTATGAGCATATGAAGAAACAACATCTACATATAAACCACACCATCTACAAGTTGAGATAGTTTTCTTCATTTGTAAATTGGATGTCTTTTTTTTTTCTTGTATACTCGCTCTGCTCAGGACTTCCATTGTGATGCTGAATGTAATCCATAAAAGCTAGCATCCTTGTCAGGTTCCTATTGGAGAAGAAACACTCTAAGTCTCTTATTTTTGAGTATCAAGTTGGCTGTGGGCGTTTCCTATAGGGCTTCAATGATGTCCATGCATTTTCCTTCTGTTTTGACAGGTTTTGTGAAACCATAAAAATGTATTGAGTTTTGTCAGAAGTTTTTCACATATCACCTGTAATGACTGTGATTCTTTTAAATTATTATGCCCAACAACTTATAGAGGATATATTGATTTTGTGGATCAATTATAGTGCTTCTGAAGGCTTAGAAGGGAATTCAGATCTAATGCACTACCTTATTCAGCCAACAATGGCAAGAATAAATTTCCAGAAGTATCCAAATCTTAGAAAGAAGCTTTGTAGAGAACATGGATCTTCTCATTAGAGCATGTGATCAAAGGTCCACTGGAGAACGTGGGACATTTGTTCCCATGGGTATGAGACAGGGAGCATTTGAATATCTGACATAGTATTCTGATGCTCATTTACAGACTAAGCTATTGAAGAGTTTTATACCTATTCTCCCATTTCTCTTACAACCTAACTGTAGGTTTTTCTAATTAGAAAGCCTAAATCATTTAAATGATAGAAAATGTATTAAATTGATCGTTACCACTATATCTCATCCCCATCAGTAGATTCTTCCTATTCTTGCTCATGTATAAGGTATGATGGAAAATGAACCTAATATTATATAATGAAATTTTATGCTGGGGATTCACTAGGAGATGCCTGAACCAACTCTGATATTTTGCCCACAGGTAGGTAAGTGATTTACCTACAAGGAGACTTACTAATGAGCCTGAACATTCTGGGCTTGTTGAAAATTTTCACATCTGGTATGCAACTGAGACTCTAGAGTAGACAAGAATCCTTAGGTACCCATTTTTCATTGAGAGGCATAGGAACATTACCATAAGACTAGAGTTGAAAGTTTTACTGAGTACCCATCTTTCTGAAGTACAATGCGACGGAGCCCCCAATCAGTGCCTTCCTATGACATCACTGATGAACAAGACAACTCGTGGATGTGAGTTCCGTTTGTAAACTTTTGGGATCCTTGGTTCAAACTCAAGCCATTGGGCAGGTTCCCAAAACCTCTACACACTGAGCCATTCCTCTGGGCCACACCTAGTCCTTTAATAGAAGAGAAGCAATACTTTTATGAAAATACATACAATTATAATAGGCTTATGGATCCCAGTGTTACCATTCTCAATTCTTGATCCTCTCTAAAATTACATGTACTTTTTTGGGATATAAAGGGAAAATTTTCATCACAATATATGCTGAAACAGTGAAATACCAGGAAAGTTTTTTCTACATAATGGGGCATGGTAGTTATTTGCTATCTAATTGCTATCACTTGTAAATATAATGAAATGAGGAAAGAAATATGAAAGCTTTCATTGACTATAAAGACATCAACACCCATATAAACCCTATTAATTGCCTGGATGGATGTTAGCTCATTTATGACTCTCAGCATGAAACCATGGCCTGACAAATTAGGTGAAGCATTCTCTTGTTCTCATGGACACTGATGCAAGTCTCAGTGAAGAAAGCTGGGGAAATCCGCTCCATCTCCTTAGACTCCAGAGAATCAAATAACCCTATTAAAAGATGGGGAACAAAGCTAGACAAAGAATTTTCAACTGAAGAATATCAAATGGCTGAAGAGCAACTAAATAAATGTTCAATATCTTTACTCATCAGGAAAATGCAAACCAAAACAGCCCTGAGATTCCACCTCATACCAGTTAGAATGGATTAGATCAAAAACTCAAGTGACATCAGATACTGGCAAGGATGTGGAGAAAGAGGAACACTCCTCCATTGTTGGTGGGATTGCAAGCTGGTACAATCACTCTGGAAATCAGTCTGGAGGTTTCTCAGAAAATTGGACATAGTAGTACCTGAGGACCTAGCTATACTACTTCTGGGCATATTCCCAAAATATGCTCCAACATATAACTGAGACACATGCTCCACTATATTCATAGCAGCCTTGTTTGTAATAGCCTAAAGCTGAAAAGAACCCATATGTCCTTCAACAGAGGAATGAATACAGAAAATGTGGTACATTTACACAATGGAGTACTACTCAGCTATTAAAAACAATGACTTCATGCACTGATGGTTTAAATAAAATTTTTTAACTAACAGTCTAAAAATTTTCTGAACGGGGATATTTTTTCTCTTAGTTAATCCCTCAATAACCACTGAAGAATTTTTAAGGCATTTATAATCCTACGGAGGTAAAATGAGAATTTTCACATTAATATTTTAAGAGAAAAAAATCATTCTCAACACAGGACGGTATATATCCATAAAAATCATTGAAGTTGTAATTACCTGCCCAAGACTGGGCTTTGAACATGTAATCAAGGAAGAGGGTGCAACATATTGAGTCCTACATCTTCCTGAAGGACTATCCTGAGTAGGGGAGTGTCAGTTTCTTCAGTGATGTAGCCACCAATAAGATGATGAAGAAAATAGTCTTCTATGTCTGGAGAGATGTCTCAGAGGTTAAGAGTACTTGTTGCTCTTGCAACACATTCTTTTCTCAGTACTTACATGGTGCCTCACAAGGCTCTGCAACTACAGTTCCAAGAGATTTGATGCCTTCTGCTGACCTCCGTGGGCAGCAAGTATAAATATATGTGGGATACATACATGTGTATGAGGAAAACAAGCACGTGCATAAATCAAAAATAAATTAATATAAAAAGGAATATTGTATCTGTGATGGCTTATATGCTTAGCCAAAGGAGTGGAACTATTAGAAGATTTGACCCTGTTGGAGTAGGTTTGTCACTGTGGGTGTTGGCTTTAAGACCCTCATTCTAGCTGCCTGGAAGCCAGTATTCTACTAGCAGACTTCAAATGAAGATCTGGAACTCTCAGTCCTTCCTGTACCACGCCTGCCTGGACTTTGTTATGTTCCTGCCTTGGTGATACTGGACTGAGTCTCTGAACCTACAAGCCATCCCTAACTAAATGTTGTTTATATAAGACTTGCCTTGTTCATAGTGTCTGTTCACAACAATAAAACCCTAAGACAGTACACATGCTGGTGCTGGCAGCCCAATTTAAATGCAGTGGGTCAGCTGCAGAAGGGCTCTCAATCCTAAGAAGATGGAGTGAGTCAACGTCCACTCCCCACTGTTCACCCCTAGAGAGGCCACCCAGAACTCTCACAGCGCAGGTGGCTATTCTGCCTGGGGAGTGAACATATCCACCGCAAGGCCAGACCTGGCCCAGCCGCATCAGGACTGGACACTGCCATTGGAACTCACAGCCTACCCAGAGAGCTGAACACCCAGAAAAAGTCTCCCTCTGGAGACCATGGTCCCACAGAGAGAGACAAGCTCCAGTAAGAGACAACAAGATCACTTAGCATCACCTATAACAAAATCGCAAGAAGCAAGCACAAGACTCTTAAACAGAAACCAAGACAAACTGGCAACATAACAAGCCAGTTTTCCCACCACTGTATATAGTATATATACCAACTCACCAAAAAAAAAAAACAAAAAAACCAAGATTTAGATTTAAAATCATACTCCATGATGATGATGGAGATCTTTGAGAAGTGCATAAATAACACACTTAAAGAAGTAGAAAAAAATCCAGGAACACACAGACAAACAAGTTGAAGTCCTTAGAGAAGAAACACAGAAAACACAAAAATCACTTACAGAGCTATAGGAAAGCACAAACAACCAGGTGAAGGAACTGGAAACCGAAATAGAAACAAATTAAGAAATCACAAAAGGATTCAACCCTGAAGTTGAGAAACCCAGGAAAGACATCAGGAGTCATAGATGCAAACATCATCAACAGAATATAAGATATGGAAGAGAGATTCTCAGGAGCAGAAGATACCATAGAAATCATTGACACAACAGTCAGATAAAGTGTAAAAGTCCTAAAGATTTTAACCCAAAACGTTCAAGAAATGTAGGACACAATGAGAAGACCAACCCTAAGGATAATAGGTGTAGAAGAGGGCAAAAACTCCCAACTGAAAGTCCCAGTAAATATCTTCAACAAAATTATAGAAGAAAACTTCCCTAACCTAAAAAAAAGAGATGACCATGAACATACAAGAAGCCAACAGAACCCCAAATAAACTGGACCAGAAAAAAAATTCTTCCCTACACATAATAGTCAAAACAACAAGTGCTCAAAACAAAAAAATACTAAAAGCAGTAAGAGAAAAAGAACAGGTAACATATAAAGGCAGACTGATCAGAATTACACTAGACTTCTCAACAGAGACTATGAAAGCTAGAAGATCCTGGACAGACATCATACAGACCCTAAAAGAACACAAATGCCAGCCCAGGTTACTATATTCAGCAAAACACTCAATCACCATAGATGGAGAAACCAAAATATTGCAGGACAAAAAGAAATTTACACAATATTTGTCTACACATCTAGCCCTACAAATGATAATAGATGAAAAACTGCACCACAAAAAGGGAAACTTCACCCTAGGAAAATCAAGAAACTAATACTCTTGCAATAAACACCAAAGAAGAAAAGCACACAAACATAACTCTACCCATAATAACAAAAATAGCAAAAACAACAATCACTATTCCTTAATATGCCTTAGCATCAATGAACTCAATTTCCCAATAAAAAAGATGTAGACTATTAGACTGGATACATAAATGGGACCCAGCATTTTGCTGCATACAAGAAACACATCTTAGCAACAAAGATAGGCACTATCTCAGAATAGAAAGTTGGGGAAACCATTCCAAACAAATGGTCCCAAGAAACAAGCAGGAGTGGCCATCCTAATATTGAATAAAATAGATTTTCAACCAAAAGTCATCAAAAAAGACAAGAAAGGACACTTATTACTCATCAAAGGAAAACTCTATCAAAATGAACTCTCAATTCTGAACAACTATGCTCGAAATACAAAGGCACCCACATCCATAAAAGAAACTCTACTAAAGTTCAAAGCATATATTGCAACACACACAATAATAGTGGGAGACTACAACACCTCAATCTCATCAATGGACAGATTATGGATGCAGAAACTGAACAAAGACACAATGAAAATAACAGAAGTAATGAACCAAATGGACTTAACAGACATCTATATAATATTGCATCCTAAAACAAAAAAATATACCTTCTTCTCAGACCTCATGACACTTCCTCCCAAATTGACAAATATTGGGAAATACATAAGGCTGTCTACACTCTCCCTGCCATTTCAATATTGTACTGAAAGTAGTAGCCAGTGCAATAATACAACAAAAAGAGGTCAAAGAGATACAAATTGGAAAGAAAAAAATCAAGATATCACTATTTGCAAATGATATGATATACTTAAGTGACTCCAAAAATTCCAGCAGAGAACTTTTACAGCTGATAAACAACTTCAGCAAAGTGGCTGGATATAAAATTTACTCAAACAAATCAGTAGCCTTCCTCTACTCAAAGGACAAACAGGTTGAGAAAAAATTAGAGAATGGACACCAACATAATAGTCACAAAGAACATAAAATACCTTGGTGTGACTCTAACCAAGTAAGTGAAGGATCTGTATGAAAAGAACTTCAAGTCTCTGAAGAAGGAAACTGAAGAAGACCTCAGAAGATGGAAAGATCTGCCATGCTCATGGATTGGAAGGATCAACATAGTAAAAATGGCCATATTGCCTAAGGCAATCTACAAATTTAATTCAATCCCCATTAAAATTCCAATTCAATTCTTCATAGAGTCAGAAAGAATAATTTGAAAATTCATTTAAAATAATAAAAAACCCAGAATAGCAAAAACCATTTGCAACAATAAAAATAATTCGGGAGGAATCACCATCTCTGACCTCAAGCTGTATTACAAATCAATTGTGATAAAAATTCCCTGGTATTGTTACAAAGACAGGAAAGTACACCAATGAAATAGAATCAAAAACCCAGAAATGAACACACATACCTATAGTCACTTGATCTTGGACAAAGGAGCCAAAAATATTCAATGGAAAAAGGACAGCCTCTTTAACAAATGGTGCTAGTTTGACTGGCAGTCAGCATGCCAAAGAATGCAAATCAATCCCTTATTATCTTCTTGTACAAAGTTCAAGTTCAAGTGGATCAAAGATCTCCACATAAAACCAGATACACTGAAACTAATAGAACAGAAAGTGGAGAACAGCTTAGAACACGTAGGCACGGGGGACTATTTCCTGAACAGAAAACCAGTGGCTTAATCTCTAAGGTCAATCATCAACAAATGGGACCTCATGAAATTGCAAAGCTTCTGTAAGGCCAAAGACACTGTCAAAAGGACAAAACAGCAACCAAAAAATTGGGAAAATATCTTTATCAATCCTACATCTGACAGAGGGCTAGTATCCAATATATACAAAGAACTCAAGAAGTTAGATTGCAGAGAATCAAATAATTCTATTAAAAAATGGGCTACAGAGCTAAACAAAGAATACTCCACTGAGGAATACCGAATGGTTGAGAAACACCTAAAAAAAAATGCTCAACATCCCTAGTCATCAGGGAATTGCAAATCAAAACAACCCTGAGATTCCACCTTATACCAGTCAGAAAGGCTAAGACCAAAAACTCAGATGACCGCAGATGCTGGCAAGGATGTGGAGAAAGAGGAACACTCCTCCACTGTTGGTGTGGTTGTAAACTGGTACAACCACTCTGGAAATCAGCCTGGTGGTTCCTCAAAAAATTGGACATAGTACTACCTAAGGACACAGCTATACCACTGGATATATACCCAAAAGAAGCTCCAACATCTAACAAGGACACATGCTCCACCATATTCGTAGCAACCTTATTTATAATAGCCAGAAGCTGGAAAAATGCAGATATCCTTCAACAGAGGAATGGATACAAAATTGTGATATATATACACAATTGAATACTACTCAGTTATTAAAAACAATGAGTTCATGAAATTCCTGGGTCAATGGGTGCAACTTGAAGCTATCATCCTGAGTGAGGTAACCCAGTCACAAAAGAGCACTCATGGTATGTACTCACTTAAAAGTGGATACTAGCCCAAAAAGCTTGGAATACCCAAGAAACCATCCACAGAACTTATGAAGCTCAAAAAGAAGGAAGGCCAGAATGTGGATGCCTCACTTTTTCTTAGAAGGAAGAACAAAACACTCATGGGAGGAAATAAAAGGTCAAATATAAGAGCAGGGATTGAAGAAAAGATCTACAGATATTGCCTCACCTGCAGATCCATCCCATATGCAGCCACCAAACCTAAGCACCATTGCTGATGCCAAGAAGTGTTTACTGGGAGGAACCAGATATGGATGTCTCCTCAGAGGTTCTGCCAGAGTCATATTGATACAGAGGAGGATGCTTGCAGCGAAATATTGGACTGAACACGGAGACACCAATGAAAGAGCTAGAGAAAGGACTGAAGAAGCTGAAAGGGTCTGCAATCTCATGAGAAAAACATCATCATCAACCAGTCAATGCACTGAGATGGAGAGGGTGATTGGGAGAGGGAGCACCTTCGTGGAAGCAAGTTGAGGGGGTGTAGGGAGCGGAGCCAGGGGGAAGGGTATAACATTTGAAATGTAAATACAGAGAATATCCAAAATAAAAAATAAAAAATAAATGCAGTGAATCACACACAGAGAGACATGAGAAAAGTAATGTCCTTTGTGGGTAAAGGAAAGTCTCATCAGGAAATGGAAGGAAACCAGAGAGGATAAATGGGGGAGGGACTATTAAAATCCACACATGAGACTGTCCTGAACAATAACTATAAAACTTGTATCAAATATAATGGAGACTTGATTTATTTTTACACATGCAATCATTACCTAGGTGGTTAGAGTAGCAGTTTGAAACAGTGTGGCTTTTAATTTATGAAACTGTAGACTCATGAACAAATGTATTATATGTTTAAAAAGGTGATTGTGAAACTGTTCAGCTAGATCAAAAACAATATCAACCAAACCATTGATTATTATTAAGAGGCTTATTAAATTGCCTCTCTCTCCCATACAAATATGGTGAATTACTGGTTTATTGGAGGTCTGGTTGCACTGTCTGGTTCCCCACTGTGATTTCCCAGCTCCAGTTCCTGGACTCCAGGCATTTTTGTCTCTTCAGCTTAATGGGCTTGGCTTTAAGGTAAATGGAACCTCTGATCCAATCCTCTTTTGAAACAGCTTTCTCCCTAATGACCGTGTTTTACACCCTCCACACTGTCTGTCTCTCATTTATATGTATCTGCAGAAGGATGAATAATGTTAGTAATTATATTAAAACATTATTGTCTCTTTTCAATGGATGACTAAATAACCAGAGATTATAATTCATCGGTGTTTATTGAAATAGTAGTAGCTTAGCTAGGAGGGATCACAAAAGTAAATATGGAGAAATGCATAATTGATAATTATGCATTTATTTTTGGGTCCAGCTAAGGCCTCTAACATATTAGCTCCAAGAATTCCATGACAAAGGAGAGGCATACACCTAATATTTCAATAACATGACCTTTAAACTAGATCATATTGATTAAAGCTTGCTCTGTAGGTAGGTATGTTAGAAATTCAATGCTATGTAATACCTCAGTAAAATGAGCACTAGAGACAGACAAAATATTAAAGGCAATGATCTTATAACATCCTAAGACAAAATGTATTTACTTATGCTTAAACCTTTCCCACTCTCCTAAAATCTTAAAGGTCCCAGTAGTAGAGAAGAAGATATTTTGAAGAAAAATGAAGATGTGGAAATAGCTGGAAAAATAAGGGCTGTCAAGGGAAATATTTAACCGAGGTTTCACACTCATGTTACCAATTTACTGTGTGATGCTCAATCCATATTAAAATGAAACCTTGCCCTGTACTTAAAGCCGCATGCTAATTGGCATCTGAGAGAAGCAGAGAGCCTTTGGGATGAAAGAGAAAATGTAGAAAGATGCAGTCAGGATGTTGTAGTGACTTAGATGATAAAAACTGACGTGTCAAATAAATAGGGCAAGAGTCAAGCTTTAATAAATTACATTGCAAGAGTTGGAAAGCAGTTTGAGAAGAGGTGAACTTGAAACGTTTGCTTGTGCTATCTCGGTCCAGGTCCTCGGAGGCATAGAACCAATAGATTATATCTATTGATACGTAGCCCAGAGGCTTTATTAGGGAAATTGATTCACACAACCCCAAAGGCTGAGAAGTCCCATTACAACCTGTCCACAAACTGGAGATCTCGGGATGCTGGCTTTGAAACCACGGAAAACAAATGGACTGGCTCTTAGTTCAAAGCTGAGGAGCTGAGAACCCTGGCAAGAGGGTTGGGCACATGTCTGAGAGTCCAGTTGGGAGCCTGACCTTTGAATGTTCAAGAAGAGAGAAGAGGTTTATCCACACTCTCATAGAAATGCATGTGTTTTCCTCATCCTTCTCTCTGGGATACAGACAACAGAATGGTGCCCACCCATGATCAGGAAAATGTCCCCATCTGATCCACTCAGAATCACACAGTATCTCACCTAAGAATGTGCTTACAATAGAGCCAAATAGAATGCTTCGTGTGTTCTAGAGATTCCTTACTCTAACCAAGCTGACACCTAAAATTATCCTTAATATATGTCATACATAATAAGAAACCCAAACAGATCACAGTATAAATATAAAGCTCGGTATCTGAACATAAACACTAGGGGGAAGTATGGGCAAAATGTTCTATAACATAGTAATTGGAAAAGGTTTAAATTGAATTTCAAACCTGAAAAATATCTTCAAATTAATGGTAAGCTACATGGACAAAGTCTCCATTTAAAGTTCAAAGGCAGGGCCAGATGTGATATGTGTGCCTTTAATCTCAGCACTTGGGAGGCAGAGGCAGGAATTCTCACAGCTCTATGTGAGCTCATCAAGAGAACAACTTTGTCTGCAAATTGAATTCCAGGGTAGCCAGAGCTTTGGAGATGAGAGGGTGACCATTTAGTACAGTTCCTCATGTTGTGGTGACCCCAACCATAAACTTAATTGCTACTTCAGAACTATTATTTTGCTACTGTTGTGAATCATACTGTAAGTATTTGCCATGTGACCCTTTTTAAAGGCTTACTGGATCCCCCAAAGTCTGAAAACAGTTGATGCAGAAAGACCTATCTTAGAATACCAAAATAAATAAAGTAAGTCATATGATAAATTAGGAAAAAAATGTGACATATTCAGAGAAAATGTTCAGTGTTCTGTTTCTAAATATTAATGAAAAATGAGTGGATTTACTGAACACCTGACTCCAGTGATAAAGCTAAAACAAACATGTATATTACATCTTTAAGGTCTTGGATAAAGTGGAAATTTCTGGTTGTGTCATGTGATGTTTCCCTGAAGCAGATCAGTGAGAGGACATGTGATGCCTGAAGAGAGTCTAAGTAGAACCCAAAGGACAGCTGTGGGGTGCTTGCATACCTAACCATGCAATGATTTGTTGGTCTTTTGCCTTCATTGATCTTTACTTTATTGAGGGAGACATAACAGAGAACTTCTCCTGGCTTTCTGGCTGGTTCTGGTCACTCCCACTGACTTGGCAGAGGCCTGGTGGTTTCTGCTGGATCTTGCTGCTGTTGTCAATTCCTATTTGGTGACACTTTTTGAACTGGACTGTTGGTATCTTGACACTACTGAACTGGACAGCTGGTATCCTGATAACAGAGATTGGAACCACTTCAAACAACTACTTCTAAACAGGTCCACATCCCCTTGTCACAAGACCAAAGAGATCATTGCTCATGTCTTTGTGAAGAAGCCTCAAAGATAGGGACGTAATTCAGGGAGATTTCAGAAGGATGGAGACATAGACGGACCAGGACAATGTACCCAGAAAGGATACAGGTGCTCTGCAGCCCTTCCCCTACCTAGCCACTAAACCTCTTCTTAATTGGTCCCACATCCTCTATTAAACCAGCAAAGGTCGACCTGAAATCTGTGAGCCACCTGGCTAATTAATCAAAATCCAGAGAAATTGTTCACACCCCTTATTACAAGTTTTCGAGAGTGAATGCCTACTATGTGCTGTTGGTATCTGAAATGGGGAGAGGGGCTCTTGTGGGCTAGGCTTTTAATCTGTGGGTTTTGATTTATATCTGGGGAGTTAGAGTTGACCTAAGTTGTGAAAGCTCTGGCCTATGTCTAGAGAGAATAGTTCTTCAGTCTTTTAATGTTCAGAATAAAAGTGCTCTGTTTTGAGGGTTGAATTAATTGTAAAAATAGGAAAACAACACACTTGGGTTTTTACTGTCTCTTAAAGCATCCGAAACAAGATTATAAAATTTCTTTTTTCAATTAATATTATAAATTTCTCATACAAAAGTAATGGAAAATTTTTTTAAATAGCTTTTTTTACATAGTAAGTATTCATACATTTAGTTACCATGTTCATTCATATTTTTTTGCTAGACCATTCTATGGTATTAGGTAAAATATTCCACATCCACAATGTAATATAGCTTAAATGTTTGGAATTTGTTTGTCTCTCTCTCTCATTCTCTCTACACCAAAAAGTAAATGATTAAATGGGCATGTATTTTCAGCTAGTCAGAAATCTTAAATGTTCTGTCAAATATTGGCCAAACATAATATACTCTAAATTTAAGGATACATCTACTTAGAAGAAAGAAAGTAAAATGCATGATTAAAAGCTTCATATTTTACATAAAATATGCTTAGGATTTGAATAAAATTGAAATATATAAACACAATTAAAATATTAAATCAAAATATGCAAGCTATGGGTTTGCTTCAGGAATAGATGACAAAATTAACAAATTCTGGGTAGAGGCTGAGCAACTGGTGGGTGGGAGACCTGGGCTGCCAGGGAGAAGAGAGATCTCTGCGGAGTGCACACGGAAAATGCACCCCCTGCCTTGGCCTGCCCCGCCCTGTCTGATCCAGCAACCAGGAACAGAACTTTGGAACTTCTGTTCCCACCCGGCGACTCTGAGGCATAGAACAGGGCTCGGCCCATCTGCCACCTGGACCAGTGGAGATCCAGGGACACAGACCAGATACAAGGGAAAGGCAAGAACATATCACTGACAACAAAATGGCAAGAGGAAAGCAAAAGAGTATATCCCAAGGAAACCAAGACAACCTGGCAACACCAGAACCCAGCTCTCCTATAACAGCAAACATCGAAATTCCAAACACTCCAGAAAAGGAAGACACAGACCTAAAATCATACCTCAAGATGCTGATAGAGATACTTAAACAAGAACGGGAGGAAAAACAAAAAGATTCAGAAGCTTTTAAAGAGGAAACAAGAAAAACACTCAAAGAACTCAAAAAACTAGAGGAAAACAGAATCAAAGAGATGAAGGAATGAAAGAGGGAATTTAAAACGGAAATTGACACAATAAAGAAAACACAAAAAGAGATAACCCTAGAGGTAGAACACCTAAAAAAAAATCAGGAATCACAGAAGCAAGCATTTCCAATAGATTACAAGAGATGGAAGAGAGAATCTCAGGGGCAGAAGACAACATTGTAAACATAGACAAAACAGCAAGAGAAGATGCAAAAAACAAAAAGATCCTAACCCAAAATGTCCAGGAAATCCAGGACACAATGAGAAGACCGAACCTAAGGATAATAGGAATAGAAGAGGAAGAAGAGTATCAACTAAGAGGCACAGTAAATATCTTCAACAAAATCATAGAAGAAAACTTCCCTACCCTCAAGAATGAGATGACCACGAGCATAAAAGAAGCCTTCAGAACTCCAAATAGGTTGGACCAGAAAAGAAATACCTCCCGACACATAATAGTAAAAACATCAAGTGCCCAAAGCAAAGAAAGAATACTAAAAGCAGTAAGGGAAAAAGGTCAGGTAACATATAAAGGCAGGCGAATCAGACTCACACCCGATTTCTCAACAGAGACTATGAAAGCTAGAAGAGCCTGGACAGACATCATGCACACCCTAAAAGAACACAAGTGCCAGCCCAAGCTGCTATACCCAGCAAAACTATCAATCACCATCGATGGAGAGATGAAGATATTTCAAGACAAATCAAAATTTACACAATATCTGACCACAAACCCAGCACTACAACAAATTTTAGGTGGAAAACCCAATACAATGAGGGAAAATACAGCCTAGTAAAAACAGGAAAACTCCTAAACAAGAAAACTAAAGGAAGAAAAAGACACAGACACAACTCAACCCACAAAAGCAATAATGGCAGGAAACAGAAACAACTATTCTTTGATATCTATTAACATAAATGGACTCAACTCCCCAATAAAGAGACATAGACTATCAGACTGGATACATAAACAAAATGCAGCCTTTTGCTGCACACAGGAAACTCATCTCAGAGACAAAGACAGACACTATCTCAGAGTTAAAGGGTGGGAAAAAAACTTCCAAGCAAACAGCTCCAAGAAGCAAGCTGGAGTGGCTATTCTAATATCGAATAAAGTACATTTCCAACCAAAGTTATCAAAAAAGATAAGGAAGGACACTTTTTACTCATTACCAGGGAAACCTGTCAGGAGAAACTCTCAATCCTTAACATATATGCTCCAAATAAAAAAGCACCCACATTCATAAAAGAAATCCTACTAAAGCTCAAAAAATACATTTTACCCCACACAATAATAGTGGGAGACTTTAATACCCCACTCTCACCAATGGACAGATCATGGAAACAGAAACTGAACAAGGACACTGCAAAACTAGCAGAGACTTTGAACCAACTAGAACTAATAGATATATACAGAACATATTATCCTAAAGTAAAAGAATACACCTTCTTCTAAGCACCCATGGCACCTTCTCGAAAATTGACCACATAATTGGACACAGAGCGAGCCTCAATCGATATAAGAAGATTGAAATACTCCCATGCATCCTCTCAGATCACCATGGTCTACGGCTGGTCCTTAACAAAAACAAAGACAACAAAAAGCCCACATACACATGGAAACTAAACAACGCTCTGTTAAACGATAGCAGGGTCAAAGAAGAAATAAAAAAAGGAATTAAGGATTTTATAGAATTCAACGAAAACGAAAACATAACATACCCAAACCTATGGGATGCAATGAAAGCAGTACTGAGAGGAAAACTCATAGCCCTAAGTGCTTCCAAAAAGAAACTGGAGAGAGCTTACATCAGCAACCTGACAGCACAGCTAAAAGCCCTAGAACAGAAGAAAGCAGATATACCCAAAAAGAGTAGACGGCAAGAAATAATCAAAATTAGGGCAGAAATAGACCAAATAGAATCAAAAAGAACCATTGAAAAAATCAACAAAACCAAGAATTGGTTCTTTGAGAAAATCAACAAGATTGATAAACCCCTAGCAAGACTAACTAGAGGGCAAAGAGAGAGTATACAAATTAACAACATCAGAAAGGAAAGTGGGGGCATAACAACTGAAACTGAGGAAATTCAAGAAATCATCAGATCCTACTACAAAAACTTATACTCCACAAAATTGGAAAATCTGGAGGAAATGGATGAATTCCTAGACAGATACAAGATCCCAAAGTTAAACCAGGACCAAGTAAACCATCTAAATAACCCTATAACACCTAAAGAAATAGAAGAAGTCATCAAAAGTCTCACAACCAAAAAAAGCCCGAGTCCAGACGGGTTCAGTGCAGAATTTTATCAGACATTTATTGGGAATATAACACCAATACTCTCCAAACTATTCCAAAGGATAGAATCAGATAAAATACTACCTAACTCATTTTTTGAGGCTACAATAACCCTCGTACCTAACCCACACAAAGACCCTACAAGGAAAGAGAACTTCAGACCAATCTCACTTATGAAAATTGATGCAAAAATACTCAACAAAATCCTTGCAAACCGAATCCAAGAACACATTAAAATGATCATTCATCATGACCAAGTAGGCTTCATCCCTGGGATGCAGGGATGGTTTAATATAAGGAAATCCATCAATGTAATCTACCATATAAACAAACTCAAAGATCAAAATCACATGGTCATCTCACTAGATGCTGAGAAAGCATTTGACAAAATCCAATACCCCTTCATGTTAAAAGTCCTGGAAAGAACAGGAATCCAAGGTCCATACCTAAATATAATAAAAGCAATATACAGCAAACCAACAGCCAACATCAAACTTAATGGTGGAAAACTTGAAACAATCCCACTAAAATCAGGGACTCGTCAAGGCTGCCCACTTTCCCCCTACCTATTCAACATAGTACTGGAAGTCCTGGGTGGAGCAATTATACAGCAAAAGGAGATCAAAAGGATACAAATAGGAAAGGAAGAGATAAAAACATCACTCTTTGCAGATGACATGATAGTGTACTTAAGTGAGTCCGAAAATTCCACCAGAGAACTCCTACAGCTGATAAACAAGTTCCACGAAGTGGCTGGATACAAAATCAACTCAAACAAATCAGTAGCCTTCCTATACTCAAAGGACAAACATGTGGAGAAAGAAATTAGGGAAAAGGTACCCTTCACAATCGTCACAAAAACTATGAAATACCTTTGTGTGACTCTAACTAAGCAAGTGAAGGACCTGTACGACAAGAACTTCAAACCTCTAAAGAAAGAAATTGAGGAGGATCTCAGAAAATGGAAAGATCTCCCATGCTCATGGATTGGAAAGATCAACATCTTAAAAATGGCCATCCTACCAAAAGCAATCTACAGATTCAATGCAATCCCCATCAAAATTCCAACCCAGTTCTTCATGGAATTGGAAAGATCAATGTGCAATTTCATATGGAATAACAAAAGACCTAGAATAGCAAAATCCATCCTCAACAACAAATAAACATCTGCGGGAATCACTATCCCTGACCTCAAGCTATATTACAAGGCAATTGTGCTGAAAACTGCATGGTACTGGTACAGAAATAGGCATGTGGATCAATGGAATAGAATAGAAGATCCAGAAATGAGCCCTCATGTATATGGTCACCTGATTTTTGACAAAGGAGCAGTAAACATTCAATGGAAAAAGGACAGCCTATTCAACAAATGGTGCTGGTTCAACTGGCACTCAGCACTTAAAAGAATGAAAATAGACCCTTTCTTATCTCCTCATACAAAGCTCAAGTGTAAGTGAATCAAAGATCTCCACATTAAACCAGATACACTGAAATTATTAGATGAGAAAGTAGGAAAAACCTTAGAACACATAGGCACAGGAGAAAATTTCCTGAACAAAACACCAATGGCTCAAGCTCTAAGGGCAAAGATTAACAAATGGGACTTAATGAGATTGCAAAGTTTCTGTAAGACTAAGGAAATTGTCAAGAAAACAAAAAGGCAACCAACAGAATGGGAAAAGATCTTTACCAACACCACATCAGATAGAGGCCTAATATCCAAGGTATACAAGAAACTCAAAAAGCTACACACCAGAGAATCAAATAACCCTATTAAAAAATGGGGTATAGAGCTAAACAAAACGTTCTCAATTGAGGAACACCGAATGGCCAAGAAACATCTGAGGAAGTGCTTGACATCCTTAGCCATCAGGGAAATGCAAATCAAAACAACCCTGAGATTCCACCTCACACCAGTCAGATTGGCCAAGATCCAAAACTCAGATGACAGCAGATGCTGGCGAGGCTGCGGAGAAAGAGGAACACTTCTCCACTCTTGGTGGGGTTGCAAACTAATACAACCACTCTGGAAATCAGCCTGGCGATACCTCAGAAAATTGGATATAGTACTACCTGAAGACCGAGCTATACCACTTCTGGGCATATACCCCAGGGACACTTTAATACACAACAAAAATATATGCACCACAATGTTCATAGCAGCTCTATCTATAATAGCCAGAATCTGGAAAGAACCCAGATGTCCTTCAGAAGATGAATGAATACAAAAATTGTGGTACATTTACACAATGGAATACTACTCAGCCACCAGAAACAATGACTTTATGAAATTCTTAAGAAAATGGCTGCATCTAGAGAATATCATCCTGAGTGAGATAACCCAGTCACAAAAGAACAGACATAATATGCAGTCACTGATAGTGGGATGCTAACCCCAGAGGCTTGCACTCCCCCAGAAACAACTCACAGATTGTATGTAGTCCAAGAAATAAAGAAAACAAAATATATATATATATATTTACAAAACAAGACTTTGACTATTTCCATGTTGTGGTTTGTTTTCCATGTACTTTACGTTCATTGTAACTATTAGGTTTTCAATGCATACTGTCAAGCCCTTGAAAAAATCAAGTACTGACTAAAAAATATATTCACATAGTTTTATGTAAAAATTATCTTAATATCTGAAAAAACAGTACTGACAAAAATGTATAATTTTAAGCAAAAAATGTTTAAAATCTGTACATTTATCTTTGTTTTGTAAAATAAAGTTGTTTTTAAAAAAAACAAAAAACAAACAAACAAACAAAAAAAACAAATTCTGGACCTGAGTTCAACTCCCAGCATTCCTCAGGAAGATCAAAATGGGAGACTGGAGGTACACAGACACAAATAGAATTCTCACTGAAGTATGTTTAAAAGTTCATAGATGGCTCAAAAGTTTCGAACATTTAGAACATTTGTTGTTCTTACAGAAGACTGGAGTTAGATTCCAAGCATCCATATGGTGCCTCACAACCACCTAAAACTCCTGTCCCAAGGCCTTCAATACCCTCTTCTGACCTCTAAGGGCATGCAGCAGACATGTGGTGGACATGTATAGATGCAAACATTACAATCATACACATAAAATAAACAAATAAGCAAACACTTAAAGGTAGCAAGTATTTTATATTAAAGTACGTTTTCTCTTGCTTAGACTGCAGTTTCCACGGAAATAGTTGGAGATCACATGGGGTTTTCCTCGGATCTTATACAATAAAATAAGATTTATTGGGATACTTTATGCAGTGTGGGGTAAATAGTCCAACAGCTGTTCTCTGTACTGCAGGAGGCCAAGGAAGGGAGAGCTGTCCAGTCCATAAGCAAAGCACCTTGGCAGTTTGAAGCCAAGGAGGGAAACATGGAAGTTTGGGGGAGTTACTGGTATTGACTCCACATTGATGCCATGGAAGGATGTCAACAGCGAAGAGAGACAGTTGCTCAGATAGAAGTGAAACACACCAGTCAGAATGGTTAAGATCAAAGGCTCATATGACAGCAGATGGTGGCGAGGATGTGGAGAAAGAGGAACACTCCTCCATGGTTAGTGGGGTTGTAAACTGGTACAACCACTCTTGAAATCAGTCTGGCAGTACCTCAGATAATTACAGACCCAGATATTCCACTTCTGGGCATATACCTGCAGACCCAGATATTCCACTGATGGGCATATACCCCAGAGACTCTCCAACATACAATAAGGGCACATGCACCACAATGTTCATCGCAGCCCTATTCATAATAGCCTTAAGCTGGAAAGAACCCAGATGTCCTTCAGTACATGAATGGATACAAAAATTGTGGTATATTTACACAATGGAGTATTACTCAGCTATCAGAAACAATGACTTTATGAAATTCTTAAGAAAATGGATGCATCTAGAGAATATCATCCTGAGTGAGGTAACCCAGTCACAAAAGAGCAGACATAATATGCAGTCGCTGATAATTAGATACTAGCCCCAGAAAGCTCTGAACACCCCAGAAACAACTCAAAGGCCATATGAAGCTCAAGAAAAATGAAGGCCAAAAAGTGAAAGCCTCAGTCCTTCTTAAAAAAAAAAAAAAAAGTGTATAGCACCCTATCATAGTGTGGTACCCCTAGACTTAAATCATTAATAATTCAAGAGCTAAGAATATAGCCTTGTGGCAATTTTTGGTATTCAAAAATCATTATGTTTAATCTATACATACCAAGAAAACTTTGACTGTTTCCATGTTACATTCTCTTCTACATGTACTTTATGCTTATGGTAACTAGTAAGATTTCAATGCATACTTATCAAACCTTTAAAAGACTCAAGTACTGACAAAAATATATTCATATAGTTTTATGCCAAAATGCTTTTTAAAACCTGTCATGTATCTCTCTTTTTTAAATAAAGTTGTAAGAAAAATAGAGAAGTGAAGCCTGTTTGTCCTCAAATGCCTTTGCATCTGACCCTCCCTTTTGAAGTGGTAATTCCCATCTCTCTCTCCCCTGCCTAGGAAGAGCTGCTCGCACACACCCTAGGTAATTCCTCTTGGTAACTGTAAATCCATCAACTTGGTGGTCAAAGTGACAACATCTATAACACTCAGACATCTATGAAATTTGGTTGTGGAGGTGAGGCATGATTGTCACCATGATTAGACTGACAGCCACCTAGGAAATAAATAGACCTTCTGGCTATATCTGTGCAGATATTTCCAGAGATAATGAGGTCATGGAGACTCTGACCTAATCATCAGATTAGTTCATGGATGTCTTAAATGGCTGTGCAACTTAGGTGGTGGGGCCTATTGGAAGAAGTAGGCCATGGGTTTGTGTTCCCTGTCCCTTCCTATGTGCTATGCTTTATGATCCCTAGCTGCCATAAAGTGACTGGTTCTGTTCTGTGAATACCCTATATCTCATTATAAGTCGAGAAACAATAGGCCAAGCAACTATGGATTAATACCTCTGAGTCCAGGAATCAAATAAAACCTCCTTCCACTACCACCACTATTCCTAACAGCTGGAAACTGATGGGAACTCCGTTCAAACTAGCCTTAACTGTGGTATCAGCACCCACTCTCCTGTTTCTATCTGGTAAACCTTATGAGCTCCTCATCACCATTTCCTGATACCTCTGTACCCAATAGTATTTTGTATTTTCCTTACTTTTAAATTCTTGAAAAGTGAGAACCTTTTTTCAGAGTTTTCTGATATATGCCTCAAAATACAGTACTTCTCCTACATGGTGGCAACTTTCTTCGGATCCTGTGAGGTTGCACAGCTCAGATTATATACCATATACTCACCAAAATATATGTATGCATGTATATATATATATATATATATATATATATATATATATATATATATATATACACACATGTGTATGCACGTACACACATAGTTACACACAGAGAGAATTGTTGAGCATCACCAATAGATATAGTTTCCTACATCTCTCTTTATACAAACCTATCATGGGCTGTAACTGCCTTTAAGTCTGTGTTATCATTTCTCACTTTCCCCAACAAGTTCCTTCTGAGTGAACTGCATGCTTGTCAGTCTCCTCACGTCGAGACGCCTCCCTTGCTATCGGAAATTGAAAGCATATTTAACAATGAGTGAATAATAAGATATCACACCTCAGCCTGTACCTCTTATTCTATTTTCAAATCCCCATCTTATTGTCACGTTAACATTTCAAATCGATAACCCCAGGCTTCAGACTTTAGATATAAAAGCAGAAATACTCATCTCTGTTCCTCAAAGAGCACAGGTGGATTGCAGACCTATAGATCCCTGTAAGCTGTACCTTCACGCCACAAATTACCAATGAAGCATACAAGACCTGCGTCTCTCACTCCTAGAATACAGACTGTGGGATGGCGGAGCAACTTTCCTCTCATTAGCAGATGGTGGTTTGCAGAGCAAATTTTTCCTATTGCTATGAGCTTGTGATTTGCCTGGTTCCTGTGGCTTGTGCCCATTCTCACGTTGGGAAACCTTCAGGGTATAAATTTAGGGTACCACTGGATTAGATGCTATGACTCACAAAGGTGTCATTGAGTTCCTCCAGCAAGCCTGGTCAGCAGTAAATTTAGTCCAAATCTATGTTTTCTGGAACCACAGGAGGTGCTGCTTAATGGGATGCTTTTAAAGAAGGCCCACAAGTTTAGAGCTTAGGCATGCCTTTGATGATTCTTCATGCTAATTGGCTCCCTGACATTTAACCAAAGTGAATCTGAGTTCACCTAAGGTCAAGATGCTTCTGTAATTCATTACATTGACTGAGCTCCTATGCTAACTAGACCACTCCTGAGCCAGGGCAGAAAGTGGACTTCTAAGAAAATTACAACTGTAGGGAATCTTTCTGGGAGACTGGTGGTGTGAGTACTGTGCTTTGTAGAACCCTAAGGATTTCTCAAAGTTCTCTGCTCAACAAGAGGCCACAGAAGAGAAATACCCTGTTCCAGCATGTCTTCGGAGAGTGTGACCTCACTAAAAAAATTGATGTTTGGCATGCAGTACCACATATATCTGGGTAATTGGATGCACAGCCACATACAGAAAAGCTTACAATCATTTCATACCAACTTTAAAACACAAAAAGAATAGAATATGTTACCTTCATAGAAATGATGAGATTCTTCTATACAGTTTGCCAATTATACCTTGACAAGAGAAATATTATGTATGCTCTCACCATACAAAGATAGATATGGGTGGTGAAGAACATTTGAGATCAAGAGAGGTGAATAGATGGAAGCAAGAGTTATAAAGAATGAGACCAAATGAAAGACTACTGACAGAGCAAACCAATCACCCATTTGCCAGGAATGGGCAGCACTGGCAGGAAGACATTTAGCAGATACTCCTTTTTTTCAATGGTGCAGAAACTATTTATAGCCACAAATCTGGGGTGCTTCAAGGTCATCAAATGATCCCTACTAAGCTCAGAGTCTACTGTTAGAGGTATAAGCCCAGACCTAACCACCCAATGGGTAGACAAATATTTTCCAAATAGAAATGGAATGTCATAGGCAGAGAAGGAGGCTGCATGGGCAAGCTGGACAGTGCTGGGATAATTACCTAAATGAGTAAAACTACAATTAAACACAAAGAAACAGCAATGTAAAGAACACAGACATCTAGGGAACTTGTGAGGAGACAGCTTGCTAGAAGCTCTTTATCACAGTGTTCCTATCATTATAAGTGATTCCCTAAAGACAGCCTTGGCCACTGGCTCTAACCCAAATGGGTCTCAACCTTCCTAATGCTGTGCCCCTTTAGTGCAGTGCCCCCATGCTATAGGGATCCCCAACCATGACATTATTTTCATTGCTACTTTGTAGCTATAATTTTGCTATGGTTATGAATTCTAATGTAAATATATTTGGAGACGAACGTTTGCCAAAGTTTGCACAGGTGGAGAACAACTGCTCTAACATATCAACTATGGCATGTCCTAAAAGACTAGGAAGATAAATATTACGAGTCTTCAACTCTCTTCTGTTTGCTGAGTGAAACCTAACTTCCAAGGTCTCCTCAGTGCTGAATCAAGAGAAAAGGAAGAAAAAGGAATGAAAGCAGCCAAGATCAGCAAAAGTAATAGAGGATGAAGCTCTTGGACTTATAAGGCTTAGTGTCATAAACA